>NC_136755.1:2587500-3050000 GCF_936440315.1 Barbus barbus
ACACTCCACAGATGTCTTTATTTTGACTCCGATCGGTCTCTCACTTGTAATGCCGCTCTTGGCTGTGGAGGGCGAGCGTGCCTTTCCCCCGCTGTGCCGTGGTGGGCGGGACTGAGGGGCCACAGCAAGAGCCTCGCCCTGTTGGCCCTGCCCCGCGTGGGGCGGAGAGCAGGACTGATAGCTGCTGTTGGAGGAGTCGCTGTGGCACGACTCAGGACTGGAGGCCGAGCTCGCGGAGCTAATGTAAGCTATAACTCCACCTGCTGGATGACAGAAGAGCAACACATTATTTTACAAACCTCCTTTCCCAAATCACGTGGACCCTAATATGCGGATATAAAGTCTAAAGCATACGAGATATGGCCTAGAGGTTGAGTCCACCTTTTCATGCATCTGCTGATAATTGTCTTTATCATTAATGATAGAAAGCAAATATATAAACAGTAAATGCAATGCATATAGGTGGATATTCACTGATGAAATTGCAAACATTTTCTTTGCCCTCGTGTCTTATTTTATGCAGCAGCCGGTCTTATTGTCAGAAAGCGGACCAGGCTGTATATGCTCTGTCTGTATGAGTTGACCTGATTTCTGCTGCCCTATTCTCACTGGTTAGGTAACACCATTATATAATACCTCTTACAGGGTGTAGGCATTACTGACAGACAATACGACTCGAATGCAATACTGAGAACTAACAAACAGCCCCCCCCAAACATTAATATCTCATTATATTATATATATATATATATATATATAAACAATAATCATGCCAAAAGTATTGTTGTCCTTTAATAATAAAGCAAACATAGTATGAACTTCTTAAAGAAAATATTTAAAAATAATAATAAAATAAAAATAAAAAAATCCAAGTGATCCAAATTCAGTCCAAATATTTCATTTTAAAATAAATTATTCTTTACAAAGGAAAAAAAACAAAGTTGATTGACATGTCCTTAGCCCCGCCCCCACGTGTACTACGCATGTCTTGTGGGAGCGTAAAAGCCAAAAAGTGGGTCAGACTTGGCCGCCTCACGTGTATCAGGAGCTGCAGACTGCCATGCAAATTATGCAACAGACGCGTCACGACTTCTCTCGACCAATCAGAGCAGACGCACAGCACTAGGCGAGCGGTCCATGTGAGTCGCGAGACTATAACACAAGCCTGGCGCTGTTAACCTACTTAGATTATCATGCTGCAAATAAAGTCATAAAAGCCCAAAACACACATCGACGCGCAGTAAACAGTCACAGCATCACGTGCAACTAACTTACATGTGTCGGTGTCATTTATTCAAATATACAGTCATATTCAAAGATAAATGTCAGCAGACTGATCTTACCAGCCTTTGTGAAATCCATGTCCTCCGACAGCTCAGAGCCGCAGTCACCTGTGTGTTTGTGCCGTTTTTACTCCGTTTACAGCAACTAACTAGTCGCTGTGTGCTCCTGTGAACGAGTATAACCAGACACTACCTGAGGAACATTTCTACCAAACCTACCAGATCATCTCAACCAACTAGCGCCGAAAACAAACCCTCAGGTGTCTTATAAAAACAGTAATAAATACACACGCCGGTGCTGGCTCAAATAATTCGACTGCAGATAAAGCCCGAAGGAGAAGAGCTCCTTGTGTATGAGAGTCTGAGAGTCGAGCTGCTGCTGGAGAAGAGAGAGTCCCGGATCATGTGACCGCTGCGCCACGGCTCCGCCTCCAGTATAACACTGACCCTGCTCCCCCTCAGCCCGGTGACCCCGGGGACACAGATCAAACCCTAGACCAGCTTAAGAAATGCCATGTTTGCAGTGCACCTAAAGTCAAAGAGAGATTTACTTATAGTGAGTCATGGAGTAGCATAAATCATTTCCTAGCTTTCCGGGCTGATTAATA
The DNA here is from genome assembly GCF_936440315.1 of Barbus barbus. Taxonomy (NCBI): domain Eukaryota; kingdom Metazoa; phylum Chordata; class Actinopteri; order Cypriniformes; family Cyprinidae; genus Barbus; species Barbus barbus. The sequence goes on from NC_136755.1 coordinate 2,589,392, forward strand.
TTAATATTTTGATACATTTTATTTTTTTACATTTTCATTTAGTCATTTAGCAGACATTTCATGGAAGTCTCATTAGCTTAACGCAGTACACGTAGCAAGGTTATTTATTTTCTAATATATGTGACCCTGGACCACAGAACCAGTCATAAGGGTCAATATTTGGAAACTGAGATTTATACATCATCTGAAATTCTGAATAAATAATATTTCCATTGATGTATGGTTTGGACAATATTTGGCCGAGATACAACAATTAGAAAATCTGGAATCTGAGGGTGCAAAAAAATCAAAATATTGAGAAAATCACCTTTAAAGTTGTGCAAATGAAGTTCTTAGCAATGCATATTACTAATCAAAAATTAAGTTTTGATATATTTATGGTAGGAAATTTACAAAATATCTTCATGGAACATGATCTTTACTTAATATCCTGATGATTTTTGGAAACTGATCATTTTGACCCATTCAGTGTATTTTTGGCTCTTGCTACAAATATACCCGTGCTACTTATGACTGCTTATGTGCTCCAGGGCACACACACACACACACACACACACACAGACAGAGATACACACACACACACACACATATATATATATATATATATACACAAAAAAAAAAAAGTAGATAGAATAGAAAAAGTATGGAGAAAGCTAGTTTAGGGTCAAGTGTGTTTTTTTAAACAAAAAAGACCACAAATAGATTAAATATAATTATAATAGAGAGCGCTAGGGTCAGATAAAGATGGAAGAGATGTGTTTTTTTAACAAGATTTAATGAACAAATGTAATTTTTGATTAACAATATTGAGAATAGTCAATTGCAGATTCAAGATTTAAAATAAGTACAGTAACTAAAATTATTTATATAAAAACAAAACTAAAATGCCTAAAATGAGTTTGTCATTGAAATAATGTGTAACACTGCAGCTCTACACATCTCTATAAGCTTCATTTTTCTAAACCATTAAAAAAAGAAAAGAAATGAAGAACAGAAGTGGTAAACCTTGCAACAACTAGTCTAAACATTAGAAAGTCAGATTAGAAAGATTTATTTTTAATGCATTATTTATTATAATTAGATTTGCATCTATCCTATAGCTCCAATAGTAGAGCATGGCGCTAGCAACGCCAAGGTCATGGGTTCGATTCCCAGGGAAAGCAAGAGCTGATAAAATGTAAAAACTGTAACTTGAATGCAATGTAAGTCGCTTTGGATAAAAGCGTCTGCTAAATGCATAAATATAAATCAATGGCTAGTTCATTAATGTCACTTTATGGCTCAAAGACACAACAGGCTCTAGAAACCTTTAAGAAAGTGTGTAATACGCAGCACTGAGGCGATGAGCGTGTGAGATGCTTCTCATGCCAAACACCGCTTAGCTTTTCCACTCCATCTCAGGCTCGGGCCACAGAGGTCAAGGGTCAGAGCAGCAGGACCTCCGGCTAAATATGAACATGCACAAAAAGAAATGTAGATTCTAGAGATGCCACAAGAATGAGTTTAAAAGATTCACTGGCTGTTCCAGTCACCCTTAAAGCTCCTTATAACACAGAGCAATAAAACAGCTATCTCATGTACTGTTGTTGAATGAGATTCATTTAATGAAAGCTAACACAAACACTTGTCATCAAAAAACATTTCAAGAGAACTTTTTTTATTTCAAATATTATATTAGAAAATGAGTGCAGCAAATGAAGATAGAACGGCTGATTTGGTATTATTTGTGACACTTGTTACTCACACACACATACTCTGCACATCTGAGGAAGATCATTTTAACACAGGTGTCACTGCAATTTAAATTCTGTGCAACTCATTAAAATGTTCTCCATTCCACTTTGCATAATGGATAGGTATAATGGGGTAACATTTATTCAGGATAGAGACACAACAATATATATATACAGTGGGGCAAATAAGTATTTGATACACAGCTGATGTTTCAAGTTTCCCCCTCTTACAAAGAATGGAGAGATCTGTACATTTTCATCGTAGGTACACCTCAACTGTGAGAGAGAAGCAACTGAGTTTTCTTTTATATTCTGTCTAAGATTATTGCTGACGTCTAAAAGGGAGAGCTTTTAAACAGGGCCAGACACACACACAAATGTGTGACTTTGGTTAAAAAAGATAAGAAAGGCCCCATTTAGAATCGCCCTGGACAACCAACCAGTCTTTAAAAGACTGTCATCCCTAGCAATCTGCCTCCTAACGAAGATGAAAGTTTGTGTTTTCCTCTCAGATCACTCTTAAACTAAGACTCCTAGTTAGACATTTTGAAGCTAAATTATGAGCGGAGATGATTCTGAGCTTTAATAAGGGCCGTGTTTTCCTCGTGTGATGTGGATGTCACTTCTCATTCAACAGCCCAACAGATGGAATCTCTTTTAGAAATGTAGTGTTACAAAAATCATTGAAAACTTTCAAATACTTAAAATGTTACGCATTTACAAACATTAATTACTTTTTGTTTATATAAATATATAATCTAATACCGCATCAGTATTTTGTTTTGTCCTCTTAAGAGTGAAAATGTTACCTGATTGTGATTATCTTTATACAACTCTGGTTGAATTTGATTGGCTGAGCTGCATTACAAATATTAAGATACAGTATATTAACTTAGTAACGTTGTATAAATACATAAATATCACACTCCCAATAGTGCCATTGTTATGAATGTCAGTCTCATGCTGCATATAAACCAACCTGCTCGGTGAAAATAAGATATTTTTAGAAGCAAATACAGGCAAAACTACCAAGACTTTCCTGTTCATCTTCAACCCCAGGAATGAGTGGAGTAAACATCACCTAACACTCAAACTGTCCCATAAAGCAGCTGAATGCAGTCTAAACATGTCAACCTCACAGCCCAAAGAAAACAAGCGGAAGCTACTCATTGTAGATCATAACACATGCTGCTCATTACATCCCTGTTCATCTCCAAGCTCACAATAAAGACACACCATGTGACCATACAAAGGTACTTTATTTGGACAAATGTACAGTTGTGGCACGCATTGTTTAGCGGTAACGGTGCAGCTGCAGGGTGTTGCGTCTCTTCCAGGCCGCATGTCGAGAGCCGCCGATGGTGAGGTGGAACTTGTGGCCCTTGCCCAAACCACGGCTCTTCTTGCCAGCGGACGTGAGCCCACGCATTTCCCTGTGCTTGTGCACAGCCTTGGTGATCCATTGCGTGTCGGGGTTGCGTCTGATGGCTTTGTGGAAGGTGTCGATGAGGACCACTTCAAAGAACTTGTATGTGGAGTCTTCTCCAACCCAGTAGGAGTTGAGCACCCGCAGACCTCCACAGTGACGGCCCGCGCGCTCCTGAAAACACACGAGGAGCACAGATTAGAGCGACACCACAACACGAGACGCATGGGAAAATTAAATAATTCATTAGGTACAGGTGAGAAACTCCACAGACATCACATTGTGCATACTGAAGCCATGAGGAATGGTCAAAATAAACGTATTTAGTTACCACTTGTAGTACACCTGAACCCACCACTAGTGTAAGAAAGGTGTCTTCAAGTGTACTGCAAGTGGTAAGATTCATTTTTAATATATTAAGTACTCAATTAACAATCAATCATCGCACACCAGCAGGTAATAGATAGGTGTGTTGGAGAAAAACACCAAAAGAGACTTCTTGTATTTCCAATAAGCCTCGTCCCAATGTTTTCTGAACTTTGACCAGCTTGTAAATTACAACGATGTTACCCAACAGGTGAACAAAACATTAGCTGGCCAAATCGGTCATAAAGAGCAGTGTTTACCAACTCCACAAGCACGCCTGTCTGTTCAGAAACCACCTCACCTTTACCCAGACGATGTCAGCCTAAACTAAACAGCAACTCTCTCCACAGGGAAAGTGATTTTAACAAGCGTTACAGACTGATCTACTGTGAGCTACGAGGTTGGTTGATGGTATATGCTTTTGTTAAAGCCAACAGATCACATGACCAACTTTATTTATTTATATAACCTCATTTTTTTTTCTTTTTGCCAGAAATGTTAATCATTAACAATGATTCTGCAAAGAAACCTCCATCAATCAGAAGAGCGCAGTAAAAAATCAGTTCCAGTCTAGAGGTGTCCATTATTGACATGTACAGGTCGTAAAGTCTACCCAGAAATCCCTGTAAACCCATGATGGTAAATGTGTGCTTATGCTTTTTAAAAGTGCCCATTGTGCATATAAAAACTTAAATCTGTTTCAGTGTGACTGACTGCAGATCCCTGCTCATGTTACGCACCTCAGCTACTGACTGCAGGCTGCGTGCAAACTTGATCTGGTTGATGCCGTGGTGCACGGGTTTGCCGTAGGTGGCACCTTTAGGCACGGGGCGCTTGCGGCCTCCACGGCGCACACGTATGCGGTAGATGACGTAGCCTGTTTGAACAAAAGCAGAGAGTTTAGATACAGACTCAAGAAACACGAGCCATAAAGCTCATTTGAATTGAATTGAACTACAGAGAGAGAGAGAGAGAGGTCAAGCGAGTATCAACTAAACAGAAGTTTATATTCATTTGGTCAACTTGGACCTTAATCTCCAAATAAAACATACGAGTGTTTTGTGTGACATAAGATATGCTTCCATCCACTTATTTTTTTAGTGCATTTTGGAATATTGAAAAAAAAGAAGCTGGATGGAAATGCCAAGTTGTGCATAAATTCTACAAATGCACAAAAAATAAATTGTGCATAAACTTCAAAGGAAACACATTTACCAAATAAATTCCACCTTGCGCATCAAAAAGTCATGTGACTTTGCACGATGAGAAGGGACATCTGAATCGTTCTGAAGCGCCTGAGCAAAGCCTGTCATCGACGGTGTTCACAAACAGCAGCATCTGGAATTCTGGCGTATTCTGCACCACAGACTCATACCGCCACCTACTGTTTTTATTCATACATGGATGATAGTCTCGTCTCTATTCATATTTTACTTCACTGTTAGTTTTATTCCAGGTTCACCCAAGCTGTATTTCTGGCGGTGTGCTCCGCTCTCATGTCAATAAACCCAGCTTGTGTAGCATCTGCCTCCGAAAGCAATGACTGCATTTATTGTGTTCCGTCTGCTTGCTCTGAGGCGCAAGTAATTCATCATGTGTGACCCTGGACCACTAAACCAGTCTCAAGTCGCTGGGCTATATCTGTAGCAATAGCCAACAATACATTGTATGGGTCAAAATTATTCATTTTTCTTTTATGCCAAAAATCATTACGATATTAAGTAAAGATCATGTTCCATGAAGATATTTAGTAAATTTCCTACTGTAAATATATCAAAACTTAATTGTTGATTAGTAATATGCATTGCTAAGAACTTCATTTGGACAACTTTAAAGGAGATTTTCTCATTATTTTGATTGTTTTGCACCCTCAGATTCCAGATTTTCAAATAGCGTAATATATAGGTGAATAAATACGCTTTCAGATGATGTATAAATCTCAATTTCAAAACGTTCACATTTATGTGATCCAGGGTCACATGCAGGGAAATTATTATATTTAGCAGCTTCTAGTTTTCTTAGTGATATTTAGTGCCAGTTTATCAGGAAGTGATGATTTTGTTCTCTTTGACACGGTGGATGTAAACGGTATTTTATGTGATATTTGTGCATAAGTTTAACTACAATCTTTGAATGCAAACATAGCTAGAGCATTATAAAACTAATGCACAGCAACTCTCCACTCACCCTGCTTGGCCTTGTATCCCAGCCTGCGGGCTTTATCGGGTCTGGTGGGTCTCGGGGCCCGGTGAAGGGACGACAGCTGACGGTACTGCCAGCACCGCACACGCTGCAGAAACCTCATCACGTCCGACTGCTTCTTCCTCCAGAGCTCCTGCATGTACTTGTACGCTCCCATGATGCCTCACCTGCAGCACCAACAATACAAGACCACTATCAGTCATGCATTACATGTATTACACACTGCAGTACACTCAGAAGCACACACAAGGGATCTGTTTAGAGACTGAATCAAATACACGTGTATGAATAACACACAAAAAATAAAGTTAAGGTTATTGTCATCTATGACCCTATTTCAGTTAATACCACATGGAACGTCTACATTTCTAATACTACTAATCACAAGATTTGCTTTTAATTAATGAAGACACTTCTTCTTAAAGGGCCAGATACACTTTAATTCCAATCTTGATGTCCGTGTCGCTTTTAATCAACAATAACACGCTACTTCTAATGAGCAAGTGTGTATAAATTCAGAAAGGAGTTATTGGTTATATCTCAGACTTTAAATTGTTTTAGAGGATTGTAGTATAATTAATAGCGGTGTTATGTAGAGTTTGGTCATGCTGTTACATTCAGACAAAACAATTCCGCTCTTCAGCCACGAACAATGATTTATAAAGATTTAATAAATGCATTTCCCGAAAATGATTGTTGATACCGAAACACAATTCCGCTTTAAAATCCCCCTACAACATCATTCTCGCGGAAAATAACGGTCTGCGAGCAAAGCTGAGATGTTCCGCACTAAACACAGTAATCGTGTGACTCGGATGATATTAACTGCGTTATGATTCTTGATGGATTCTACATTCAGAAAAATGAGAAAGTCTCGCTTACTTTGATGGCGCGCTAACCGGAAAGGGAGAGAACGATTACCCATAATGCTTTATGAGGCCGTTCCATCGTATTTCCGGTTCCGGTCGTTAAAGATTTCTGGGAAACGTAGTCTCTTTAGACACTTTAACCAACTACATATTTCATAAGCTTCAGGCTAAATAATATGATTTGTCTCTTCTCTCATCAGACTCAGAAGAAGCAGCAGCGACTCAAGCACACAGTGAGGACACTGAAAGGCTTATATATTAATATTCATCTGATTATTATGTACTAGTAACAGTTAATCATCAAACAAACACTAAACTGAGCGTTATATTCAGCTGCGTAATATTTCATTAAGTTTGAAATGCTTGTTATTTCTGTGCATAATGGCGTCTAAAAGTCTTGGACGACAATTCATTATTTCTTCAATTAAATCTACAAATAAAGAAACGCTTGCACTGGTCAGATATAAATGAGTAATACTTTATTAATTAATTTGAATATTCTGTATCTTGCTGGAGAACACGTGCATCGGGTTTTGTCCATTTCTGTCATTTTTAATATAATATAAATAAAGACCCTCGAACACTATCTACTTGTTTTCTTTAAATGTAAAATGCAAAACATATATATGTGTATACACACACACACACACACACACACACACAAACACACACACACTCTCACTCTCTCTCACACACACACACACACACACACACACACACACACACACACACACTCACTCACTCACTCTCTCACACACACACACTCACTCTCTCTCTCACACACACACACACACACACACACACACACACTCACTCACTCACTCTCTCACTCTCTCTCACACACACACACACACACACACACACACACACACTCTCTCTCTCACACACACACACACACACACTCACTCTCTCTCACACACACACACACACGCACACACACACACACACACACACACTCTCTCTCACACACACACACACACACGCACATATGTATAAATATGTATCATTATATATATGTGTGTGTGTATATTCATTGTTCATATATAAATACACACACACATGAATTAGCATTAACACCTGCTACTCATCAGCTATCTGAATGGTAAAACAATTAGTTTTAATGCTTAAAGTAATACTTAATAAAGTAAATTCTCAAGCTTAATTATGTATTGTCAGACAGAAGCAGGTTCATTAGATACTCATGATAAAATACAGATAAAACACATTTTATTTAGAGATAGAAATGCTGCGGTTATCTTATTGATTATCTGGAAGACTGGCTTTATGGGCTGTTCTTCATTCTTTATGCTGTTTTCTCTCCTCTTTTTTATTATTGCATTATTCATCATTAGCTGTTATTAAATATACATTACTTATAGGGTCTTACAATATTTCTATGTTTGTCGGCATATGATTTATATAAAATAATAATTTCTGTTTGACACTGTAACAGATCAAGACCGTCATTTGAATCAGTTGTTAAATTGTCATGCATTTATTACTCGGAGTCAGACAGTCATATTCATAAAAGGATGTTAAAGAGGTGCAGAGACAAACGGCACTCAGGAGGACATATACGTGTGTGTGTGTGTGTGTGTGTGTGTGTGTGTGTGTGTGTGTGTGTGTGTGAACTCTACGACCCTCGAGGGCTGCGAGAGGGGCTGGATTTACCCAAACACTTCTTCTCAGCGTCGACAGCCTGGAGTCCTTCAGAAAAGTCGAGCTCTTACAGAAGAAGATAGACAAGTCCAGAGACAAAAAAGAGGCATGAAAGAATATTTCAAATACAAATCTGTCAAATATCACCCCGTAAATATATACACCCCCAGTCAAAAGGTTTTGAACAGAAAGTTTTTTAAGCCTGCATTTATTTGATCCAAAGTACAGCAAAAATAGTCAAATTGTGAAATATTTTTACTATTTAAAATAACTGCTTTCTATTGTAATATATTGTGAACTGTATTTTATTCCTGAGATCAAATCTGTATTTTCAGCATCATTACTGCGGTCTTCAGTCACATGATCTTCAGAAATCATTCTATGATGATCTGCTGCTCAAGAAACATTTCTTATTATTATGTTGAAAACAGCGGAGTAGATTTTTTTCAGGTTTGTTTGATGAATAGAAAGTTCAGAAGAACAGCAGTTATCTATCAAAGAATCCTGAAAAAATGTACTCGACTTATTTAAATATTATTATTAATAAGAAATGTTTCTTGAGCAGCAGATCAGTATATTATTATGATTTCTGAAGGATCGAGTGACGCTGAAGACTGGAGGAATGATGATGAAATTTTTTTTTTTTAATAAATTGATTTATGATCAGAAGAGACAGTGAAAACATTTAAAATGTTACAAAATATTTTATTTAAAAAAGCTGTTCTTTTGAACTTTTTATTCATCAAAGCATATGGAATTTCTTTTACAAAATATTATGCAGCAAAAACTTTATAAATATTATTTTTTTAAATGATTAATAAGAATAAGCAGCATATCAGCATATTACAATGATTTCTGAAAGAGATGTATTAAAATAGAAAATAGTTATTTCAGATTGTAATATTTTATAATGTTGCTGTTTTACTGTATTTTTGATCAAATAAATGCAGCCTTGTAAGCATAAGAGACTTCATTAAAAACATTTAAAAATCACATTTCCAAACTTTTGGCAAGCACCGTGTATAGACAGATATATGTAATATTAAAAAAACCATTTTAAAACGCTAAGAAACAAACATTCTCCAATAATGAATTTCTCTTTGTTTTTAAGAAACATGATGCTGCTCCGGATGATTTCTGGTGTGAGCTGTCCTCACTCTGTGTGTGTGTGAGTGTGTGTGCGTGCGTGTGTGTGTGTGTGTGTGTGTGTGTGATGGTGCTGGGGAATAAGTGTGACCTGCGCGAGCGGAGGCAGGTGGATCAGGACGCGGCGCAGCAGTGGGCGCGCGGTGAGAAGCTCAAACTCTGGGAGGTGACGGTCACAGACAGAAGCATTTTTTTTTACACCATTAAGGACTTTATTCTGAAGCTCTAAAGCAAAAGGTTTCATTCTCATTAGCGCAGTTCTTCCACATTTCTGACATTCAGTTTTTGTAACTCATCATTCATTATGGTTGAGTTCAAAATCATTATGGTTCTTATTAATTCAATAAAAATACAGTATTTTACAATTTAAATGTGTTATAGAAATCAATGTCTTTTTACATTATAGGCTTCATTTATTTATGCAAAAATATTTTTTTATAAACTCATTTATTTTGCGATGGAATAAGACCTGGACGTGAGAATCTATAGTTGCATTTATATAAAATGATATAATGGTACAGGAGAGAGAAAATGAACCATTTAAGTGCTTCTTCTGTCCTTCAGATGTGAACTTCAGTCAAGAACTGGCATAAAGTGAATTAAGATGCCATTTAATAAAAATACGGCAAAATACGCTGTTATGTTAAAGTCATATAGTGTGTATGATGATGTCTTCCAGCGTTATTTCCAAAACTAACTCTAATCATATAACAGCTGTTCTTTCCATTTCATCTCAAAGCGTTACAAACCCAAAGCTATAACGGGGCAGTCAGTGAGAGATGCTTTAAACGCCTGAACTGCACAGGAAAGCATTATACGGATGCTACAGTAAGTAGAGGAAAACTGCAGCGGTAATCAACGGATATTTGTGAAATCCTTGTCTTAGTAGTGCGTTTCATTTATGTGAAATACATTTATACACAATATTTATACACAGACAGTGTTTACACTCACCATGTGATGGCTGATTTAACCAAATACATGTTTATTGACTGGATGGACTGTCCACTTATTTCTGTTTGCGGTTATCAATATTTAACAGCAACATGCTGTAATATTGGACAAGAATCTTGTGCAAGACAAAAAATGAACTGATATTTTCCATTACGAAAACAAAGCCTAGCACTGCATCATGATTTTACACACCTCCACAATTCTCCTTACCGTAATAAGAAATCTCATTCTTGTTGTAATCAGCATAGATTAAAACAGCAAAACAAATACTACTTTGATGTATATATTCTTAATTTTTTTATTTGCCTTACCGTAATGAGAATGAGATTTCACAAAGCAGAAAAGTCCTTCATATTTTTTCTTAAGATGTTCCTGACAGGCTTTTACCAGAAATATCAGTTTTTCCCACTGAATGCTTGCATTGAAAGATACGCTACGACTCTGTACACCAACGTCAACATTTAATATTGGTGGGGAAATACATACATGGAACAATCCTGCCATAGGCTCATGCTGTGACTTCATTTGACAAGAATGAGGAAGCTCCAAATAAAATCAATTTACAACAAGGCGGCAAAGAAAACACACATTAAGATCCATTTTTGTCAAATCATGATGCTACTTGAGCCAAGGGAAACAAACACTAACAACAACAAAAAATATATGCAGGAAAAGAAAACAATTGAAATGGGAATTTAAATTCCATCATAAAATCCACCCTGTATCTCTACCCTATGGATCCCTATCCCCCCCATTTCCTCTCACAGCTCCTCCCCACCCCATCCCACAGACGTCCGGCAGGCAGCAGCGCTCCGCGGCCGGAGGAATTATGTGGCGTAGCGTTTGGTCCACTGTTTGGCTATCCTGTCATGCTCAGGTCTGTTGGTTGTGTACTGCGTGGCGATGCTTCCTACCAGAGGATCAGCTGCAGAAGAAAAGAGACGATTCACCAGGTTAAAAACACAATCAGCTGCTATCTACAGTCTACACAGACACACTGTTAAAGAGGTCATGAACTGAGAAACCAAAATTCCCTTGATCTTTTGACATAAGAGGTCACTATACTATAAAAACATCCTGTAAGTTTCAAAACTCTCTCATTTGTCTAAAAACAGTTAGTATTGAAGGCAGTCTGACAAATCAACAGCTTATGTAAAAGTGTGGATAAGCACCGCCTCCACAAAAGATCATCAACACCTGCTTCTACATCGCTGCCTGTTTAGCCCCGACCACCGATTCTACATCGCTGCCTGGTTAGCCCCGCCCACCAATTCTACATCACTGCCTGTTTAGCCCCGCCCACCGATTCTACATGGCTGCCTGTTTAGCCCCGCCCACCGATTCTACATGGCTGCCTGATTAGCCCCGCCCACCGATTCTACATGGCTGCCTGATTAGCCCCGCCCACCGATTCTACATGGCTGCCTGATTAGCCCCGCCCACCGATTCCGCCCACCGATTCTACATCACTGCCTGATTAGCCCCGCCCACCAATTCTACATCGCTGCCTGTTTAGCCCCGCCCACCGATTCTACATCGCTGCCTGGTTAGCCCCGCCCACCAATTCTACATCGCTGCCTGGTTAGCCCCGCCCACCAATTCTACATCGCTGCCTGGTTAGCCCCGCCCACCAATTCTACATCGCTGCCTGTTTAGCCCCGCCCACCGATTCTACATGGCTGCCTGTTTAGCCCCGCCCACCGATTCTACATGGCTGCCTGATTAGCCCCGCCCACCGATTCTACATGGCTGCCTGATTAGCCCCGCCCACCGATTCTACATCGCTGCCTGATTAGCCCCGCCCACCGATTCTACATCACTGCCTGATTAGCCCCGCCCACCAATTCTACATCGCTGCCTGTTTAGCCCCGCCCACCGATTCTACATCGCTGCCTGTTTAGCCCCGCCCACCGATTCTACATCGCTGCCTGTTTAGCCCCGCCCACCGATTCTACATCACTGCCTGTTCAGCCCCGTCCACTGATTTGCGCATGTAGTGTTTACGAGAGAAGCAGGTCTACGTAGAAACCAAACGATAAAGATGTTACAAAGACATCAAGATGCTCTGCAGCACCAAGTTCTTTGCATTGCCTTCCTTCTGATCTTAACGTTAGGAAAGAGTGGATGAACTTTATTTGTGATGAAGATCCAGACCGTATCAGTAAGAACTCGGTCCTTTGTTCACTTCATTTTACTACGGATTCGTTTACAAACAAGGCACAATTTGACACAGGATTTTCAGAAAGATTAAAACTAAAAGACGATGCTGTGCCGAATATTTTGGATCCGACAGTAATGTCGCAACATACAAGTGCGAGTAACTTATTACGTGATCACTGTTGCCTTTTCTCTTCTTACAGATTGTTTGATATGCATTCATGGTTTTTGACCTAAATCACAGCAGCATCCATCTATGAGGAACGCCGCTGTCAAACATACACAACTATTAGCCAATCACCGCAGTGGGCGTTTACTGGGAGTCTACAATCTATTCAAACAGAGTGCTCGGATGAGGGGGTCAAAAACAGGACAGAAAATAGCTTATTACTTATAAATTGATGTTTTTTGACGGACAAATCTTGATAATATAAGTAGACTTCAGAGAACAGTACAAAATAAAAAACAGGCAGTTCATGACCCCTTTAAAACCCAAAGTACCCTGTATGTGTGGTTCTGAAAGATCAGGCTGCATGTGTACCGTGTTCATGATAATGTTTGTCACATACCTCAGCATACGCATAAAAACAGAAGTGCACTTTGGGCTTTAGGTTCCTTCGCTAAAAAGGAATCTCAAGTGACTGAACTGAATTGATTTGAAACGCTCTTCATAGGCAGCATCTACAGAGCACAATATATACTTCAGATTTCAAGTGTGCACGCTTCATCAGCTACTTTGTTCCACTGAATAAACGATCAATGTCATGATGTAACCTCTAAGATGAATTATAAGAGCTTTGAATCTGCAGGACTGCACCGATGCACTAAAGAGTACTAGATGGTGTAGTGGTGTATGTTTTTGTATTTTGGATACGTTGTGTTGAATTTTTAAAAAGACGCTGCAGTGTGACGTCATTACAACAGCTGCAGTGTCCATAGAAATCTCACTGCTTGAGACGGTACAACAAACTGCTAAAGATACTGTGTGAGGGGCAACGCTAATTTAAACGATTTTTTATTGTTATAACTTCAAGAGAGAAAGAGGCACTGGAAAAAGAAACTTTCAAGTGTGCATGTGAGAAATCGCCTGATGGAGCAAACTATCTAATGGCGTATACTTCCAAGGCCGTCTTTAGCTGTATACTAAGTATACTTTGTGCAACACTCACAGCTGATTCCAGTAGCGGTAGCCTGCAGCACTAGCACTGTTTCTAAGTTAAATACACAATAATCACAAAAACACTATTGGGTGAATTAAATATTAAATATAATGAATTAGAAGCAACCCTTCTCAGCAATGAAATGTATTTTCCAGAATATAAGTTGCATTTCTTTCTCATGTGAACCATGCTGTGACTTACATAATGCGATTACAGTTAAGCATGCGAAATATGCAAAGCGTGCAAAATGTTGATCTGTGCCAAACCAGAGAGGTACGTGGGCCCAAGTTCCATTTGATAGCGCATTTTCCACAAAACAGTACTTTCACTTTCAATAAATTGGTTTAGACTTGCTGGGTTTTTTTAATGAATGCGGTTTAAAAGAAATGCCAGGATAGTATGTTTTATGCTAATATCTTTCCATTCCTGTTCTGTTCAGAATACCGTTAAAGCATTTGTTGTGGAGTAAGGGGAACTCACAAAAAACATTTGTTTGACGGTCACAGACTGAGATTTTTAGCTTCAGACTATAAAGACTATAAAACAGTTGGAGGATACCTCAGTCGTTTATGATGCCCAGTTATCCTCTGTGACGGTTTACAAAATGGGTAAGGGTGTATGATGGCTAGGGCAGGGTTTGGACACAAATTTCACCATTCAATTTGAATATCCTTCACAAGCTTGCGATTCGATTCAATATCGATTATTCTGGATATATATAAAGAACAGTACATGGCAAATTTTCTCTAGGGAAAAAAATCTCACCTAATGTTGTAAAATATACATTAGAGTCAGTTGATACCACAATACTATAATACTGAAGGTTAAAATTAACTAATTTATATAAAAACACTTAAACTACAAAGTTTTTATAATACCATATACAAGTTACTAACTGTAACTTTAAATTACATACATTTCAAAAAATGAATTGAATTAGAAATATAATTATTTATTCAAACTAATTACATATTGAAGAACAGTAAAAATAACGATTATGCTATAAGGTGCATATATTAAGCAAAATTCTCAGAGTTAATTTTTCTAGCTGACTAACGAGTTTATGGTCACCGAATGTGTTTTTTCTGAGGTAAATGTGACATTACGTGACCACGTTTGAAACGCTGATTGATTGAGTGATTACACGAGACAGGATATGAATTTCAGTAAGTACTTTTTCTTCTAACATGCTTCAGATGATCATTCATGTTTATTTCGCGCTGAAACTGGTATTAAAGCAGAGGACACGATCAGTTCACGTGTCTGCTGTTTCTATTGAATTGAGGCACTACTGTCACTCCACATTAAAAAGCACCAAAGCGGTATTTGTTGTTTTAATATTGCAATAAATGGACAGAATCTGAAATCTGAGATTTTGTTTCATATCAAAAGTAACAAAGCACAAAGATTTATTGGACGGGATGTGCGCTACAATGTTCTGTTTATTAACTGAAAACAGCCTAGACTAATTCTTTCTTGGGATTAAAGAATCAATATCGTTTCATA
The DNA here is from genome assembly GCF_936440315.1 of Barbus barbus. NCBI lineage: Eukaryota > Metazoa > Chordata > Actinopteri > Cypriniformes > Cyprinidae > Barbus > Barbus barbus. Next base: position 2,604,570 of record NC_136755.1, read on the forward strand.
AGAAAGAGAATCAATTAAAATCGAGAAGTCGATGTTTTACACTAGTGCTACACTTGCGTTTCAGAACAATCTCAGTCCACACTACACAACCGAAATCGCATGTCGCGTGACCATTCATGCAGGTACAACCATAGATATGTAAAGGTAGACTCCTATTATTTAGATGGCGGACGCGTCTGTGTGCTTGGAGCGGTCGAATGGGGAATCTACCCATAAATATCTATGGGTACAACTATGAGCATGATGTTATTGTTTACACGGTCGTCAAGGATACTCAGAGCGAATGTGGGCAGCCACGCCATCCTGTTCAAAAGTCTCTGTTTTGGTCCGTTCACACTAAAACACAACCCCAGAGTTTTCAGACTAAAACTGGGTCTGCAGCGTTTCCAAAATCTCAGTTTTTGAGGGTCGAAAACGCCAGAGTAGTGTAAACGACAGGCGTAACCCTAACAAAAGTTATGCATTTTAAATCGATAACGCACTAGTGTAAAGTGCCTAGGTGCAACTTATTTTCTGCAAAATACAGTAAGCACATGCATTCAAGGCTCAGCCTGCGAGAAAGTCGTCGCCTTTTTATGACCATTTAAGGAATTCAAATAGCTCAGACACGAGATGAACAAAGATGTCCGCAGTTTCATACATGAGCACGAAGCGGCTGTATCGATGCCCACACCTGTAACTGCTCTGCTGTCGTCTCGGTCACACAGGTGGAGCTCCAGCATACTGACCAACACTGGAGCTCCAGCCCTCGACCGGCTCCATCAGACCAGCGTCTTACCAGGGTTACAGTCTGTGAGGAGAGAGCAGATGGACAGCAGCACTTTGGAGATGGTGAGTGCCGGGCTCCAGTTGTCCTTCAGGATGTCCAGACAGATCACACCCTGACTGTTGATGTTGCAGTGGTAGATCCTCGTGCGAAACGTCACCTGACACACCACAACAGAGCAAGAGTCGTTAGGAAAATCTTGAGTCCATTAACACAGAGATGTTGAGGTAGTCTTTGTACTGCAAGTAGTTAGTTACTCTCATTCCACCATGTTTCTTAACTGATTGCTCTATGCTCATTCGGTCCTAAACCAGAGTCTTTTATCATCATAATATTTGCACGTCTCACTTTCTTCTTTACAGCCCCGTTTATTGTCTGTCATAGACAGAAGCTTTACTATCTATTACACAATATCAAACAAACATTAAAAAAATAACTCAAGTGAACACTGAAAAGCCTCAGCTCAGTTGGGGCCTAATGGATAGAGAGTTGGACTTGTAACATGAAGGTCGTGGGTTCGAGTCTCGGGCCGGCAGGGATTGTAGGTGGGGGAGTGAATAACCAACACTCTCTCCACCCTCAATACCACGACTGAGGTGAGACCCTTGAGCAAGGCACCGAACCCCCAACTGCTCCCCGGGCGCCGCAGCATTGGCTGCCCACTGCTCCGGGTGTGTGTTCACTACTGAGTGTACACTTGGATGGGTTAAATACAGAGAACAAATTCTGAGTATGGGTCACCATACTCGGCCACACACCACTCCCCTTCCCTTCCTTAAATCAAAGCGATCTGATCTGAAAGATTACGAGTCACAACCTAATTTTGAGAGTGAGTCACTCCAGTACAGAAAAAAAGAGTTAGTCTTTTTTTCTCTTCTTTTTAAACATATTCATGACGAGTCTGTCCTGGAATGTAAAACAGATACACAAGATACTGAATGTGTAGTTTAGGTGTGCGTTTATATGCATTTGACAGCAGCTTTCAACAGGGCTCATTCAATCAGCATTCAGAGTCAAAACTACCCATCTTTTAATACTTCAACTCTTAAAAGACATGATACAAAGCTTTTATTCTCACTATTGTTAACTGTCACTATAGTTGTATGTATTTCTGTCAGCTGTTGCACAAACAGGGCAATCTGAGCGCCACACCTGGTATGAAGTATATTTGTATAACTAGGAATACCGGTATCGGCCCTATACTGAACTTGTGTGCTGCGTTCTGTAAAATTAATGATAACGTGACTAATCAACAGAACGAACAGTGAAAGTAACAGAATCTTGTGCATTTGTCCAGGCATAATAAAGAGTGAAAAGAACTACAAAAATTAATTAGATGGTCATTTTATTTTAACGTTCAATTCTCGCTATTAAACTATCAACTATGACTTCTGCCTCAAACTCCCAATTAGCTGCTTATTATTAGTTAGTAAGGTAGTTGTTAAGTTTAGGATTAGGGATGTTCATGCAGAATATGTGCTTTATAAGTACTAATAAACAGCTGATATGGTTAATAATAGGCATGCTAATAAGCAACTAGTTAATAGTGACAATTAGTCCCTATACTAAAGTGTTACCAATTAGACCAACTGTTAGGCCATTCATATTCTTTTGATTTCTTTACCCAACATTTTTAAAAATGTCAAAGCTGCCGTAATTACAAATAAATAAATGTACAAAGAAACGTAAAAGCAAATATAAATGTGAAAATAAATAAAATAAAATTATAAATAATGATTTATTTTTGCTTTTTTACTTTTCTTTGTACATTTCTTTCTTTATTTCTAATTATGGCAGCTTTGGCATTCCATAGTCTTTAGTGTCAGATGATCCTTCAGAAATCATAATCTAATATGCTGATTTGCTACTTATCAAATGTCAAAAACAGTTGTGCTGCTTCAAATTGTGGAAAATAATACATTTTCAGGATTTTCTGATTAATTAAACATTCAATAGTACAGCATTTATTTGAAACAGTCTTAATCGTAATATTCTGAATGTCTTCACGGTCACTTTTGATCGATTTAAAGCCTCCTAGCTTAATAAAAGTATTAATTCCTTTAAAACTAAATCTTACGGACGTGGTATAAACTACTGAATGGTAGTTTATAAGTGCCTAACTGTGACTCAGAGAGCCAGCTCTGACCTTGGGTGGTTTGAAGGGGTAGTCTGGAGTGAAAGCGATGTCCAGGAAGAACACTCCTCCCTCATACACGGACCCCGGAGGACCCAGGATAGTGGACCTCCACTCGTAGATGTTGTCTCCTTTAGGACCCGCACTGACAACAAAAACAGAGAGGATCACTATTACTCAGAACCATCACCACAAAAGTGATTTACATCAGCAGAAGATACAATACATTTCTATTTAACCCAATATGACCTTGTAACTTGAAGAGGTGTAGCTAATCTCACTGGCAATAAATTATTTATAAAAGGCAGGGTATAAAAAGATGTAATGTTAAGAACAGTTAAAGGGATAATTCATCCAAAAAAAAATGAAAACTATCAGTATTTTACATATCTTTTGTGTTCAGCAGAACAAAGAAATTCATACTGGTTTGGAACTACTTATGAAAATTTTCATTTTTGGATGAACTATTCCTTTAAATTAGCATTAAATGTGTCTTGAAGCGCTGTTAAAATAATAATTTCACAGCTGAAATGTAAAGAACATCATCCATGCACACACACACACACACACACACACACACACACACAGAGTGATAAGACTGAGGCTGTTTTCAGTAAAACACTGACTAACTGTTACACCAAGCAGTTAATGAGAATGAAATAGCTCAAAAGCATCCACAGATCTGTAGGACAGCGTGGAGAAACAAAGCATTATTTCTGAATGCTTTGGCTTGAACCACGTACACAAACATAAAGAGGAAGCAAGCTGCTGGATGACAAGAACTACACCGCAGACAATAATCAGGGGAAAGCATTTGTGTGCTCAAATGACTGTTACTGCCCTCCATCCAGTCAGACAAGCAAGTTAATCAGATTACTTTTTTCAGGTGACTAGTAAAGTAACATTACTTTTTAATTTAGAAGGAAATATCGGAGTTACTTTTTCAAATAAGTAACTCCAGATGCTTTGTTTTCCATGCATTGACTGACAGCTCTCCTGTCCTCATGTTGAGAGAAATCAGGAGTAAGTGCAGAGGCGTTGTGTGCGCTGTGTGAACATGATCTAGACTAAATGTGAACATGCATTTACTCATCTCACTCGCACAAAAACAGATTCAGTATTCACCCTCTACTGTACAGCCGTGAATTTACATTTCATCAGCCTGACGCTTACTCAGTTCACTTTTGGTATGAAAGGGCTTTTACATTTGCCAAAAATATTACTTTTCTAATATTAATAGCAAACAAGCAAGTCCAGTTCAGATGAGAGAAAGTAATGCAAAAGTAACGTAACATTACTTTCCATAAAAGGTAACCAAGTAGGGCAATCAGTTACTTTTAAGGGAGTAATGCATTATTGTAATGCATTACTATTAAAAGTAACTTTGCCCAATACAGCAGACAAGAACATAAATCTAGGAAAGTCCTGTGAGGTAAAAAAAAAAAAAAAAACTGATATCGGAATCGGCCGATAATGGCTTTAAATGTAAATATCGTTATTGGCCTGATATGACAAGTTATGCCGATATGTCTCGCCGATAAGAGGAATGGGTTAACTCACATGTGCTCAGGGTGTGCTAGTGATTAGATCACGTCAGCAGTGAGCAAAGGTTTGTCTGAATGAGGATTAGATTGACTGTTTTGGATCGCTGCATTTAATCTGTGAAAGTACTTAAGTGTTTAGTGTGTGATAAACAGTGATTACAGCCTCCCCCAGGTCCTAATGTCCGTTCAGTAAGGAGTTTTAATCTGTAGGGGGCGCTGTTGGCCTACTTCTAATTAGATTAAAAGTAAAATAGCCTACACACATAACATTTAGACTGTTTCTGATTAAATAAAGCAGTAATTGATGTCAAAATAATGAGTAAGTTTTGATTTAAAAAGGTAGACGCTATAGCTTACATGAAAAAAATAAATCACTAACATGACACTTGTAAATTAAATAATTTTATATACACTGATTTATGCATTAATGTGTAACGTTTCATTTTTTAAACAAATCATGAGCTCTAAAAGATTTTCAGAATTTTTACAGCTCTTTTGTTTTAGAATATCTACAAATGTTAAATCTTAAAATAAAATGTAAGGGTTAACTGAATCTTTCTGAGGGGAAAAATGCAGCTATTGATATAGTTTATTTATAGTTATTTTCAAAGCTTCAATGTACTGTTAAAAACCTTTATTATTTTTTTATTTAATTCTGATAATTTCTGCACAGGAGAGACTTGGTGTTGTTTCCAAACAAAAGGGAATATATCGGTATTGGCATCGGTATCTGCCAAAATGAGTTGAAAAATATTGGCATATCGGTTATCGGCAAAAATTCAATATCGTACATCCCTAATTGAAATATTGACTAGTGTATACTGTGGATTTAACTGTGTCTACTTGATTCCCAAATGAACACGCAGAACATCAGTAACACATCTACGTCTCTCTTCTTCCCTACTGCTGCATATATCCAAGTAAAAAGGCTTCCCAAACAAGAAGGAACATGTAAGTCAGGACTTGATTTTGTCTATCAGGAATCTGAAGTGTTAATATATTTATCGCGTGCATTAGGTCTTAAAGTGACAGCAGCCTAATAAAGTTTTGTGAAATTCTGCTGCTGCTAGTAACCTTACTTCCAGAAAAAAATATTCTCGCAGCCCTTCTTGAATATGGTATTCATCCATCTCCAGTTCACAACTCTGTTTTTTTAAGTAAATGTAAAAAATGCAGAAATAAAGAAATGCCTGTTTAATCAATGCCGGTAACTGGTGTGGTTTTAGACCAGAGTTACTATATAACAGTGTGAATGTGCTTAAAGAGACAAATCAAGCACAAAACAGAGGGAAGCAAGCAAGAACAACATCAACACAGGTGCAAAACACAGCTGAAAGACTATTTTTAAAGGTTAAATTACGGATCTGAAACTTCACAGCAGGAACTTCATTCACTGCTTGTATGAAAGTTGGCCAAACATACCTGCCCATCTGTGTTTTCAGAGCAGCACAAATAATCTGACCTAAATATATATCCTAAAAATAATCAGAGGCAAATTTAGGCTCAAGTTTTTCCTGTAACCAAACTCGCCTTTCAGGAGCGCGTACTTGGCAGCAAAGATTGACAAGCCCTTGCTGTGTCTGTGTCGGAGCGTAACACCCATGAGATGAGTGCATCAAACCGGTCCGTGGCATTTCCACCCAGATTTATGCTTCACAACTAGGGATGTAACGAGTAACCACGAGCCGGTTGAAAATCGATTCAAATCGGTTGAGATGCTAAACAAAAATCGCGAAACAATTGGAGTTTACATGAATGTATCTCTGAGGGGAACTGATTGTCTTTAGAAAACTTTACGTGGTATTTTCTTTTGATCTTGCCTCTGAACGATGCATATTAAAGTAGTGTTCATAAGTGCAGTGCTGCTTTGTTTACAGCGGTAACCAACGAAACACTGTATTATTGCTGTTCCATAAGCGCCACCTGCTGGCAAAGAGAGAAACTGCATCTCATTCAGTCTGCCGTTTCCTTCAGATATGTATGTAGTTTCATGAAATGAAAGTTAGGCAATTCTGTTTTTGCTTCAAATTTCGAAATTATATTAAAAACTGCTCATGTTGCATGTACATGATCATCTTTGTTTCGATGATGATTAAAATGCAGTGGTTGCTTCTAATTTTAAATGGAAAGAGCACAGACACCGTTTGTTTATATGAAGATATTTTTTGTGTAACTTGATTATTTCATTTGTTTTAAAATTTCAATTTAGTTTTGTTATATTTCGATTTCACAAAGAAAATGATTTGGAGCTTGTTTTAAAATTTCAAATCAGTTTTGTCATTTAAATTTACGTTTTGATATTTAGCAGAAGCTTTTATCCAAAGCGACTTACAAATGAGGACAACCGAAGCAATCAAAGCCAACAAAAGAGCAATGATACTCAAGTGCTATATTAGTATATTATTATAGTGTTATATTTCAATTTCACAAAGAAACGTGCTGCATTTTGTCCAAGCAATAATAAAAGGACACATTTAATTTATAATTTGTCTTAAATCTCATTTTGTAAAAACAAAATTGTGAGTTGAGTGAATCGTTACATCCCTAAAATATTGCCATCAAAAACAAACAAACTAAAATCTTAACGCAAACATTTGAACAGTGGTGTATAAGTGTTAAACTGGCCATCTTCCACTGTAGATACGGGTACAAACAAACTGTTCGATCACTTGGTTTTTTTAGTTATTATTCAAATTTGACATTTTCTACAAGCATAAAGCCTTGCAATTCTAGTGTGCTTCATATTAAATTACTGTTGCATAAATCATAAGCTGGTTTTACACCACATGCAGTGCATATTTATTTTGGTGCCCATTTTAGCAGGTCCCAGCATTCACAGTGTGTGAGCGCGGTGTGATTCTGTGCAGCAGGAGTGTAGCTGCTAGCACCGATAACACACAAAACACTGATAAACATGCTCTACAGTAACATTCATCCAAAAAAAGTCAATTCATTAGCTGTAACTGACTGATACTGGATGAAGCTATATTTAATTGCTTTAATATTTAAGATCTTTTTGTTGTTTTAGATTAGCAATATTTAAGATCATCAAACCTTTACGATGTGCTGAAATGAACTGGATTTGCCTTGAGCAGCTGCAGCACGTTCAGAGAGAAGAGAGAGAGTCAAGATTAGCTCTCCAGACTCGATTAGCTGCACTTTTGTTCTGTATTATCATTATTTCTCGTTCAGTAAAGTTCCCCGCAAAGATGAGATGAGCGCCTTTCTGAATATTTCACACCATATTATTTCACACTGCTTATGCGTGACGTGAAACACACCAAACACAGCCTCATGTCATCTAGAATAAAATTCACTTTTTTCCTATTACTAATCATTTGACCCTTCAACATCTCACTACATAACACTCATAGAAAGAACGGCTCAGCTTAATATTGTGTTAGAGAGAATCACTTCACAAGTCTCCAGTCGTGAGATCAGAAAACAACTCCAGTTCACAAGTAACAGTGAGTTATTAGCATTCCTCAGTGTCTTCAGATGTTCTGCTTTCTTTAATGAAGTTTAAAGAAAAACCCCTGAGCACAGCAGCTCTCAAATGAGTTCTGTTTGTCCTGCAACAATCTCCGATTTCTGAAATCATCTATAAACACACAAAGGTCACAGGAACCTCTGAAGTGTTTATAATACTTCCTTTAGCCTTGAGACACAACACATGCATTCATGTGAGAAGGCCAGCAGTCTGATGTCGGAGCAGAAAAAACACACAAGACCAATAACACAAATATGAATTACACCTCAAATCATGTGCTTGCTTAGAGGAGATGTGCTATTGCTTTTCTAAGTCGTTGCATTTATGGTTTTCAGACATTTGAAAAGATGAATTTTGCATCAAATAAACAGGAGTATCTGAGAGAAGTGAACGTTTGCTGAGACTGACTTTAACAATACAAGGCTAGTTGAAAATTGGTGAACTTATCCTTTAATGTCTGAGAGCGGTCATATTCAGGCATAAGTGCATGAATGTAAATCTGTGTTGTAAGGTGATATTGATATGATGCTGGCAGTATTGTAATTGTAATGTTGATGGTTTGGGTAATGCACGGGGATTTCTAGTGTTTTGATACTAGTATATGGACGCAAATTGTCATTACAGCACACACAATAAGAGCTGCTTCACTACTGCAAAACAATGAGACATTTGCTTGTTTTGTTTCCTACAACGAATGAACTGTAGGTAAATATCCAAAAATATATATTTTTCAGACTCTAAAAATAATTCTGTTGCTATTTCGGTGTGAGGAACCGTGGCAAACCATTCAGTGTGTGTGTGAACGGCCCAAATGAATCAGACTGATTCGGGAATCTTTTTACAGACCCTGTTTGACCAAACTGGATCACAAGTGTGGTTTATTTATCATCTGACATGGCTATGATTCTCATAAGCTGATAGAAACACACACACATTATAAATGACATTCGATTATCTCCATTGTCAGATGAGGATTGATCAGTAATATTGTACTGGAACACAGCAGTGTGGTTTTTTTCTGCTTGTCCAGATTTGTACGTGACCTGGGGGCTGTTTCAGAAAACAGGTTTACCAAACAAGCCAGGCTTAAGTTAGTCTGACTTATTTTGAACCAAATCAACTGACAATAAAGGTCTTTGCACACTGAGTCGCCAGCTTACAATCTAAAAATAAGCAAATATATAAAATATTGTTTGCTTTAAAAAACAAAAAAATAATAAATGTCTCCTCGCCATCAGACAATCCATTTTTCTGTTTCATCTGCAGAAGTATCTGAGAGACACAGTAAACAACTGCATTTCATTGTTTCCATGGTTAGAAAGATGCCGTATTGAAAACCCTTTGAGTCATAATGAAATCTGATCACTTTTGACTCGATTGTTTGTCTGTTATTTGAAATATTTCCTTTTGTGGTTGGCGTGTATGTGAAGGTTGTGGTAAACCGTATGGTAATTGATCATTGTGAGGAAGTCTCTGACCTCATAAACTCAAACGAGCGATGATAGATGCGAGGCTTTATCAGATTCATGTCTGCACACTGTCTCGTATGGATAGCGTAACATGTGTTTGTGACTGTATCTGAAGGTAATAGTACCTGATTCAGAACTGCACAGCTGACACACCTCGTCTTTAAAACCACTCGTCATCTTTAGCATCGTTTATACACTTCAGCTCCTTCCTTCTCTCATGTGTCTGTGTTTATTAGCGGAGTTCTCTGACTCGCTCTTATCTCGAGGCGTAAGAGTCGCATCTCTTCCCCTGCCATTGCAAATTTCTGTTTTTGACACCCACTTGTCACAGACAAGAAAGGAAATCAAACAGTATATTTACATATTTTCAATCAGCCGTGCAGATTTCTGTATGCATCGTTTTATGCAACAGTAGCGGCTCTGTGCTTGTGAACACTAGAAATCCCCGTGCATTACCCATCAACGTTACAATTACAATACTGCCAACATCATATCAATATCACCTTACAACACAGATTTACATTCATGCACTTATGCGTAAATATGACAGCTGCAGCCAAAATGAAGTATTTTTCAGTTTCTTAAGAATTAGACCCCACAAAGACACTCAAACATATTAAATCCTGGCGTTCTGGAGCTCCATTCATCTCGATACGGTTTCTTGATATTCTAATTTTAGACAAAAGAGTTATCCCTCACAGCTGAGAAAGGTCAACTAGATCACGACACTGCCATCCTGCTACATCAGCCGCACTTTGACCTGTGGATTTATTTAGTAGTTTATTTAACAGGGACAATGCAGAACAGCACTGCAGATGCTCTACATACAGGCTTCTAGCCAGTGGCTGATTCGCAGCCCCAGTCCCTGGTTAGGCTTTTAAAATACAGTTAAAAATACATAAAGAATGTAAAGTAAACGTAAGAAAAATCTAAGACTGTGCACAACCATCAATGTTAACAAACCGGTTTTTGATATTTCTCAGAAAGATGTTCAGCTCTGTTCGCATTTTCAGATCAACTGGCAAAATGTCCCTTTCACTGAAAATGTGGATTGAACGAATTTAGTTTTTCTCATAGTGTAGTTGCACCACTTGTGATCCCTCTACTATCTGGAGCAAGTTTACTGACACATTTACACTAAAAAATAAAAAGTTGAGAAAGCTTAAAAGTTTAAGGCAACCAGCTTCAGCAGATTTTTCAGTTTTCTCAACTTGTTTTTGTAGGAGATTTGAGTTCAAAAACCTGCTGAAGCTAGTTGCCTTACATTAAGGTCTCAACTTTATTTTTTACGGTGTAAAAATCACTTTAATAAGAGACCGATTCATATAATTGTCAAAACTAAACAAACTGTATTTTTGTAAAAATGTTACAATGATGCCATCTAATTGATTTCTTGTCTAAAATGTTTAAGGTTTGTTTATATAGGGATCTAACAGGTTTGATAGGTGCATAAAGTCACTTCAGCATGCAACTGATGCCAACCTCAGACATTAGAGAGCTGGAGGAAACCCTGCTACAGCTACAAACCAGACCAGAGTTAAAGCGCCGTCACATTTAACACTGCTCTGTGAAATCTAATGGGCGAGTCAGTTCAGTAGGAATCCATGCAATCTCTTTGCTGGTGTTGGTCACACAAACTCAGCTCCTTCACCAACAGAAAGATGCTTGGTTGAAAGTGACACTATTGACTTTTGTCTGCAGATCACACCTAATTTTGCTCATGTAACAGCACCTTTTTTTGCTGAAGGCAGCAGATCCTACATGCAGTTGGTTCTTTAGCATCCAAACACTGAGACCCACTAATGCAACCAGAGAATATCAGAGCGCCGAAGCATCTCCTCACCTGCAGTTTGGTGGCGGGTCCAACATGATGTCAGCCAGCTCTTTCTGAATCCTGAAAGAAGACACATGATTCCCATGAACATCTCTGAACTCTGACATCCAAATACATCTAGATAAAGTACTGTGGAATCAAATAACAGCCGTCTCAAAACACGGCAAGCCGCTTACCTAAACAACATTTCTAGGTACCAGATTATTCTAGAAGAGCATGTTTGTTGTGTATTTGATCATATCAAATATGATTTCTAGAGTTTAGCTCTTTCAAAGTGAAAGCTGCTGTCTGACATTATAACAGCATGCCATGAAGGCGTTTACAAATGCAACAGCCAGCCGACTAACATTCCTTCATTTGGTCAGTTTTCGAATGCAGGATATCCCACAATCCTGTGTGTGCGGTTCTGTGGTAGATGAAAGGTTAAATGCCATCTGATGGCACCAATAATAAGATCAGGCCACATTGTTCCCCTCGGTACGTTATATTCTTTATGCTCCATGATGCACCGCTCGGTGTTGTTAGGATGACACAACATTTGAAAAATCTCCTGCCAATGTCAAAATGACCAATCAAATCAATGTAATCGAAGGATTTACTGTTTACAGAAGCAGAGCATAGGTTCCAGCGTGACACTTTCATTTTAACAATGAAAACGTGTGAAGTGGCGAAACATTTCATATTTGTCAACCGTTTCATGTTAATGTTAAATGACCACCAATAACATCCAGTGATGCAAACTACTTCATTTCAAATAAACAAATGTGACAAGAAACATGACCAGAGCTGCTTTCAACATATTAAGCATAAGATTAAGTGTGATTTTTTTTTTTTTTTGCAAATAGTTCAAGTGGATTTTACAATAAAATATGGCTTTTTAGGTTGCTTTTTTCCTTTCCTTTTTTTATTTTTAATTCATTGAAATAAAAAGTACCATTACTACCAACGACACCAAAAAATAACCCCGGTTTGGTCCTTGTCTGACAGCAGTTATAAGAACAAAATTACTTCATTTTCTTATTCACAGCTTTCATTTCAATCTTGAAACAATCACTGCAGTCATGTTTAAGTCATTTGACACAGTGCCACTGAATTCTGTCTGAATCCAGTTTCTTTGTATACAAACACCTCTGGGCTCTGCCTGGGCTTTGGGACATGGTCCTCTGGTTTCTATGGGGGTCTCCTCACCTCTTGGCGCTGGTGGAGAGCAGTTTGGAGGCCTTGCTCATGTTGGCTTTGTTGTCTCTCTTTTTCCCAGATGTGTCTTTCTCCTGCTGCTGAAGGGTGGAGGAAGAGGAGGAAGAGGAGGATGAACTAGAGCTGGCACGCGAGTCCTCATCCGACATCCCGATCTATGACACACACACACACACACACACACACAACTGATGTGAAACAGTATGAACGCAACATATCGACGCACACGCACGTAACACCGTTCATCTGTAACAATGTATCAAGCGATGACCTTTAACTCCAGATCAACAACACAGCTCTAAATACCACGCATTTCGTCTCGAAACAGCCGTGAAACCAGCTCTAAACCCGTTACACGAATATAACGCCGAATCCGTTCACAAGCGATCAATGACACGAGATGAAACCGAGCACAAACTGAAGGGATGTGGTAAAAACACGGTAAATGTGTCGTCAGCGCTGTAGACTCGCAGTTGTTGTCTTCATTTACCGTCGACGGAGAAATGTTTAGCGTGCAGACGAGGACAAAGGCATCCTAACGCACCGCTGACGGAAATATAAGAGAAATAGGAGGTATATTGTAAGGTTTGAAGGCTTGTGTACCTCTCTTTGTGTCGGAGTGTGTCCGTGGACGCGCGTGTCTCTCAGAGCGGAAGTGCTGCTGCTGACACACACACACGCTCTCGCTCTCACACACACACGCTCTCGCTCTCACACACACACACACACTCTCTCTCTCTCCCTCACACACACACACACACACGTCGCTCAAACACGTAATGCTGTAGAAGTGTTGTTAATTCTTAGTCCATGTTTACTAATGTTGTTAACTAATGAACCCTATTGTAAAATAGTACCCAAATATCAAGTGACTGTTCAACACTCTTACAAATAAAGGTGCTTCACGATGCCATAGAAGAACCTTTTTTGTCTAAATGGTTCCATAAAGAACCTTTAACATCTGAAGAACCTTTCTGTTTCACGAAAGGTCGTTTGTGGTGAAAGAAGGTTCTTCAGATTATAAAAAGGTTAGAAAGAGATGGTTCTTTAAAGAAACTTTGACTGAATGGTTCTTTGTGGAACCAAAAATGGCATTGCCCTTTGAAGCACCTTAATTTTTAATTTACTTACTTTAAATAAGCCCAACTATTTGTAAAATTATTAATGAAGGCTGAAAAGAAACATGACTTGCTCCCAGCAGCTAATAATTCGGTACCCAAAACCCAATGTGGTTCAAACAAACCTGATTTCTCCTGGCCACCAGTGAAGATGTAAAGCTGGACACAGCCTGTGCCATCAACAACAGATACAGAAGAGCTTTACTTCCCTTCTGAAAGATTATAAGCTTATTTATTCTGCTGTCCTAATGCATGATTATAAGTTTAAGAAATCTTTTTTTTCTCTGTCATTGACGACCATCAGAAGAGACCTGCGACTTATTTTTGGTCTTTTGAAGGCCTGTGAGAAAAAATCATAAGAAGATGAGAGGGTCATGATTGTGATGTAATATTGCTAGAGAAACACTACTGAAAATGTGGTCAAGTTGCTTCCTTCTTTTAGGCGATGACGGCTGTAGCATGATCATCTCCCACTTCATGTGGCCTGTTTTATAGGAAACCCCCTGTTATTCCATCTCAGGTCTTTGCATAAACACACATCCTCCTCGTACCGAGAAAGAGGAAGGTGAGCCGATCTACTTCCTGTCTGTCTGCTTTAGGCTCTGAGGTCGAGTGGCATGTGGCAGATAGTTTGACTGCTGCTTGCTTGAGGACAATCCTATGAGTAACACTCATTCAGAATTGTTGTTTTGATTCTGTGGACGCTGGAAAGAAGGGAGGACGTGCACATCACTGATAAATAATGCAATCTTAATGCAAACTTACAGTTTACTATACACTGAATACAAAATAAGGTCACACTTTTCACGTTACATGCACTTTGCTATTATAATAAATATAAATTATGCATAAATACATACAAATAACCCTAAACTAAACCCTAATACTAAACCTAACCATATAGTAAGTACATGTAGTTAATTAATATTATTCAATACCTAAATTAATATAATTACACTGTAACAAGGGCACCTTAAAATAAAGTGTAACCCAAAATAAATGTAACTGTAATCTGTGACAGTCACTGAGAAAAAAATGCGTAATTAAATTACAGTTATGAAAATGTTGATAATTACAAAGGGGATTACATCTGAATATTTTCACACACACACACACACACACACACACACACACACACACACACACACACACACACACACACACACACGTTGGTTTCTGTGAATTTTGGAGACTTTCCATAGACTTCTATTACTTTTATACTGACCAAACAAATATTTTTTATCCCATAAACCTAAGCCTACCCTTTACAGAAAACCTGTTTGCATTGTTACACTTTCAGATAAACATCATTTACTATTTTTAATAATTGTTTTCCGCAGGCCGGTTTTACTTTTCTTATGGGGACACACACACTGATTTCTTTCCCAAATTGCATTGAGCGCTCTAAAATATAAGACACCAATGTTTCAGGATTTTAGGACACAGAATAGGGCACATGCTTAATCGATGAGTTTATGTATATGCTGTAGCAATTTATAAGCTCAAAAGGGAATTGTATATAAATAATTACAATTAATTATGATTAATTACAATTATTTATATCGGCTGACAGTAATAACTGTAAGAAAGGGAAATAAGGTAGAAAGGGAAAAAAAGCTAAGAAAGAGATCTGCTGAGATCTGAGAATCCTTGGTTGAAAGGAAAGTCAAGGCCGCAAGGCCTGGCACAAAAACTTAAGGGTCCAGAAGAGTTCTAGATCACATCCTCCTCATCCTCTTAGGATCTAACAGAACCGCAGACTGCAGGGGCGTCACTGATGTGAGAGCTTTATCTGCTATGGAGGTCACACCTCTGGGGAGTCAAAAAGCCTATGGTGACTTGAACCTTTGGAGGGAAAGTTTACGACTCTTTGTCTCCATGCATGGTAATTTGCATATGAACTTGATTAAAAGTTGATATACAAACTATTGAAGATTCACAGAAGACTTACATGTTGCACAGGTATCGACATATAATATACACTCTCAATTAGATCATCCGAAGACAAATTGATAGAGACCAAACATGATATACATGAGGTAATATTAACTAGTGTTCTATCATAATCATGCATAAAACAGGATACAATACACATAAACATATACAAGAACAGTAATAATTTACACAATGACCCGAAGATATGTGTGTTCATTCAAAGAAAGGTTTTTCTATGAATCAATTAGAGAAGAGTCCATTTTTATGGCATAATGTCTCTTTTCTTAGGGGAAATGAAGTGAGTTGCTCTGCCCGCATTCCTTTGAGCAATAAAACTAATGTTATCAGATGGGTTGCCATGGAACCAGAGGCCTGTTCTGCCTTTCTTAGGTGTTAGATGCATTTCGGGGGAAGGGTATAAATAGTTGTGTGTCTGATTGGTCCAAATGTTACATAATTCCCCCCTTTCAAACGTTGTTGTCCGTCCAATAGACAACAGCGAGCGATGCTAAAGATGCAGAACAATCAAACACGCATCTGCCATCCACGGCTGGGAGACAGTGGTGTCTCTCGGGCTGTTTGTTGCCTCCAGGAGTGGTTGTGGTGCCGTGGTGGATGCTGTCAGGTGGTATGCTGTAGCAAGTTGCGGGTCCTCGAGCTTGTGCAGCAGGTGTCGAGGCAGTGTCACCTGTCGTCCTGAAGTGAATCCGGCTCAGATGGTTGTTGATGTTGTTAGCCAGTAGGCTATCTGCGGTACCCGTGGTGTGGAACAGCAGGGTTAGACTCTCACTGGTGAGAGTGCAGAGTTTCAGACTGACCTAGTGATGATGGCAGAAGGGCAGCAGGTGGTTGTTAGCCCTCTGTTCTGCTGGAACATCACCAGAAGTCTGATGTTTGTGGTGTCGCTTTGCTTTTGTGGCGGCACCGACTTGGGCTTGCCTGAGTTGTGTTGGTAGAGGTTTCGCTGTTGGGCATGTGGGCCCGTTGCTCCATCCAACGTTGTCTGGCTGCTTCTGGGGTGTCGACTGCTTTTAAGGGATGCTCCTCCCTTGGAGGGGTCTGATGCTGTGTTGCACCAGGCAAAGAGTAAGAGGTTGGTCCTTCGCAGTACTCCTCAGTTGAATTTTGTTCAAGGAGCTCTTTTGCTAGAGTCAGCAGCTCCTGTAACACAGAAGTAGGCGTGTCCAGCTGTCCTTGTGCAGCATTCGTTTGGCACCTGTGTGAAGGGTGTGGAGGAGGATGTTGTGGTGGACTGTCATTGGACATACTGTGGTGTTCGCAAGATGATGGCCTTTTCCATGGTTTCTGCCAGTGGTTGATCTGGGACCTGGGTTTGTTGCCATAGTGACTGCTCTGTCCTCCGCTGGCTAGTGGCTTTCTGTAGAAGGGCCTTGCGTTGTGGCAATGCTGTGTGCCTTCTGGTGCCTGCTTTGGATTCTGGGTTGTGCAGTTCAGAATCAGTGGGGTCTTACAAACACCTTTGGTAGAGGCCTTGTGCTTGTTAAAGGCCTTCTGTGTCAGATCACACAGTTGTTGAATAGGCATTGTATGGCAGGCCATAATGCCTAAATGGTGACTTGACGAAAATGCTCTTGAAGATGGTGTCCTCCTCCATCCCAGGTTCATGGCGAGCTCCGAAATAAGCTCGTCGAAGTCTGTGGTAGTAAGCATGGGGAGTTTCATGACAGCCCTGTTTGATAGCTAGGGCAGCGATCAGTCCGTGTTCAGACTCTAGCTCAGAGAATTCCTTTACGATAGCTTGTTTAAGCTGCTGGTAGTTCGATTGGATGTGTTCTGGCTGTCGAGCCAGGAAGCGTCACACTTCTGGGCTGGCGGTGATCCAGAGCAGATAGAGTCTATCTTGGGGTTTCACACTGGTCCAAGACTGCAGGTGGAAGTCAGTCTCTCTTAAGTAAGCGTGGACATCATATTCTCCTGCAAGTTCTGGTGTGAATGAAGGGATGTTTCTGGCCATTCGGTTGAGGTCTTTGAGTGTCACTCCATGTGCTGTTTCGGGGCTCGTCTGAATAAATCCCTTTCCTTCTGCCGCTGCAGAGGTTTTCAGGAAGCTGACTTGTGATATTTCAAACAGAAGGCTTTGGCTCCCCCCTTCGTATCTGTGTACAGGAGTGAGGAGATTTGCACTGCTGGCTGTGTGACGTGCAGTAGGGTGCCTTTTACTTGAGTCCATGCATGCACAGTCGGTAGGACTGTTTCAGTTCTCTCGGAACCATGTCAAGCTCCTCGTTAATGTTGCAGAATTTCTGAGTCAGAGTTTGGACTTCAGCTCTGGCTGCATGCAGATGGCCTTAGTTCTGGTGTCCCTCTTGTTAAATTCCACATACGCTGTTTTTAACAGTGTCTTTGTGTGAAATAATTCTCTTTCCAGGTCTTGTCTGGTGGCTTTTTCACGCTGCGCTTGGTGTCCAGCAGCTGTTACAGCCTCCTGAAGACTGGTGATTTCCTTCTGTTGCCACATTCTGTAAGGTTCTTTGCATCCGTTCTGTGCCTTTTCTCTCTGAGCGGGTCTCAGTTCCCTGTATAACTCTGTGACTTGCAGGTTCAGTTCATTTACCTCCTGTCTGAGGCCCTTGAGGGTGTGGGCCAAGGAGATGATAATCCTCGTCAGCTCCTGGTGGTTCAGGCTGGGTGTCAGGCATCCACTTGTGTCGCAGTCTCGCTGTTCCTTTCTCTGCCATTGCAGGTCAGTGGCTGCTTTGGGCTGAAGGATGTCAATCACAGTGCCCTGCCGGGTTTTCAGTTGGTCCTGGTGAGCTGGATGTCTGTGGAATGTCTGAGACACACTGGCACACTTGGGGAACACCAGAGAGAGAGAGGCAGAAGGCAAGTGCAAGTATGTACAGAGGTGTTAGGCTATCTGTATGGGGAACGTTTCTGTAAGCCGTGTAAGGTGTGAATAGCTGGTGAGGGGCAGCTAGTGAGGTAGGGTGCTGACAACACAAGTAGAGGGTTTGAGTAACTTTGTTTGATGGGGCTGTAAGCAGGGGCCAGCTGATGACCTGGCTATACATGGGGTCAAACTATTACTCAAGGCACTGATGGTTTACAGGTTTGGTCACTATGAAGGTATCAAATAAACAAAACTGAAATAAAATCAGGAAGAGACAGAGGGAGAAAGAAGGGCTTTCTTATTTAGTTTAAGATAGGAGATACGACTAAGCAGTTGTCACTTGTTCAAAGGAATGTAGCAGGGTCATAAAACCTAGGGAGACTGTTGGCTACGCTAGCAGGGACACATCAACCACTTCAAGGTAAACAAACAGAAACAATAGGAAGTGTTTCTAGTCTGCTCAGGGCCCTGGTGTAAGAGGGTAATAGAAAGACAGGAATTAGGCTACTAATAACCTGTACAGCTTATTAAGGGGACAACAGTTCCTAGAACTGCTCTAATTCTATACCGAGATGGAAGATGTCAAATAACTAAAATAAGGTAAAGGTAAAATGAAAATGTCCTAATAGCTTTAGGAAACTAATATGAATAAAAATAATAATAATAAAATAAACAAGTTGATTTAATTAAATCTCAGATTCAAGCTAAAAAGGTAAATTAATGAAAACAAAATCAAAGAGAGGTAGAATAAAGTCAAAATAAAAATAACACAAATAGAACCAACATATGTGAGGAGGGGCGTACCTGAATCTAACAGAAGGTGATGGCACAAACAGGAAATGAAACCAAGAGTGAGGGGGAGAGAGAGAGAGAGAGATAGAGGGAGGAGTGGTTCAGACGCTACACTTTACACTCACTCAGTGTCAGTTAGTCGGATGCTAACAGCTAACAGTTGAGGTAAAGGGCTTAGTTAGCTTACATGCCTGCTCGGCTGCTAAAGAGTTAGCTTTGGCTACACTCAGTTGTTTGTTTACACAATGGTCTATCACGTGTGCTGTTATCAGACTGAACTGGAGGAGGCTGCTCTCAACTCCCGGGGTCAGACGTTGCTAAGAGTTTACCGATGCGAGTTTACAACACGTGCAAATGGAGCAGGACTTGCGCCGCTGTAAACATGCATGGGAACTCACACGCAGTCAGTTGTATGATCACATATAACTTCTTTCACAAATCAAATCAGCACATTCACTTCGCAGACAATGGCAATTACTAGTTAGCTAGGCTAGAATTACACCATTCATTCGCTATTCAATTGCATCACTAAAATTATACGTGAAGGTTACAAGAAGGCCTTAACTCTGGGAGATGAGGAACATCGCTCAAATCCCCATTTAACTAAATATCCTGTAGCTAGCATGCATAAAACAGGATACAATACACAAAAACATATACAAGAACAGTAATAATATACACAATGACTTGAAGATATGTGTGTTCATTCAAAGAAAGGTTTTTCTATTAATTATTTAGAGAAGAGTCAATTTTTATGGGATAATGTCTCTTTTCTAAGGGGAAATGAAGTGAGTTGCTCTGCCTGCATTCCTTTGAGCAATAAAACAAGTATTATTAGATTATCAGATGGGTTGCCATGGAACCAGAGGCCTGCTCTGCCTTTCTTAGGTGTTAGATGCATTTCAGGGGGAGGGTGCACAGACCCTCATAGTTGGTCTTTTGGGTTAGGTGAGGGGGCATAAGAGATTATTTGTTAAATATAACAAATAGTTGTGTGTCTGATTGGTCCAAATGTTACAATGCTTCATTTTTTAAGATTAACTGTTTTTCTCGTGCATTTTTTGTAATCAGTGTTGAACACTACTGTAATGTTACCTTGCTTGCTTTAAATGTGTCAGAATGATTAACAGTTGAAAACATGTTAGAAATTTAGAAAATTAATCAAAAAGCAACCAGATGTAATTAGTTACATTAAAGTAATTGAAATAGTTACACTAATGACATTTTAGACAACTTGTAACTTGTGGTAACTTGTAACCGATTACATTTACACTGATACTATGAAGTAAATGAAGTTTTACACTCCTGAGTGTATATAAGTGTATTCATAATGCTTTAATGATGGACTGAAGTGCACACAGCTCCATGTTCAAACTCTCGGTCTTGTTACTCTCAAATAAAATATAGCCATAATCTCCGCATGTCTAGAGATGATAAAGAAATACAGGTTTAAAAGTGTAAAAAATGAAAGCCAGTGAAAGCATAATAAAAGTATCGACTGTAATAAAATAATAAAAATAAGGGCTGTAAGAAAACATTTTTAAAAAAGAAAAAAAAAAATACAAACTGTTAACAAAAATTACACCATTTTGTTCTAAAATAACCACCTTAAAAGAAATGGAGAGATGCAAATAAGCTATATCTATCTGGATCTGTGATCAGATACAAGTATACAAACAAATGTTCCTTATTAAAAATAATATTGTGTCAGTGCAGTATTCCTGTAATTACAGAACATGTACTCATTACATACAGACTTACTGCAGCAACAGCATCTGTGAGCCCACCATTCATAAGGCTGCTCATAACAGCAGTGCTGTGGTTTTGATGTCTGTCATATAGAAAGGTGGATGGAAAACATGAGCAAGCCACAGAGCAGCATTCACAAAAGTATTAGTCTGGTTACCCATGTGGTCAACCAGTCATTTTCTAAAGGAAAGCAGCAGCTGTGGTAACTACCAGCAAATATAACAAGCTGACCAATACTTACAGTACTCAAACACTTAGAGTCATTCTGTTGCTTAGAATATGACCTGTGCTTTGACAATAAACGGTCTGTGGATCAGTGAGCAGCAAACCTTATCCAAACTCAAACAGGATTTCATCAGATGAGCATTTCTGTATCTCACAAGAAAAACAAGTAACAATTATACAAAAACTTGGCCTGCTTCATGAGGCAAATCTCCCAAAAGAACATCCAACTCATTTCGCATTAAACTAATGAGATTTTTAGGATCATAGAGTTTGTGTGGTCACAATTATAATTAAACCACCATATGCTTATTACACTAATGCAGTTTGCTTAATGTTAATTGTCAACAAAAACTCAAAAGAAACGTAACTTCTAAAAACAGGCTTAATTTTCATTAAGTAAAACAATTTGTTTTGGTATGAAGTACAAGGCAAGCAGAACAGGGTGTCAAATTCACACAATAAGTTAGTTTCAATCAATCCAGGAATCAGACAGACCAAAAACAAACATTACAAACTAAAAACATTGCTTGTGAAATGTAACTTGGTCACACTTCCAAATACAAATCATTTAAGAGAAAAAAAAAAAAAACACAACACCATACACATGCATAAATGCACACGTAGGCCAGACACACCGACACATCAAGGATGATGGGGAGTTGATGCAGGGGGCAGTGCAGCAGGATGAATGCGTTTTAAAGGGTGCGGGTCAGAGTTTGTGGCGTAGCGTTTGGTCCACTGTTTACGGTCCTGTCGTGCTCAGCTCTGTCAGTAAGGAGCTGTGAGGCGATGCGTCCTACCAGAGAATCAGCTGGAGAAGAAATAGAGACAGGTGTTAGCAGCAGTTTGGTCCCATTCACACTATTGTCTGATCTGGTCTACGGTGTTAGAAACACTCCAGCAGTGAACAGACATTAGTGCTGATCTTCAAAATATTGCATGAAAACAGCCAATCAGATTGTATAGCTCTAGCCATAGAGGAGTAGGTCTGTGTGCATCCTGTATGAGAATCACGTCTGATCATGCATTTCATGTGATAAAAGAAAGTGTGTCAGGACTTCATATGGGTTAAAGGTGGTTCCTCCAGAGACACATGGAGGAGCTTGTAATTGGGATGGAAACCCGTAAGAGGCTAATGAACCGTCACTGGCTCTCGCCCCACAATAATGAGCTGAATCTCATAGAGATGTCAGAGGGGCACAACATGGGGGAGGAGGACTGATCCAGACCCAAAGCCTGAGGCTCAATAGCAGCAAACAGGGGGATGGGTGTGAGAAACGCCAGGCGGGTAACGGCTCTGCTAGCTCCTTTTCCTTGTTCACGCAAGGGTTTAAAAAAAACAACTTTGAAATCACATTGCCTGCGTCTCAATGTGCACACTATCCATCCCAAATTCTGTGATATTAGTAATTTTCAATACTATTTAGGGCAGATAGGGTGGTTGTAAATTAAATCAGTTGTAAAAAAAAAATATATTTTTTTTTACTTAGCACCACAACTCAAATCGGTTTTCTGTAACAAGCATTTCTGCACAAACTTAGAAGTTTATTTTAAAGTGTTGAAAGTGTAGATAAGTGCATCCCGTCAGGTAATCAAAAGCTCCATCTCCACACACACACACACACACACACACACACGTGAATTCACACCCAATTGAACACTTGGACCAAACTCAGCAAAAACTTCATGCAAGCAGACAAGTTGTCAAGTGCAAAGACCTCAAGTGTGGGTATTGGGACAGGCCCGGATAAGCTTCAAGTTTCAAACTATACTCAAACTCCAAAAGAACTTGATTTTGGCCAGATTGTTCAAAATTATGGCATAAATGTGTTACTTGATTTCACAGCCTTATGGCGTATTACTAAATTTACATGCATGTCTGGAGGTATAATGAATTGTGAAATATAGATAGAAACAGTTTTCGACTATCAGAACTGTTTGTTTGGGTTTAACACCATTCCAGCTTGTGTGGCTATTTTAAATGGCAAGAAATGTTATGGCTGAATTAATGTTTACAATTTATTTTTGCTTAAAACTCCAAGTGTATTTGGCTTAACTTAAATTTCTTCAAAAGAGTTAACTGGGAAAAAAATAAAAAAATAAAAAATAAAAAATAAGTAAAAATAAAATAAAAACACTTGCTGATAATTTACTCACCCCCATGTCATCCAAGATGTCCATGTCTTTCTTTCTTCAGTCGAAAAGAAATTAAGGTTTTTGATGAAAACATTTCTCCATATAATGGACTTCATTGGGACCCAAACGGTTCAAGGTCCAAATGACAGTTTCAGTGCAGCTTCAAAGGGCTTTAAACGATACCAGACGATGAATAAGGGTCTTATCTAGCGAAACGATCGGTCATTTCAAAAATAAATATAAAAAAAAAATAAAAAGTTTAAGTTTTATAAGCACAAATGCTCGCCTTGCTCTGTTCTGTGATGCGCGTTCGTGACGTCACGTAATACACAATGACGTGGAAAAGGTCACGGTTGAGGTAGGCGGAAGTACCGAGTCAGTAGGCTTTTTAATATTAAAACACCCAGGATACGCACACGAAATGGGCATTTTAAACGATAAACTGACACAAAGACATTTGAATATGTGTATATGGTCCTCCTTCCGCACATTTGTAAACACTGACTCGGTACTTCCGCCTAAGTCAACCGTGACCTTTTCCACGTCATTGCGTATTACGTGACGTCACGAACGCGCATCACAGAACAGAGCAAGGCGAGCATTTGTGCTTATAAAACTTAAACTTTATTTATTCTTGAAATGACCGATCGTGTCGCTAGATAACACCCTTATTCATCGTCTGGTATCGTTTAAAGCCCTTTGAAGCTGCACTGAAACCGTCATTTAGACATTGAACCGTTTGGGTCCCAATGAAGTCCATTATATGGAGAAATGTTTTCATCAAAAACCTTAATTTCTTTTCGACTGAAGAAAGACATGGACATCTTGGATGACATGGAGGTGAGTAAATTATCAGCAAAAGTTTTTTTTTTTTAAAAGTGAACTAATCCTTTAAACCCAGCACACAAAAAAAAAAAAAAAAAAAAAAAAAAAAAAAAAAAAAAAGCCAACTTAAAATTAAGGCAACCAGCTTCAGCAGATTTGAGTTCTCAACTTATTTTTGAAGGAGATTCTCAACTTTGTTGTATAAACTTAAAACATGAGAAAACTCAAATCTGCTGAAGCTGGTTGCCTTAATTTTAAGTTGGCTCAACACTTTTTTTTTTTTTATAAATGTGCACTGTGTATGTATGTGTGTATATATATATAAAATATATAAAAAAATATATAAAAGCTTGATAGATAAAGGGATTTGGCAGAGAGAACATGTTTGACCATAGTATTAAAAACTTGTCATCCTTGAATGACCTATCCTACAGCAGCTATAAACGATCTGGTTCCATCGGTTAGAAACTTGATGGATTTATTCTGTAGATCCCACTCTGTTTGCCATTTGTACAAATTATTGGTTTTCCCTACATCTACAGAGAAGCAACATTTACTGAGAAGGCCACTGCACGGACTTCATGACCCTCTAACTGCCTACAAAACAAGTACAGAAACTCATATTATAGCTTGCCAGCATTGCAGCAACATTTGGCCTCACACTGACCTCATCACAACACCGACATCAAAAAAGACAGTCATTACAGTAATAATGCATTATACCCTCTCAACCTCACCAAAATATCTTGATGAAAATAGAGAGAAAAAAAAAAAAACTGATTTGCAACAGTATGCAAAGCAGGAAGATGCCACATCTCCCCAAAATATATTCCGGAGTCAGACAGGCAGTGAGCGGAAATCATTGGCCCTATTTGTGGAAAGGGTCTGAGAAACAGCAATTACAGCTAGATCTAGATCACTTAGCAGCAGTGAGAGCAGCAATAATGGAGAATCTGGTATAATTACACTAAAATATGCAAAATAATGCATGATTGCTTGCGTCTCCTGCAGCTCGATGACCTTGCTCATTTTAATGGAGTGAAAACGAGCACTGAGCTCATGTTCAGATATAGAAGACAATTCCACTTTGATATATATCAGTACATTATTTTTTTCAGATCAATACATCTGA
This sequence comes from Barbus barbus, assembly GCF_936440315.1. Classification (NCBI taxonomy): domain Eukaryota; kingdom Metazoa; phylum Chordata; class Actinopteri; order Cypriniformes; family Cyprinidae; genus Barbus; species Barbus barbus. Next base: position 2,629,767 of record NC_136755.1, read on the forward strand.
GTGAATATGGAGTCGTTTGGCTTGAAGAAATGCCAACAGCACTGTAAGCCTACTGCGGGAAGTCGTGGCCTAATGGTTAGAGAGTCGGACTCGTAATCGAAAGGTTGCGGGTTCGAGTCCCCGGCCGGCAGGGATTGTAGGTGGGGGGAGTGAATGTCCAGCGCTCTCTCCACCCTCAATACCACGACTGAGGTGCCCTTGAGCAAGGCACCGAACCCCCAACTGCTCCCCGGGCCCACTGCCCACTGCTCCGGGTGTGTGTTCACGGTGTGTGTGTGTGCGTGCATTTGTTCACTACTCACTGCTGTGTGTGTGCACTTGGATGGGTTAAACGCAGAGCACCAATTTCGAGTATGGGTCACCATACTTGACAATACGTCACGACTTTCAATGTAATTAACTATTGAATAGAGAATTAAGCTTGACATGCATTTAGAATTTCCTACTCGCGAGAAACTGAAACATCTTAAGAGTAACCAGAATTGAGTTTAAGACTTAAGCTTGTTTCTGGTGTCTAAATGTACATTAAGTTCACAAACAACAATGACCGTGACAGAAGGAGGGTCACAATGTTACAAAAAAATGGTCCAAATTAATATTTGACAACTCAAAGGGACAGAGGCAACACTACCACAGTAGGAATAAAATACAGCAGTAAATCAGAAATAATCATGCAGTTCAGCCACGACGGGAATTAGCACTACTGTGAAGTGTGATCAAATGGTCTGAGTTTATGCAATATTTGAAGGCAAGTTAAAGCGCAGAGTGTTAAAAGTGTAGTACGAAGTTAAAAATGTTACTAAATCTTGGAGTTTGATGCTAATGATCATCTTATATTGGAGTTGTGCCAGCTTGTTAGGGTTTACAGCGAGGCTGCAACATTTTATTTAAGATTATAAAGTGCTTTATTGTAATAAACCAAAGACCCCTGCATGTATTAAAACCCTGCATTTAAAAAAAAAAAAAAAATTAAAAAAGGGTCTGACAGACACAGACTGATGAAGTCAGTTTAAACTAGCTCAATGCAACGCTTTCTGGTATAACCAGTGATCATTTTGCACTGGAGTCATGTGCGAGAGCAATAAAAATAAATCAATGTCTCAGAAAGAGAGAGCGAGATCTCACACACTGAAAACATTACGACTATCAAGATAGGTAACAAGAGGATCATCAAGGTAAACAGACATAGTTGTGTTTCAAGTCTAATGATATACACTCTTTAAAATAAAGGTGCTTAAAGGGTTCGTCACGTCAATGCCACAGAAGCATTTTTGGTTCCACAAAGAACCATTCAGTCAAAGGTTCTGTAAAGAACTCATCCTTATCTTTTTATAATCTAATTTAAACCTCTTCAGATGTTAATGGTTCTTTATGGAATTTTAGACAAAGATTCTTCTATAGCATCGTCAAGCGCCTTTCTTTTTAAGTGTTGTGTAAAAGCCCTAAATTTAAAGTGCAACATTTATTCAGAACCACACAGTCAGCTCCGAGATGAGATGAACAGATGTGCGCAGTTTCATACATGAGCACGAAGCGGCTGTATCGATGCCCACACCTGTAACTGCTCTGCTGTCGTCTCGGTCACACAGGTGGAGCTCCAGCATACTGACCAACACTGGAGCTCCAGCCCTCGACCGGCTCCATCAGACCAGCGTCTTACCAGGGTTACAGTCTGTGAGGAGAGAGCAGATGGACAGCAGCACTTTGGAGATGGTGAGCGCCGGGCTCCAGTTGTCCTTCAGGATGTCCAGACAGATCACACCCTGACTGTTGATGTTGCAGTGGTAGATCCTCGTGCGAAACGTCACCTGACACACCAGAGTTGATATGAACATAAATATTGCATTAATGAGCGATGAGAGAATCCAGAAGTCTGCAAGATAACACCATGAAAACCACTCATTTTAAGAGAAGTGAAGCATAGACTGTGGCGAGCCTTGTCCTCAAAACCATATCTGATCTAAATGCAGTAAAACGTTTAGTTAATATCAACAAAAACCAAGGAACAGAACTGAATAAACCAAGAAAATGCACCACAGACAGATATAAAAAAATCATTGAGAAGCGGGAACACAAGGGTTTAAATACACAGACACTAATGAGGGGAACAAGACACAGGTGAGAACAATAAAAAAGTAATGAAGGAATCACAGGAAACAGGAACTAAATGGATGACAAACTAAAAGTCCAACAAGGAGCCCAAACTCATAACACAGTGTCCTTCTTGTCTCGACTCATTATGCTACATCTTTGGTTTGATGCCACTTTAACTATGAATTTAAACCAGATAAATGCTTTTCTACGTAGAAATACATACTTCTCATCCTGGATTGTGACTGGTCAGATAATATATCATCTAGTGCAGAGTTTGTTTCACAGACAACTGAATTTTTCATATTCGTCTCATAGGGTTCAAAAAAAGAAAAAAATTTCTTGTTTTCTTTTTATTTATTATACAATTAACAAAAAGGGCCTCTAACACTAGCTTGCGCTATTCTTTTGCTATTCTACCGGTTTTCTTTTTATTTATTATATAATTTAAAAAAAAACCTTATGTATACTGCATTAAGCTAACTGAAACTTGTCGTAGCGCTTGCTTATCATTGCTCTTTTGTTGATTTTGATTGCTTGATTGTCCTCATTTGTAAGTCGCTTTGGATACAAGTGTCTGCTAAATGATTAAATGTAAATGTAAAGTGCCAAATGCACTAATGCCAATGTAAATTGCATGTTTAGTGTAAAATCAGAGCAATTTTCTGCCCATTTACTAAGCAAGCATATAGATTCTGAACATTTCCGTATGTTTGGTGAAGCAAATCATGTTGTAGAATCAGCCCTGAGGGTCGCTCACAACACTTTCATGCCACCGTCTCTTCATTATCTCATTAAATCACACATCTCCCCTCACTCTTCTCACTCTTGAATTAGTTTTTTACGGCCACACAAGATGGTAACAGTTGACTCGCGGTGAGTAGAGTGAAAGTGAACGCTGTGCTGATGAGGGTGAAGATTCATTTTCTGTGCAGGTGAATTAAGTCTAGAGAGTTTACTGATCTAAGGTCAAGCTCTCTTCTGGACTGTTATCATTATATCAAGTCTATAATGACTTTTTTTCTGGAATCTAAAACCAGGTTTCTGGAGAAATAACTGTCATGTCTATAACAAGACACATCTATTTTAGTCTTTAGAGATTTCAGAAATAGTTCAGCAGGGAGAATAGCAGAAGAAACTAGGGGTTTCCAGCTTACACAACGAGACATTTCTTATGCGTTGAATGATATCTTTCAAACACAATCAAACATTTTGCAGAATGCATTCAGAACTGCATTTAAAATGCCTCTTTAATTCCTGAATATGAATTAAGGTAGTAAACACAGCGCAGAATTATAACGGATTTTAAATCCAAAATCTAACCACCACCAGTGAACATCTGCAATGGAGAGAAATTCACATACATTCTTAAAATAGTGTAATTCAGTTTTTAATAAAGCATTTCCGTTTTCAGTATAAATCACCCACACACAACATACAAAGTTTATTTTCATGCAATGTTGACGTTCAAGATTAAAATTAGGTTCAAGAGCTATATACAGCAAGATGAAGAAAAAAAAGAAGAAATATCAATTAAATAACTTGAAGACAGTTCACCCCAAAATAAAATAAATAATTTACTCACCCTTAGCTCAGTGACTCGTGCAAGGTAAGAGTTTGTGTGAATAATGACTCAAATGTCAGTTTCTCACAGTCTGTGCCTTTTATATTGCTTATATGATACTTTCATGGCACCCAATAGCTGCATGCTTTCACTGAGAGATTTCATTAAAAAACTTGCACTCTACAGAAAAATACAGATTATAAGCACTCCAATAGAGCCCTGCGCGGGACTGTTTTCTTCATCCCGCTCCCGCCCGCCGAATTTCTGACCATTACCGCCCGCTCCCGCAACGTGTGTGTTACACTCCCACCCGCACCCGCAATATGTATGTCCACTCCCGCCCGCACCCGCAAAACTCTGAGAATTTATTCCGCACGATAATAGAGATGCATTGATTTTGTCTTCTCCCGTCCCGCAGGAAAAAAAAAACGTATTGTATTGCTATTATTAAAGAGATTCATGTTTGTTTCTTTCCCTGACCTGCATGTATTCTGACGCACTGGTAGGGAAGATGAATATAGCCTGGGCTATCGGGGACATCTAAAACGCTTAGGCTACCGCGCGTTTCTTTAGACTTCGGCTGTGTCCAAATTCAGGGTCTGCATCCTCCTTAGGATCCTTCCTACCCGGTTGAAGGAGGAGGGATCCTCCGACGTCCGCAAAACCCGGAAGTCGGTGTTTGTGAATTTGGACAGCCTACCCTTCTTTCAGTTCCCTCCCTTACCCGTTGCTCATATCCTGTCGCCTAGCAACCGTGACAGCGCCAAGCAAGAAGCGGGAAAATGGACAAACAAAGAGTTATTCTCCTCATTTTAATTCTTTTGGAAGAAATAAAGCAATTAAATAAATTAAATACTTTCTTTGCTCGTTGTCGGAGAGTTTTTTATATCAGACTACAAGACAGTCACATCCAGGTAAGCCATTATAGCCTATTTTTATTTGTTTTTAAGTATTCTACTAATTTCTCCTACAAATTCATTGAGCCGAAGCATAAACTTTAGCTTGTTTTGTCAGAGAAACTCCTCTCCCACTCCGCTACACTGTTAACGATTTTCTTGTATTTTTACAGTACAGTACTGGCAGCAAGGTTGCCAGCAAGTTACTGTATTTTGATTTACAGTAACTGTACTGTAATTTACTTTACAGTACACAGGATCAGTACTGTAAACTACAAAACAGTACTTTACTGTATTTTTACTGTATTTTTGTAATGTTTCTGCTTCTGCTGTAATTCATTATACAGTATTGTACTGTAATATCTATATTGATACATTATTACTAAATATTATAATTTTCAAATTACTAATAATGATAATATTATATAATATGTAGTTATTACAGTATATACATTTACAGGTAATATTATAATGCAACTTCAAAATAACTGCAATCAATCAATCCAAACAATGTTATTGTCCAAAAAAATGTTTATTAATCAATTACACTATTGTGTATTTATGAAAAAACATTTCATTTAGGAACATTGCATGTCCAGTACACCAGCACTTTACAGGTAAACAGTTTTTAAAGGGATAGTTAAAGGAACACGCTGACTTTTTGGGACTTTAGCTTATTCACCGTATCCCCCAGAGTTAGATAAGTCCACACACACCCTTTTCATCTCTGTGCGTGCCGTAACTCTGTTTGATGCACCCACCGCTAGGCCTAACTTAGCACAAAGACTGGAGGTAAACGGCTCCAGCTAGCCTACTGCTCCCAATAAGTGACAAAATAACACCAACATTTTCCTATTTACATGTTGTGATTTGTATAGTCACAGCGTGTACAAATAACAAGGTCACATGAGACACAGCCATCTTCTAACCGTATACAAACTGAGAACTATACTCTCAGAAGGCGAAGTACTGCTACTTCTGCGGAGTGATTTGCTCGCAGCACCTGAGAAGCCCCGTGGTGAGGAGCAGAGTTCGCTCAGAGTGTTGCACTAATTTTATGATAGTATAGAGAGTATTCTGAGAGTATAGTTCTCAGTTTGTATACGGTTAGAAGATGGCTGTGTCTCATGTGACCTTGTTATTTGTACACGCTGTGACTATACAAATCACAACATGTAAATAGGAAAATGTTGGTGTTATTTTGTCACTTGTTGGGAGCCGTATGCTAGCTGGAGCCGTTTACCTCCAGTCTTTGTGCTAAGTTAGGCCTAGCGGTGGGTGCATCAGACAGAGTTACGGCACGCACAGAGATGAAAAGGGTGTGTGTGGACTTATCTAACTCTGTGGGATACAGTGAATAAGCTAAAGTCCCAAAAATTCAGCGTGTTCCTTTAAACAAGATATTTTAAAGAATCTTGGTAATCAAACAGTTGATGGTAGCTATTGACTTCCACAGTAGGAACAAAATAAATACTACGGAAGTCAATGGCTACCATCAACTGTTTGATTACCAAGATTCTTCAAAATATCTTGTTTTTGTGTTCAGCAGAAGAAAGAAACTCGTACAGATTTGGAACAACACGAGGGTGAGTAAGTGATGACAAATTTCATTTTTGGGTGAACTTCAGGATTGGGTTATACAAAAGAATTACAAGTAAACAACTAAAACAAAAACAAGAACAAGTGTCCCACCAACAGTTCAGTTTGAGGTTTTCCACTCAAACTCCATCAAGGACCGAATAAAGCTATTTACATGAGGGTTGATGGTCGTCACCTTCCTCTGCACCACCCTCTTGGTCTTCTTGCTGACTCCCTGTCTGGCAGTACACTTAACTCTCTGACTGGCATTGCTGTCTTCAGGGTTGATTCTGACCAGGAACCTGCTAGCAATATCATACCAGTCAATAAATATGCTTAAAAAAGGAATAATGCACTCAACTTTGTCCTAAAATTCCTCCCATCCTGCAACTTTTAGTTCTTCTGTTGCACACCCGATTTAATAAAAATTCAAAAGCAAAATGCAGAAAGAAATTTACTTGCCTCTGGACAAGCTCTAGTGTACATGCAGCAGACTCCTGGTACTCGATGTTAAAAATGTAGTAGCTTGCAAAGAGCACTGCAAAGGCGAGTATAAAATTGTCACTGTTGTCCAGCGTCAATAGAACCTTGGATGCTGTCATGACTGAATGTCCTGAAAATTAAAGAACACAACGTTAATTACCTACAATGTTTTATTCTGAAACTTGCCGGCCCAGAAAGATAGTAAAGACATCGTTAAAATAGTCCAAGTGATTACAGTGGCTCAACCTTAAGTTTATCAAGTGACGAGAATACTTTTTGTGCGCAAAAAGCAAAACAAAAATAACGACTTTCTTCAACTAATAATTTTCTTCTGTGTGGGCCTGAATAAGTTCACGTAGTGTAACAGCGCATCGCTTCTGGGTTGTACGTCAGAACGAACAGGTAGGCTCACTATTCGTCGTTATTTTAGTTGTTTTTTTTTTAGCACAAAAAGTATTCTCGTTGCTTGATAAACTTAAGGTTGAGCCACTGTAGTCACTTGGACTATTTTAAACATTGTCTTTTCTAACTTTCTGGGCTGGCAAGTTTCAATTCCATAGAAGCCTATGGAGGAGTGAGAAAGCTCTCAGATTTAATCAAAAATATCTTAATTTGTGTAACGAAGATGAACGAAAGTCTTACGGGGTTGGAACAACATGAAGGAGAGTAATTACTGACAGAATTTTCATTTTTGGGTGAACTAACCCTTTAATATGTATGGGTATGTGTGAGTGAGTGTGTGTGTGTGTGTGTGTCTACATAAATAATAAATTGAAGGGGAAAACCACATACTTACCAAGCATAATGAGCCTGGGTGTGTCTGGTATCACCTGCTGTGCCTCAATGTCTGCCTGGGTTGCAGTGACCTAAACATATTAAAACAACATGAAGCAAAGTACAGAATATGAAGCAACTACATAAAACATGAGTATAACTCGTCAAATATTGTAATCTGCTTTTAGTCGGCACCAGTCTTGCCTTGCCATGGTGTCGATACATATGTGACTTAAAAGATTGAAAATTCTTAAAAGTGCAAGGGCACTCAGGTACCCCACATGCAAAGAGGTACTTAGCCACATTTCGGTGAACTTTTGCATGTATGGTGAACGCATTTAAAAGGGAGGTTGAGAAACTGCATGACTTGCAGCTGTAGCTGGACATACTTTCAAATTTGGCTGGAACTTTGCTGAGGTGGTACTGGAACCTGGCGGTGACCAAAACTGAAAAAGACATGACAAACAAAAATACGTATGACAAAACCTGTTATCCACAGCACCAATAAAGATGAGCAGACTGTGTCAGAGAGAAATTGTAAAAGAAAATTCTTTAGAAATAAAAAAAAAACAGCCAATTAAATAAATAAAAATGTAACCTTTAGATTTTAAAACTTTAAGTTTAAAACATTGTATTAACATGACAAATACTTACAGAAAACTCCTTCCCAGGCAGCACTGTATAGCTGTAAGAAATCAAAATACATATTATTCAGTTAACTGTTATGTTTCCTGTTGAGGACTTCATACATCTGCTTATACATCTAACGTTAGGTTAATAAAAATAAGCTTCACATTAAGCTTCACTTGACCTCTCTAAATATTCTAACTTGCTTTTTTGGCATGCATTTTACTTGTCTTTGTTGCCTAATAGATCATTATTAACGCTGATAGTTTTTTGAACAATTTACACCTTTATTCATATTTTTAATTATTATAATAATCATTATTTGTCATTACAAATCACAATGCTACAGTCTCCCGCCTAAATAGAAATGAAGTAAAATGCTAAACTGGTACCAATAGCCAATCTCTCTAAGCCCAAATCACCCATTTTGCGTTGAAAAGGAAAGTGCAGTATTTTTAACCCTTGTTTTTACGTGTTTAAACGACTTATTAAATTTAGTCCAGTATTTATGTCACCGGTTCTACTTCGCCTCGCTCCGAGCGGGATTCGAACCGCGGTCTCCGGCGCGGGAGGCGGGCGCTCTGAGGAGACCACGGCCTCTAGCGTCAGACGCCAGAGCGCCTCTTTTTGAGATCAGGGGAGTGAGGTTTACACGCACCAGCACTTACTTGCCTACGTCTGTTACATTTATCATAAAAGTTCGTAAAATCATAAAATCATCAAGTTCGCCATCCGAGAAACGGACTGCAAATATAGCAAATATAGTTTGAGCAAAATAACGTGCTTGTTTTTACAACTGACAGGATCGGATGTAATGGAAAGGATCCCTAAGTTAGCCATTTTTGTTATCATAAGATCCTTCAAACGTAACATGCCAAATGCAGTAATTTTATCTCGCAGACCATCGTATAACACATTTAACGTTGATTAACCACCTCGATTTGTCCTTCCACCGTTCCAACAATCACCAAGTCTGTTTTGATCGAAATAAACCGTGAGGTAATGTTAATTCAATGTTTAAAACTCGAGTTAGATTTGAAAATGTCGGACAAGCGACGGGGTGAAAGAGCAGATCTAACTAACGGTGTTTTTGCAACCGTCGCTGGCTAAACTTCCACTGTCATTTGTACACTATAGTGTAAAATCCTAAAACCTTATTATAAAATTGTAAATTAACTTACCAAATTTCCAGATATCCGCAGAGAGTGAGATCCATCCACCCAGCGAGTGATCTGCATCTGCCTGCAGTTGTGCTCTGACGTCAGTCGGGCAGCGCGCGCGCTCTCTGTTTACAGCAGCCCTGTATTATTGCCAGGCATTTTACAGCCAGGTTACAGCTAGGTTACAGCAACACTAAAATTCACTGTAAAATGTTCCCGCTCAAACAAAATTACCCACAATCCAATCCAAATTACGGTACTTTACTGTAATATACAATTGCAGTATTGTACTGTAGGTTATTACAGTACTGTGCTGCTAAATCTACAGCGACATTTAACAGTGTACCGCTCGCTTCGTCCGCCATTACGCTCTGCCGAAAAGAATTATAGGATAGGTAGGACGGGAAAGGATCCACCACACCCATCCTTCCAATTCGGGGAAAAGGAGGACGTATTTGTGGGCCGCATTTGAAGGATCCTACGAATTTGGACAGCCTTCGTCGCGGCGCTGTGACGTAACATCCTTCAAATGAGTACTCCGAAGGATGCAGACCCTGAATTTGGACACAGCCTTCAAGTACTTTGATTTTTGTTGACAATGACATCATGTCGCTAGGCTACCTCCCGATCCCGCAGTGTTTTTTTTTTAGCCGCCCATTCCCGCCCGCAGCAAAGTTCAAACCGCCCGCTCCCGCGAGATTTGCGTTGGGTCCCGCGGGACCCGGCGGGTCCCAATCCCAATGCAGCCCTCTACACTCCAACTCTAACAATGACAGCCGTAATTAGAGTCGGACAGCGAGCTCTGACCTTGAAAGCGATGTCCTGGACATACACTGGGACTGGAGGAGCCAGGATAGTGGAGCTCCATTTGTAGATCTTTTCTCCTTTAGGACCAAAAGCACAACCATGTCAATGCAGAAGAGAGGAGCTGCACTGAAACATTAGACTGATTCATAAAAACATGCAGATTATGTAATCCTCTTTAGTGTGGCATAATCTTTGAATATGAGCTGAAAATGTGCCAAACTGCCAGACACCACCATGTGTGGTAATGGGTAATTATGGGATGCTGGCAATGCCAGTATATTTGGCTACCGAGAGCATTCTGGGACTGAGGACAGCTATTCTGTCAGGCTCGTACGTGGATCTGATTCTTGTCAAAAAACTATTGGAATTTCTATCAAAATGTGGAGCCAGTGCTAGTGTGAGCAAACATTAACAAGATCCTACTGGATCTTTAGAAACTCCTGTCTTTATTTTGTCAGAATGTTAGTTTATCCAGTTGGATTTGATTTGATTCTTAGAGGATTCATATTTGAGCCCTTTAGGATTTCTTCCAAAGATGACAGAAAAGCATTCATTCAGGATTTTTAAGAGTGTTTGAGCAGCTCAGTCTAGGTTTACACATTGTGTGTACACTTTTTGTGTGTGTGTGTGCATCTAGCTGATATAAAGATACAATGTGAAACAATTCCAAGCTCTCATTAAAACAAATATTTACACAATGATGATCGTATTACTGTGTATGAAGTGTATTAACAATTGCATTTATTCTTTTTTTTTAAAGATTTAATTTTTTGCCGTTTTTGCCTTTTATTAGTATAGGACAGTATTTTACAGGAAAAAGTGGGAGAGAGAGGGGGAACGGATCGGGAAAGGTCCAAGAGCCAGGACTCGGGACAGCTGAAGCATAACGGCTCTATATGTTGACACGCTGCCGATGAAGCTAATGGCGTCGACTGATTACATTCATTCAATCCAAAGCAAATACACACTGTAAAAAAAATTACTGTGAAATTTACAGTAACTTGCTGGTAATTTTGGTTGCCAATAAGACTGTAAATTTACAAGAGTACTGTAAATCAATAATTACAATTGTACTGTAAAAATACAGCACACTGCTGTATATATATGCTGTAAAATTATGCTATCCCTGTAAAATTACAGTAGCAATGTTTACGAATGTGACTGAAATTACTAGAGCAACTGTGAACTGTTATACATACATTTTACAGTAAATTTGGGCATTTGTTACAACTTCCCTACAGTGTGACTAAACTTCAGTCATAAACTCAAAGTTTAAATAAACACAAAAGAAGGGGTCTGAACTGTGCCTACCTTTAAATTGCCAAATCCATGAACATTGCATGTACATTAACTTGAACATCAATCATGCTTGACAATCAGTTCAGAGTCTCTCACTTCAATTTCATTGGAACACTTTTTTTTTTTTTAAATAGCAAGCCATTCAAAGTCCATTAGCTTCCGTAGCAGTGTGCATACATGTGGGTTCATTCCTTTCATTTTCATGTCTCTCTTTCCAGCAACATTTGATCCAGTTTCGGGGTTAACAATTCCCACAATTCCTCTGTGAAAAAAAACACATCAATTAAAAAAAAAAAGCATATACTCAAAGAATAAAATAAATGTAAGTGTCATTTTAAAATCACATTTTATATAACATTTCATTTATTGAAGAGTTTGGACCAAAGAAAATATTTCCAATAGTTTTACTGACCAAGTTAATTGTATTTTGAAAATAAATTTTGATGGCTGCAACATGCTCCACAAAGGTGAGACAAATATATATATATATTTTATTAAATTATATAATTATTATTTCTTTTATTTATCTTATTTATATTGACTTTTTATTTTTGTTATATATATATGTGTATTTATAATATGGTTCTGCATTGTTTGTAGTTTTAAATTTGTTTCCATATTTTGTTATAGATTTTTTTAATAAAATATTTTTGCTGGACTTTGGTGGTATGTACTCAATTCAGTGTGCAGTTAGCAATTTTTTGCTGTTTGAAAACATTTCCAAAAAAAACCATCTAATCCTGATAAGCTATCCAAACTTGTAAACCTAAAAAAGTAAAGGAAATTTGAATGGCTACAATAAATGTTCAGTAGGAATTTATGCTCTGACATACCTCTGAATAAATTCGAGGGTGCATGCAGCTTCATCCTGATAAGCAAGGTTTAAGTTGTAATAGGTCGCAGACAATGCTGCCAGACCCTCAACAAATACCTCTAAACATGGGCCAAGGACAACTTCCCTTTCGACTGACAACATCCACTTGCTTGGGGTCATGGATTCATCTGTAAAAGAAATACGGAAGGACATAGATTAATAAGTGTTGTAAAAGCATGGTTCATGGGTAGTTCATGTTAACTAATAAAGACACTGATACTCTAATACTATAAACTAAAAGATCATGAAGACTATGTTTACCAGTAAGGAGAGAGAGAGTGGTTCAGAGAACATGAATATAGGAGTGAGAACAGGACTGTGAAATAGAATACAGGAACAGAGGTGGCAAAAATAGAATAGAAATAGAAAGAAATAGAAATAATAGAAATAGAAAGCAAAGAACAGTGTGTATAATAGAGACAGAAAGTAAGGCGCATTACCTTGGATGATCAGTGCAGGTGAATCTGGTAATCCATCTCTTTCCATGTCGGCTGCAGTTGCTGCTATACCTAAAAAAATATATTTTGTATTACCAGTTAAACTTTTAAGACGTTAAAAATCAAAATGATCTTACTTACATCAGCTTCAATTAGAAGGGATTCTGTTCTCTCTTTAAAATGGGCCATTAAGAGTTGCAGGATGCACAAGACCAGAGAATTTCCCTTTTGATACTTTGACAGAACAGCATGCACCTCACTGTTTGTTGGCCTTGAAAAAATCTTAGAATCCTCTTCCCTTTCCCTTCAATGATCTCCATGACTCTTTGGAGCAGTGTGATGCAGTAAGCAAATGAAAATGTAAAAAAATATATATCCTTAAGACAAAACAGGAAAGGCCATGAGTTCTTTAGTTCAGACTCATGAATTGGCTTTTTCTCCTTTTTTCTCGCTTTTTGTCAAGGACCCAGGTTCATGCTAACAGCCGATCCGCCTACAAAGTGACGTCATAGTTCCCCCACTCTATTATTACTTTCTTATAAGAAACAAACTTATTATATATTCTTATTATACATGAACATAATCCAATAAATATTTTTTAAATGTAGATTTTAAAAATACCCCCTTGGATGTCTATATAATATAATTATTCCCTTATATATAAATAAATTTCTAAAGCACATCTAAACCAAAAACTTATAGATTTTCATATTGTAATGTGGAAATGGGTTAAAGTCATACCTTATGTTTGAAGTACTGCCTAGCATAACTCTTGACCTGTAGAACTGCCCTAGTGCCAATTAGTTCTTAGATTAGATCTTAGTCCAACTGTGGCCAAACTGTGCCTAGAAAACATAAAAAACTCAATACAATTTAATTCCTTTTATAAGAGAGAGAGCACTGTTCCCTTTGTGTTTAGAAACCATACCAGACCTTTCTCAGAGAGATCCTTCTCCTCTTCAACCCAACGAGTTTGTGCTCTAGAACTTGTCACCAATGTCCTATAAAGACATTCTGAATGAATTACTGTACTATACACACACACACACACACAACCACTCAAAAGTTTGGGGTCGGTAAGATTTGTAATGTTTTTTTTTCTCTGATGTTCACCGAGGCTATTTGATCAAAAATACAGCTCATTTGAGTCTCCAGCGATCTCCTATACTCTCCTTTGAGTCTCCAGCAATCTCCTATACTCTCCTTCGAGTCTCCAGCGATCTCCTATACTCACCGCTGAGTCTCCAGTGATCTCTCTCCTTCGAGTCTCTGTCATCTCCTATACTCACCGCTGAGTCTCCAGTGATCTCTCTCCTTCGAGTCTCTAGCGATCTCCTATACTCTCCTTCGAGTCTCCGTCATCTCCTATACTCTCCTTCGAGTCTCCGTCATCTCCTATACTCACCGCTGTTATCTCTCCCCTTCAAGTCTCCAGCGATCTCTTATACTCACCACTGAGTCTCCAGTGATCTCTCTCCTTCGAGTCTCCGTCATCTCCTATACTCACCGCTGTTATCTCTCCCCTTCAAGTCTCCAGCGATCTCCTATACTCTCCTTTGAGTCTCCAGCGATCTCCTATACTCACCACTGAGTCTCCAGTGATCTCTCTCCTTCGAGTCTCCGTCATCTCCTATACTCTCCTTCGAGTCTCCGTCATCTCCTATACTCACCGCTGTTATCTCTCCCCTTCAAGTCTCCAGCGATCTCCTATACTCTCCTTTGAGTCTCCAGCAATCTCCTATACTCACCACTGAGTCTCCAGTGATCTCTCTCCTTCGAGTCTCCGTCATCTCCTATACTCTCCTTCGAGTCTCCGTCATCTCCTATACTCACCGCTGTTATCTCTCCCCTTCAAGTCTCCAGCGATCTCCTATACTCACCACTGAGTCTCCAGTGATCTCTCTCCTTTGAGTCTCCAGCAATCTCCTATACTCACCGCTGAGTCTTCAGCAATCTCCTATACTCTCCTTCGAGTCTCCAGTGATCTCCTATACTCTCCTTCGAGTCTTCGTTATCTCCTATACCCACTGCTGAGTCTCCAGTTATCTCTCCCCTTCAAGTCTCCAGCGATCTCCTATACTCTCCTTCAAGTCTCCAGTGATCTCTCTCCTTCAAGTCTCTAGTCACCTCCTATACTCTCATTCGAGTCTCCAGCGATCTCCTATACTCTCCAGCAATCTCTTATACTCTCCTTCGAGTCTCCAGCGATCTCCTATACTCTCCTTCGAGTCTCTGTCATTTCCTATACTCACCGCTGAGTCTCCAGTTATCTCTCCCCTTCAAGTCTCCAGCGATCTCCTATACTCTCCTTTGAGACTCCAGCGATCTCCTATACCCACCGCTGAGTCTCCAGCGATCTCCTACTCTCTCCTTTGAGTCTCCAGCGATCTCCTATACTCTCCTTTGAGTCTCCAGCGATCTCCTATACTCTCCTTCGAGTAGGGGTCGACCGATTATCGGCCTAAGTAAAGTCTACTGTGTTTCGCAGTCAACAAGGAAAAGTGTACTTTTAGATAATCAAGGTAACATTACAAATGCACTTATGGAGGTAGAATAACGAAGTTCTTTAAGACCCGCAGGATTGCTTGAAATAAAGATTTAAATGCAAAGCATGAGAGCCAACCGTTTCTGTCAGTTTTAATTTAAAATATTTGTGATGGCCTACTTTTAACTAAAGAAAAGTAGACTATATGTTGCATTGAAATGTGTTGCCACTTGATCTAGAGGTCAACTGCATTGAATATTACATTGTTTATATTTATTGAGGTTAAACGTGAAGATGTCTATGAAAGATTGTATTACTATACTGTGATAAAATAGGATCACAATGCTGAAAAATAATTTTCAGTAACAACGTTTGGATTTGAAATCAAAATAATGGATACATGTTGTTTGTGATAAACAGCAGCAGATAAGGAGCAGACTGCAAACGCATCCTGTGTGAAAGCTAAACGAGTCCGTGCCACTTCTACTCCACATACGTAACGCACATGGATTGCATACACACTGTACGTGGCATAAGTGTGAAACAAGCATCAAGCTAGTAGAGCAGGACTGGAGAGAAAACACAGCACAAACACACAACAAGTAGGGCTGGGCGATAATTCGATAACGATAATTATCGCGATATAATTTTCCTCGATAAAACCATATGAAGAGTTCGATAAATGTTTGATATAATGTTTATGTGCCAAAAGTAGAAAGAAACAGCGCGACTCATTTGAATCGCACCACAAGGACCGTTTATCCGCTCGGATCAAAGTCAGTGTCGCGCAGCGCGAACTCACTAGATGTACTCAGTCACACGAGCACTAAACAGCGCTGTGAGATCCAGTGTGAAGCGCTTGAATGCAGCGATGAACACAAATGACCCGGTGATTTAAACTAGTTCATAGACAAACAGGAGAAACACTGTGTGCTACGCGACAATCAGATGGCTTTTCAATCTACACCTCGCCATCATTTACCATGGATTTACTGTAGCACCGTGGTATTGTGGCAGAAATGTGGGATATTCACATTGAATTTTATTACAGGAGGTATATAATTATCGTGTATTTGTGATTAAGCTATAGCATGTGTGCATTTATACAGAATGTTTTTAGACTGTTTTTCATACAAATAGGCTACCTAAAAACCATATAGTTATATTTTTACCATGGTATTGAGGTGTTATATGTGTGGTTTTAATTGTGTTGATCATGATTTAAATGTATGCTACTATGGGAGATCATACGCTTAATTGAAAATAACAAAAACAAAACTTAACCATATAAAACTGAGGTTGGTACAATTATTACAGATGTTACTGATTTTAAAAATGAACAAAAATTTACCTCTGTATCCTAACTCAAGCTATATCAAATGTGCATTTCTAAGAGACAAAAATGTGATATCATTATTATTTGTAATATTATCAGGCAACCCAAACCTGTTTCTTGATTTGAAACAATATCACTCATTAGAACATGCAGAAACTAAGAAATAATATTTTTTTATTTAGATATTTATTTTGTCAAGGAAAATGAGCAAATGGAGCAAAATTCTGGCTTTAAACTTGAAAGAAATAAAGACTTGACATTTATCGTGATAATTATCGATATCGACTGATATGAAAAAAATTATCGTGATCATTTTTCTGGCCATATCGCGCAGCCCTAACAACAAGACACCACTCAAGACCACCAAACAACACAACTGAGCACAACACAAGGAGAAACATCATGATGTAATAAAAGGGAAAAAATAACACACGAAAAAGAAATGAAAAACCAAACAATTAAAACAAATAAGTAAAGGAAACACGTAAGATTGGACGAACAGTATCAAATCGAAGCAATAACGAGAATACAAGACTAGAAACGAGACTGATGAACAACTAAAGAAAACATTACAAGCAAGATAACTGAAGATCAAGAGCAAAAAACAAGTGAGAAATCAAGAGCAAAAACTACAGCAAGGACACAGAATCAGTAACTGTCTTTATAGCACAAGACAAACCAGCCAGCACAAGAGGAAGAAACAGCACAATATAAAGGGAGGAAAGCACACGAGGGCCAGGTGAGCACAATTAATGCAATGAGAACAAGACAAGGGTTAAACAAGAGAGCGTGACCAAGAGAAGAAAGGAGGTGGAACACACGGCAGACACAAACAAAGACAAAGCAATGTGTTGAGACACAAGTCAAAGAAAGAGACATTAAAGAAAGACAACACAGACAAAGTCTGCCTCCCGCGAGAAGCTGAAGAGGACCCCAACCGTCACCCACCGAGTGAAGCGTCAGTATTGATCTTCACTGTCAGTGAGAGATATAAAGCAGGTATTCGCTATGGTAAGAGTGACTCAGCTGAGCGAGGGTGAGTGAGAACGTCCCACCACCGGACGCCCTGATCCTTCCCATAGATATGGTGTGGAGGGACACCACTCAACATCACCATCCAAGACAGCGATCCCGCGGGAAACTGAACACAGAGGAGTTAAACTGGAATTCAAAGACTACCAGATGCTGGATTCTGATAGGAAAACCTGCTTTTGTTTTAATATACATCTTATTATTAAAGCCATTATTGCATAAAATTAGAAAATAATTAAATCGATATTACAATTTTTATTTTTAATTTTTTTTGGATGAACTATACCTAATATTAATTTTATACTAATATAGATTTTTTTTCATATTTATTATTGAAATGATACTCTAAAACTGACAGTAGGCGGCAGTAAAATGTCTTAATGAATAAATCAGGAATGAAGTAAATTATTATATGCATTATTGGTTCATAACGCGTTTTAATGGATAATATTTGCATCGCCTAACTGAGCAAAAAACAGACAGTACTGTGTTTAAAATATAACACGATATTACCTTATTTACTTTAACTGCTGTATGAAATCACTTTTGTACTCGTGCTATTGGGGCAAAACAGCACTGGTGAAATGCATATATAAATATGAGACAAAAATCATATTTTTCTCTTTTTGTTTTTACTTTTGGGAGCACATAACTGCATTTATGGTCCTGCATCACAGTCGACTGTATGAAGCCTCTGGCTTGCTCACTTGGTGACAATTAATTTCTAGTGATTATCGATTAGCAGATACTATTTAAACTAAACTGCGCTAGACAATGACATCACTGAACTCAATAATGAAATGCCTTAACTGAATACTGAGTGTTTAATCTTATTATTATACATTACTGTCACTCTATCCTCCAATCTGATACTGTTAAGTGAATCTGTACTGTTAAAAGCGCTATATAAATAAAGGTGACTTGACTTGAAATATAAGTTGAGGTGTAGGGGAGGGGCGGAGAGTTATTTAATCCCTTATTAAGGTTGTTAGAGTTCTTGCTGTGCTCGGGCCTGACGCGCCTGCCTCTCTCGCGATGCTGATTGGTTGATGAGAATCGCATCTTTTAAATTGTCATGTTTTTTTTTTTTTTTTTAATTATTCCAAAATTCTTTGAGATTCACTTGATGTTGACAAAACAAACCCTCATTATTATTTCCAACCCCATTCTGACGCATTATCCGTTTTTAATGGGTAATGTTCTAAGGCACTGTTATGATTGTCTGTCATTCAATAGGAAGAAATATCATCCACTATATAAACGTCATTTACCAACACCCCATTGTGTTTTTATTTTCAAACATTATGCATACAAAACAGCCATTTACTGACAAAGCATTCTGCAATTGTTTACTTACGGAGTGCGTGTGACGTCACACTTGGATGTGGGCGGGGTTGGATGTCCACCGCAGGATGCAGCGAGCCCTACTTGGATGCAGCTGCTGTCAGATTCAATACAGTTGGCTGCTTCATCTTTCAACGAAACTTTATTCGTCTGAACTCTTCATTGCATTGTACTTCGTGTTCAAAACAATCTGCAGTCAAATACCTCGAACAAATGGCCTGGGCAATTAAAAATACTCCACTTCTTCCCTATTCACCTGCTATCCGAAGTCTGTACGGAGACCCAAATGAAGCAGGCGGCCAGGCGTACAGTGGGCGTGGCCTATGGTGGGGCAATGCGATAAAATGATTGGTCGATGCCTTGTCATATCCAAATATGGTCAAGTAGTGGCTAATATTCTCGGGTTAGTAAAGGAAAATTTCATCATTAATCACTTACCCCCATGTCGTTCCAAACCCATAAAAGCTTCCATGGAACACAATTTAATTCAGTTTTAGCTTTAAGTTAATAGTTAATTGTTCTAATTGGCCTATTTACCAAACCCTGGGTTAATAAGGAATTTTTCCTGATAATGAAACAGTTCGAAACTCATAATAGGCCTAACTCATATTAATGAATCATTACAATGTCTACTTTTTCGCCCGACACATTCATAATCCTTTGGCGACATTTGCCAGTGCTTTGTGGCAAATTTTATGCGTGTGCTTGAGCGCGGAATATATTAAGGCTCACTGTGGATTATAAACTTTGGATAAACATGCGATTATATATATATATATAAAAAAATATAAAACACTTTTATAGACTGATTCTTTTTTGAAGTCTGGACTCTATTTTCAGGAATTTTGAAAAATATAAAGAGTTCAACACAGGTCTAATCCTATTTCTATGAGAATTTATGTTTTGACTGTGAATGTCACGTGAATGTGAGAATCGAGTTATAGTGTATTAATCTGACCCTCTTAAGTGCCCAAGTTTCTCTTATGGACCCTTAGGAAAATCAATTGCCCACCCCTGGTCTACATGCAAGCAGGCTGTCTAATAAAATAAGTGGTTGAGTGTTCATTAAAATAATAATAATAATAATAAATATAGCTGCAATCAGCAAAGACGGGGCCAAGCACATCAGCGGCAAAACGAGGAGTGAAGCATAGCACGGAGCTTCAGACCAACTGCAGCGATGAGTAATTGAAGCCATTTTAACATTATTGTAGTCTAAATGGCTGAAAAATCATTTAAAACTACTAGTAATACGATTGAATGACTTTTCACCTTTGACCAACAGGTAACACTGTTATCAAATCGATGTGGTGTGTTCTGTGTGAGGTGACAATGGCACACACAACGTTTGGTGTCAATATGCCAAAGCATTGCAGAGATACGGCCTCAAGTGTCATATTGGCATCATAACTCAAATTCGTTGTTGTGGTATGGGAAAACTGTTTTGTCTATCAACACGAAATCCATAACTTTTTGTCAGCATGGTCTGAAGATGATATGATTCGATTTTTGTGAAAATCGGACTAATAGTCTAGGAGGAGTTCGAAAAAGTAGGTTTTTAAAGAAAATCAAAAGGGCAGAGAGGAAGTTTGGCTGACTAGGGCAATACTGTTCTCAGCATGACCCAAGGAATCTATAAATATCAATCTCATTACAATAGGCAAAATTCACAGAAAGATATAAGCATTTATTTGACATTTCATTATAACTTTTGACCACAAGGTGGCACTGTCTGAAAACTGTTTGAGTACTTTCAGGTCATGGTCTCCATGGTACATATAAAGTTTCGGAATGGTACACCAATGCATTCGTAAAATATAGCATTTTATATCATAAAACTCCATTGTAGTCAATGACAATTTCATGTTTTGTTCAATTATAGCACCAAAAAAAAAAAAAACTTTAAACTGTTAAAACAGTCCACTTAAAGCAGCCCCTGAAAGACCACATTCATCGGTCTTTATACTTGTTTTATGTTTAACCCTGTTGAAAAATCCAGCAAATGCGGGTTAGGTATGTTTTGAAGCATGGCTGCTGGTTTAAGTTGGTCATGTGCTGGTCCGGGCGTCTGTTCACAAACTCCTCTCCAGAGAGATTTGTGTCCACAGACACATATCAAAGAGGATCAAAAATAGTGAAACAGGAACTAGCAGCAGCCATTGTGTTGAACACGTTCCTCTGTTTCAGTGAGTTTGCAGACAGGAAGTGTCAGAAAGGACTTCCTCCTCGTCTTCAGCTTCTGTTTGAGTGATTACGGTTTTGAAAGGATTAGCATCTCAGATATAAGATCTCACAGTTTCAGTTTACAGCAAATGATCTGTGAAATTTCACACAAGATTTAGACATGAGAAGAGAGAGAGAGAAAAAACATATTTAAGGATTTAAAATCAATTTGGCTCAAAATTTGAGAAGGCACATGTCTCTCTGTGTGTCACACCGCATGTGCTAAACAAGGGAGAATTATTACACACAGATTATTTGATTATATAAGAACAGCTAACAGTGTTCACATGTAAAAGATACAGAGGGAGAGTCTAGGAGAAAGGGAAGAAAAATAAAGCTCACACCAGACACGATAATAAACACAGAGAGACAAAACTAGGCCCTGGCCTTGTCTGGATGACAAAGTTTATAAAATACAGATTTTTGATGATGCAAAACAGCTCTAGCAAGAAAACAGTGTCATTATACAGCTCAGGTCAGTTGAGTTCAATAAAGCTCATCAGTTATCAGACAAGTTCGGTTGAGCTATGAGCACCTCTACAGAAGACAACAGTATTGTTATTCAGCTGAAGTCAGGTCAGTATTGATTCAATTCAGTTTAATAACAGTGTCAATGTCATACAATTCTTCAATTATGACACATAAGCTATGAAAAAGACAATAGTGTCATTAAGTTCAATTCAAGTTTTGTTCTCATCTGATGGTGTCAATGCAGTCAAATCGATAATATTACTGTATATTAAGTGTCTTTAAACCCCATTTTAATTAATAAATGAATGTGACAAGAAATGATTGTGAAGTGAATGCGTGCATAATTAAAAATTAGAATTTACTGTAATCAATTTGAGCTATTTGCCATTAATACTTTTTCTTTTTATGTTCTTTCTTTCTTTAGTTTTGTCATCCTCGCTGTTTAAGACAGAGTTAGTTTCTGCTTTAAATCCACAGGCCTTTGTTTACCATTTTAATTTAAGAAAACACACAAATGAAAATGA
This sequence comes from Barbus barbus, assembly GCF_936440315.1. Classification (NCBI taxonomy): domain Eukaryota; kingdom Metazoa; phylum Chordata; class Actinopteri; order Cypriniformes; family Cyprinidae; genus Barbus; species Barbus barbus. Next base: position 2,651,772 of record NC_136755.1, read on the forward strand.
ATACGAACAGACTGATGTATTCACTTACAGTCCTGTGTTGAATTGACTTTGCAGCTGAAGCCTGAGTTCAAACAACCCGATCTCATGAAAGTGCGTATAAATAGTACGTCAAATAAAAACGAAAACTCGTGGTATTGATATGCAAAAATGGACTTTGGCGTGTATATGCTACGCGATGGGTTTTGGGGTAGATGCGTATCATATGTACGGGAAAACTGTGTATTATATGCATGCCAAAGCACGCGTGTCATATAAGCCAAAGTCCATTTTTTCGTATCAGTTTTCATTTTTATTTTGGCGTGCTATTTATATGCATTTTCATGAGACCGGTCTGGTTCAAAGAACTCAACAGATTTCTACAAGGCAATAGAAGTCTAGAAATGACCCACAATCCCTCACAGAAAAAGGTGTTTCAGTGCTTTGTGGCTTTGACAGAAGGCTTGTGTCGGCTGTGTTCAGCTTTTGTTCTCGGTGGAGCTGAGGTTTTCTGTGACCCTGGTGAACCTCACTCATCCTCTGACCTTTCCATGAGCTCAAACCAACTGTAACGAGTCCCCATCGGTCCAGTCGTCGCTACCTAGCAACCGCTCCCAAGAGGATGAGAAACCCATGTTTTACTGCAGGGGAGGATTTCCATGGAAACCACAGCGATCCCGACACGACGGGATGGGAATTCTGCTGCTGTTCGGAAAGACAGAGGATGATGGGATCTGCAGCAGGAGACACACGGCAGAAAAACCACGGACAGAGACAAGACCAGTCAAGACTAGACAAGAACTGTCAATAGATTCATTTATCCTAAAACCACGACAACGGTCAACTGTATAAAAATCTTTCTTGGTCTGTCCAGAAATATCTGAGATCACACTTTCGGGGTTGTTGGCTTACAAGATGCAAAATGTGGGGGAAAAAGTCTGTGAAGAAAATGATTTAGTCTAGTAGAATGAGTGAATCCAGCATTGAGAGAGAAACACTTACTGCAACATTTACTTCTGAGAAGCACAGCAGATTGAGCTAATAAAACTCAGTAATTAGAGACTGCATCCTGGCTCGATGTGTCTTCATTACAAACAAAGTGAATCAGTCTTAACAGCTGATCGCTTCTGCTTCTTCACTGAGCTCTGATTCAATAAATAAGACTTGTAACAGGCAACAAAGCACAATCTGGGACATGGGGGAATATCCTCATAAATCACCTTCTCCTTGTAATACCTACGTATGACATACCAATGTCATTATACAAACTTGTGTCCTCATATGTCACAAACACACACACACACACACACACACACACACACACACACACACACACACACACACACACACACAGCAGTGGAGCCATATTTAGATGCCAATATCTCTTGAACTGAACCATAAAGGGCCTTAAAAATGAAGATGCCAAAAAGGAAAGTCTGTTAAGACCCCCAAATCTAAAAGGATATTAAGATATCTTTAATACTTCATGAGATTTAGGCATGCAAACTTTGGAAAAAAAACCTTGAAAAGTACTTTTTCCCATTTTTTAATGGTCACCAATGGCACATAATGCAACAAGACAGCTAAAGTCAACAGACTTTACTGACAGACCTATTAATCTCTGTGTAAAAGTAACATTATATTGCTGCCATCTTTCTAAAGTCCCTCTGTAATTTGGCTCCGTATCCCCCTTTTTGACCCCCCTTTACAAAATAGTGGATTACTCATATTAATTATTTTATGCAAGCGTGTTGTAGCACAACATTCTTATGCAAACACACCAGGAATGTGTTGACAATCACACACAGATCAGCTTTAACATGAAAGGTCAAGCATGTGTCAGTAAACACTAATAGTGACAGTATGCTGAGGTAGTTTATTTACACAGTGCTGATGAAGTGAAGTATGCACAAACACACAGTTAGGCTGAGATGTTCTTTCAAGTCAAGTCAAGTCACTATTATTTGTATAGCGCTTTTAACAATGCAAATTGTGTCAAAGCAGCTTTACAGTATTTAGACGGGGAAATAGTGTCTCAAAATAGTGTCATTCTCCTCTGGCCAGACAAAATCAGCAGTTTAAGTCAGAGTCTTTCACTCAATAACATAAACATGCCTGATAATAGCTTTGACCAATGCATTTTCATAAGATTTCCAGTTGATTTAATGGGAATACTAGATCATTATTTTTCTAAATAATTTGATAGAGATTGTGCTCACAAGAAGCAACTTCTAGCCAATGAAATTATGGGTGCTACAATGAAAACCTGCAATTGGTGAACTGTGAGTTACACGGTGATTACAGCACTATATGCAGTTTAAATACTGTCAAATTCATGGCTTTTGCAAAAAAAAAAACCCGATAAACAAGGATATAATTTATAAAGAAAAGAGTAAAAGGACAAACAGTGGTCCTTGAAACTCACACATATTATACTGGCCTACAGAAATTAAAAATATTACATTGCTAAGACAAACACCTACAGCAGCACGAACTATAAACACTTCTGATGAAGAAGAAAGAAATCACATAAATACATGCATAGCAGCATTAGCCACGGAAGTTACTTTGCCATACGTGACAGTTATTGCCATAATCACGTTCATTTCAAACTTTTCTGTTTGACCACACTTATATTCCAAAGCAACTTTTATAATGCAACTACCACCAAACACATAACATGTATGAGCACAAATATGGACTGATGTTGAATGAGAGCGGCACATGAGCCCGAGTTTATTAGCACATTTCCCACGATTTGTTCTGAAGTGAGGGAAACTAAAATACATGTTTATGATGTTTTTAAACATTTATTTTCATTAACAAGCATTTTCCATTATTCCAGATCGGCTTACAGTCAAGCCAAAAATTATTCAGACACCAGATATAATTTTGGATATTTTTTTAACTGACATATTATACCCAAAAACTCTTCATACAGTGGATTACCGGTAAAATTGATAAAAATCTGGAAAGGAGCAAATCATTGCAATCTAGACTTAACAAAGACATCTTAGATTCAGATACTGCAGCTGTGCACACTACTGCCATTTCTCATTCACTAGCATCACTCTATTACCCCTGAAAGTGTGCAATCCAGGACCGTTCTTTGTTGGGAAGGTGGCCAGAGTCGGTTTGGCTCAGCTCGGCCCGTGCCAGATCGGTAACGGATCCCCTGAACAGCTTTGTGTCCTGACACATGCAGACTCCAGAACGGCTCATGCATGGGAATCATTTACACACAGCCATCAGCTTCTGCTAAAACCACATTCATATTTGTGCCATTTATAAAGCGTGAGAGATGAAAGCAATTATTATGCCATTAACGGCTGGGTTTAAGGGCAACGGCTCATTGAAGAGACCCACATTAGTGCACATTAAGAATTGAATAGCGCTGGAAGCACAGTTCACACGAGAGGCCTGGAAACCTGGCCACCTGCTGAGACAATTACACAGGGACTGGCAGTCTGTTACAGAGCTTCTTCAGGCTTCGCTCTGTCAGCGGCTGCTTTGAAACACCTGCATTTACTGATTTGATCATAAGCCGTGGAGACCCAAGCCAAGTCCAGATCACAGGGTGCTTTCGCAGTGTTCACTGCTACCTAAACACCGAGCAGGGGATACTACACTACATCCCTTCACTTGACTAAATATGCTCAGCTCATCTGAATGCCCTGCATCAACACAGATCACACAGACTGGCCCAGGGTTTGCTAGTTACTTGAAAATAGTAATCTGATTATGTAACTCACATTACTTGTAATGCATTACTTATCTTATAGTGACACCTCTGCTTATCTACACACACACACACACACACACACACACACACACACACTCAGATAAGATATGTATGTGGGGGGGGGGGGGCACTCAAGGTAGTTTATTAGGCAGCACATTACAAGCAACAGAAAAGGATTCAGCGGTAAGTCTATGAGAGATGTTTGAGATAACAGTTTATCATGACTCGCTGCAGTATCTGTGCTCTCAAAAGGAAAGACAGATGTGTAGAGATGATTTCAGTGTGTGTGTGTGTGTGTTCAGCTTCATTTTTTTTGTCAAATACCTATGCTACTCTGCTTAATAACACCTATTCAAAAACCTTCACTGTAAAAAAGCCAACTTTCGAAAACTTCTACTAATCAATGTAAAAAAGTAGCCTGAACAAAGAATTTTTAGTAGAAGTCAGTTTATTTTTTTGTGTGAACTGAACAAAAATACTCTGAACATGTCGCTAGCAAAAGCTGTTTTGTTTACCTTAGATACTCAAGTATTTGTTCACAACTTATCCAAATATTCTCCCAACTTTTAAAATGGAGTCATCTGAACAAACAATTTTATATTGAACAACATTGCATTGCACATTTGATGTTAATTAAGATATTATCATTGTTTTAAATGTTACTGGCTGCTGCTGTTGTCACTGTCAGTTAGCTGTCATGTGGATCAGAGTTGATATTTTTACTGATTTAACATGTGTTGATCCTCATGGTTGAGAATCGTGAGCTGATGTACTGTAGGCCTATATGTGCATCTCATTGCAACTTGTTTAAGTCATTTGTCTATTAGCATAAGTGTTTGCCTTTAGTTTCAAGAGGCACATACTGCCCATATTATGTAGAAGGCTTTGAAAATAAACACAAAGAAAGAGGATTGTTAAAAAAAGATTAGCATTGCTAAATGCTAAAACATCTTTGGTTGCTTTAACAGAGCTTTTAACACCCAGTAGTCTTTAATTCATTAGATGAGCTAAAGTTGTTGGTTGCTTTTTACAGTGTTCCTTTAGGCAGGGTTTTAATTGGAAAATCAGTAAATAATGCTGTTTTTTAAATTCACTAAACATGTTTGTGCGTGTGTGTGTGTGTGGGCTTTGATTAGCAGTGTGAACTGCTGTGACACAAGATAAATGGCTTAACTGAGAAACAGAGTTGCATGTGTGAGAGAAAGGCATACATAGAAAGCTGTGGTTAGTAAAGTGAGACACTTTCATCATGGAAAGCATTCCTGAGATGAAAGATGGCCATGTTTATGTGCAGATTAATAGCACAGGGAAAGTAAGAGAGACAGAGAGACGTGATGTGGTCACAGCGCTGAGCTATGACTTCCTGTTGTCCTCTTTCTGATTTCAACAGCAGCCCCATTTACTCCATGTGTGTCATCTACAGCACCTCCAGACACACCAGCACCAGCTCTCTGCTCTCGCTATCTCAGCTGCTTTAAAATGGCTAGTTCACTCAAAAGTTAATAATCATAATCAAATGTATAGCACAGCCAGTGCAACTGGTTATGAGAAACAAAGGCATTTGGTATCACGCTTAAAGCTGCAGTGACTTGGTGTCATATTTGACTAAACAGTATATGAACATGAATGAGACTTAAGAGCAACAGCAGACAAAATGACTTTCAATGGCTTTAAATTTAGATTTGTTCTGCATATTGAATTACTTCAAAGGCTTGTAGAGAGTCATATGAACTATAATACTTTTATTTATTTATTTTTTTCAATTAAATGCATGACAGACCCAAATGTTCTTTAACATTTCTTTGTGTGTGTGTTCCAAGGAAAGAAAGTCATTCATTCAGATCAGGAATAAATGACTGAATATTCATTTTTGGTTGAAATATTTCTGATGAATTGGTGAATTGGTGCCTATTTTTACAGTAAGTAATCCATGTAAACACAACTCGTGGCTAAATGTGCTGAATGCTGGCAGATATTCCTCCTCTAGGGATAATCTGGATGGATTTGAGGATTGGCTCTGGGATGAGAAACGCTACGAGACATCAGGGTCAACAGACAAGGAAGCAATGCTGTTTTTGAGAATGTCTGATGCATTTATAGCATAAGTATAGTTTAGTGGTATAGCATGTGTTATAGCATATAGACTTTTCACAGAATAAAGTCATATGCTTGATGAGGCAAAGTAAATGGCAAGCTTCATTGTTTTCTATATAAATGTTTATTCGCTTTCATTCCTCTGTCTGTTGTTTAAAAGCAGTAACCAGAAGAATCCAGGTCTAAAGGTCAGGCAGCCGTTTCCTCTGCCAGGACACAAGTGCTTGAACCGAGGGTGTGCAAACCGACACAATCCGTGCCAGTCCAGCTCTAAAGGCATGCCTAAAAACAACTGGCCATTAACCAGCTGTCCAGAGCATCTGTTAAATACCAACCGCAAACATTACTAACTGAATTACAACGAAAACTTCATTTTTGATTAGTAAAATGCATTGCTAAGAACTATGTTTCATTCAGTTTTATCTTGGTTGTATCTTGTTTTTTTTCTAACAAACCATACATCAAAGCTTATTTATTCAGCTTTCAGATGATTTATCCCATATTCTAGGGATGTAGAATATGGCCATGCAGAATATGTGCTTTATAAGCACTAATAAACAGCCAGTAATGAGCATGCTAAGCAACTAGTTAATATTGAGAATGGTTACCTATACCACAAAAAACGAAATTTTTAGGTACAAGATGCCATAACTCAGAACTACTCTAATGCTTGCGCATAAATAGACAGACCGTGGCATGATCTGAGGGCCATATACAGTTTAGCCATCAGTATACAAAAATATTTAACTGCTCAATGCAGAGTCTGACCAATAGGTCTCAAGTAATCCAAACAGCCATGCAACAGGAATAACTACAGTAGTGTTGGAGTATAAGCTTGGCCGACCATGTTACCTCAGGATCCAACACGGTTTTCTGTTGACAACCGAGGGATTCGCATCAAAATGTGAGCTGGATTGTAATGAAAGGATATGGTAATTCAATAAAACTAGAGTGCAGATGAAAGCAGCCATATGCATCTGCCGTGTGGCTTTTCCAGCACTGCTGTCACATTCAATCAATTACGCTCCATCAGGGTGTCAAACATCATTACAACAGGAGGAAGATCCTATGTTTTCATTCAAAAAATCATTTCATTTAAGCTTATGCTTAAGCATTCTTCAACAGACCTGACGGAGAGCAAGAAAGCTAATTTTCTAATCTTATCAAGAATTCAATTTGAGGATGAGTGTGTTTGTTCACCAACACACAGATGTCAGAGCGATTAGTGCTGCTCACAGCAGGACTCCAAACACACAGACAGCATTTACATCAGAAAAACAAATTCATTACTGACAAAGCAAACTGACAAATGGATATACATCTTAAAGGGATAGTTCACCCAAAAATGAAAATTCTGTCATCATTTACTCTCCCTCAAGTAGTTCCAAACCTGTATGAATGTCTTTGTTCTGCTGAACACAAAGCAAGATATTCTGAAGAACGTGGGGAACAGAGCAGTTTGGGGCACCACTGACTTCCATAGTATTTTTTTCCCCTATGGAAGTCAGAGGTGCCCCAAAACAGCCTGGGCACAAACTTTCTTCAAAATATCTTCCTTTGTGTTCGGCAGAACAAAGAAATTCATACAGGTTTGGAACTACTTGAGGGAGAGTAAATGACAGAATTTTCATTTTTGGGCGAACTATCCCTTTAAGAGATGTGTATTTACTAAAAATCCAATTCCCTAAAAAATATTACATTTTTAATACATTTCACTCTGTAAAAGAACACTTTAAATAAAGATTGTTCTGTGCATCTTCACTATGCAAAAACCTTTTTCAGATCTTCAGCTCTACCATTAATAATTCAGTCCCACTGATGAACTTCACAACTATTTGACATTCAATTTCCACCGCGCTGATTACATTGCTAAAACATTTTCATTAAAGAAACCTGATAAAGGTTCCACACCTGCAGGAAGGAAACAGTTTAGAAAAGTTCAGAAAAATTACATATCCGAATATGATCTTTTCCCCCCATAACTTTGTAGAAGTGTTTCTATTAATAATGACTTAAATTTTGGTCTGTTCCTCACATATGACTTAGCATTGCACAAGCAGCATGGATTTCTTTACTGGTGCTTTTATTAAGCTTTTGCACGTTTTGGAGCTCTGAAAGCTTTCTTTGTATGGAAAAATTGCTGCAAAACATCTTTTGTATTCTACAGCAGAAGAAGTAATGAGGGTTTAGAAGATGTAGAGTTCATTGAGTGTGAACTATTCCTTTAAACACACATTCTCCAGAATCTGCTTTGTGATGTATTCTGACTATCTAATTGTCACAGTCTCTCAGGGAACACGGAGCAAGGAGACGAGGAATTCACAAAACGGCTTTTAAAGACAGGATAACGAGGGAACTAAGGAGACACACCTGGGATCAAATTAAACAATCAACATGAGGGAGAAACTGGCTCACAGAACACATGGGGAGCAAAACACACACAAAACAGTTCACAATCTTGACATTATGCCCCCTCCCGGAAGGTGCGTCTTCACACCGTAGAAAAAACATGGGAAGGGGTGGGTGGGAACTACGGCGGTGGCTCAGGAGGAGGACAAACCCACGGGAGGGGGCCGGTAAACAGAGTCCAACAAAGGACAGAGGAGCCAGGGTAGAGACAGGAGGGACCCAGAGCAGGAGGCGCACAGCAGGACCCAGGCCACAGCCATGATGATGGCCCACAGTGGAGCCGACGGAGGGAGGAACCATGGAGGAGGGATGGCCGCTGACTCCAGAGGGCTGACCAATGGCAGCAGAGCAGGTGGTGGAGCAGCCCGAGGCAGAGACGGAGAGCCAATGAGCCAGGGGAATGCAGAGGATCCGGGGGGCCAGGGTGGAGCCGAGGGCTCTGGTGACCGTGGCGGAGATCCGCGGTGGAGCGACTGAGGACCAAGGTGGAGCTAACGGGAGGAAGACGACAGCAGTGGAGGAGGCTGAAGCAGGTGGGAGAGCGGGCTCTTTTTCGAGGAGCGGGCACTGAAGGGCATTTTCAAGGAGCGGGCACTGAAGGGCACTTTCGAGGAGGGGGACCGATCTCTCGAGGACCATACACTACTGTTCCTGATGTTAGCTAATGCCACCAGCTACCGGGACGACGCGCTCTGCGCAGAAAAGCACCACGACATTAAAAAATAACTAGTAACAAATATGAAACAAAACATAATACAAAATATACCGATCAGTGTATCTGATCACAACATAAGCCAAACCCCCCCCCCCCCCCCAAAAAATATATATACTGTATATATATATATATAAAAATCAATACCAGCTTCAAAATTAACATGTACAATCTAAAGTAAAATATGATAACAGAGTTTGCTTAAACATCTTAAAGGATGTAAAAGATCGAATATCAGCAGGTAAATTATTCCAGTCTGTTGGACCTTTAAACATGAAAGCTCTTTTACCAATGTTTTTTTCGAAATGAGGAACAAAAAAAATAGGTCTGAACTTGATCATTTAAAGAAAAAGGTACAAAGCATTGTTGTAAATAACTAGGATATTTGAAATGAACATTTAAATAGAAATTGAAGCCAGTGAATATGTCGTCTGGTGTGCAAAGATGGCCACTGAAGTGCATCATACATTATACAATGATGAGTATAAAAAGAACACCCCAAAACAAACCTGCAAAGTCTATTATATGCTGTGTTAAGAAGAGCAAGATCTAATTTTCCAATAATCCAGAATTGGAAGTATAAGTTGAGAGGCAAGTTTCTTACGAACACTGTATGAAAAACAATTTCTAGATCTATGTAAAGTACTAATACCAAAATTGATTTTATGTAAGGTATGATTAATATGTGATTTAAATGAAAGTTCAGAATCAAGCCATACTCCAAGATATTTAACAGTATCAACTTTATGCAGAGAAGTGCCATCTTTACATAATATAGCACAGGAACAACTTTTGGATTTAAGTTTCTGTCTAGAACCAAAAATCATAATATAAGACTTAGTTTTATTAAGCACTAATTTATTATCCAAAAGCCAATCTTGTAAAATATTAAAATCATACTGAAGAGATAACTGAATATGTAAAATATCAGAATTAGATACATATATGACGGTGTCATCAGCATAAAGTTGAACACAACACTTATTGAAAATTAATGGTACATTATTAACATAAATAGAAAAAATAATTAGTCCTAGTATTGAACCTTGGGGCACACCTCTTTGTTGAACCAAAAAAATCAGATTTATTCCCATTTAATACTACACATTGTTTTCTATTATGCAAATATGAATTGAACCACATAATTGCATTTTCAGACAGACCAATTGCATAAAGTTTATCTAAAAGTAAATATCGATCAACTAAATCAAAAGCTTCAGACAAATTAAGAAATATAGCACCTGTACGTTTACCATCATCAGCAGCCGAAAACACATCATTAGTAAACTTAACTAATGCAGTAGTTGTAGAATGATTGGATCTAAAGCCAGATTGATATGGTGATAAAATATTATTAATACTTAAATAATCTGAAAGTTGTTTATATATAAATTTTTCAAAAACTTATAGCTATAGAACATATAATAGATATAGGTCTGCAGTTATTGAGATCAAGTACATCACCTCCCTTGTAAAGTGGAGTAATGCGTACACCTCTCCAAATAACTGGTATATCACATGTAGACAAAGACAAATGAAATAACTCAGCAAGTGGGTACATAAGAATATGAGAAGATAATTTAAGAAACTTATTTTCAATACCATCCAATCCAACACCACTAGTACCACTTAATTCATTAATAGCATTCTGAACTTCAACAGGTAAAATCTTCCTATATTTATCCCAAGATCGTTAATATTATGTAATTATGAGGCTTCCATTAGACATAGCATGTGTATTTCAAACACTGATGATCACTCCACCCTAAAAAGCATGAGTTATAAAAGTGTGTCAAATTACTGTCTGGCGGTGTTGAGCTGAAATCTGAAGAAACGTTTAAAATGGTGAATTTATGGACTGTGAAATCGGCAGCCCAACTCGCGTCCCGTTTTCAAATAAAATGTGTTTAGTGGAAAGATTTTCTTGCATGCTGAGCTGGAGGCAGCTGTATTGAATAGAAGCAGGTGAATATCAGGAAGATCAAACACACACACACACACACACACACACACACACACTCTCTCTTAATGTGAGTGGAGAGGCACAGATACATTTTGACACTTGCATGACCGCTCCCAAACATTAGTCACGGAGATTTTCCATCAATTTGCCCTTCCACCAGCCTCTCAAGAACACACAAACACTTCTTCCCTATCCCTCCATTAAACAGAGACAGATTTTAAAGAACATTCTGGGATAAATGCAACTTAAGCACAATTGCTGTGGAAAACAAATTTCAAACTATGCTGCAGTTAATCAAAACCAATTGAAAAATATACAGTAACACACATTCATTTGAGGTTTTGCTCAAGTGAAATGGGAGAAAGATCTGGCAAACTATGTTGCTTGAACCATCATTTCGTGTCAGGCTTCCCTCCCTTCCTAGTGTGTTATACTTAGAGTTTGTATCGTTCAGAAATTTTCGATATCGGTACCGATACTGATACCTGGACCTCGATACCGGTTCCTGAATGAAACTTTTTTTGATGCCAATTTTATGAAATCTATTTTAACAAGATTACTTTACACATTACCTAAAAAATCATACATTACACATTTCCTCAAACTATATTTTCAGTTTGTTGAGGTTTTTACAGACTCAAAGACTCTGTAGGATTTGTACACTGTACAACGGAACAAAATGTAACCAACACAATAAATCATTCCAAATAGTTTTAATAAAGTTTCAATATTTTTCAGTGCTAAATGCACAGTTTCAAGTCCGTATGTGATGCTCACTACTGCATACTTAAATCATTCAGCAGTTTTTCTTCCAAAAATTAGCATGCCCCGCTTTTCAGAAGACAGACAATCCCTCTCTTCACTGATGATGTCCTGAGGACTAATGTCCCTTAGCTTAGACAGAATCATAATTTCTATCATTTTCCACTGATTTATGCTATCTGATGGGCATTACCTGCTTCTAGAGCTGTCTTCTGTTGTGTTTTCTCTTTCACGATTGCTGTTCTGACTCATTAGCTCATTCGCTGCTCGCCTGTCACTCATATTACACGTTCATAACCTGCCCTGTCTCCATGACCAACGTACGTTATACTTCCAGAAAAAAAACATTTATAGGGATGAAATATGAAGCTAATAAAAATGTGACTGCATGCGACAGTATATGATTTGTATGGGATTTTCATGTGATTCTGTCTATTTTCATAGCAATACAGTATGTTACGAGAAATACTAAGCAGGTGTTGATAAAAAACATATTTCTGCAATATTGTATGAGCAAAACCCTCATTAGATTGCAATTGGAAGTTATTACAAACACTCGATGGTGATTTAGAGTGAGTTTTGAGTAAAAGCATAGTTTAAATTTTAGAAAAGTAAAAAGTATCGAACTCATTACCCAGCCCTTGGTTATAGGTTGACAAAATGTGTAATGCTTAAGCATTATGGGGACATTTTCAAATCACGTCACACTCATTGTAAAAACAATAGTTTATAGCAGCTTTAAGTTATGTTTAACCCAGAATATTGCTGTCAGGGTCTCAGTGTGATAGAAGAGCAAAAAGCTCCGCTCTGGGTCATCAGAACAGATAGAAAATGAATGTTACACGGCAATCTTCAACACAACAAACGCTTTTACCCAAGAGCATCAGCTCTGGACTGACACACACAGACCTGAAGGCATCACACAAAATCACCAAGACCCCTGGATAATAAACTGTGCACTGTAAACCCGGATAAGTTCTACTAACTCAAACAAATTGAGGCAACTGATTGCCGCTATTTTTGTAAGTTTGCAAACTTAAATATCATCAGTAAGCATATAGCTACTTTGAGTACCTGTAAATTATAAATAAACATTAATTTAAATCAAAATATATATTTATTGTATTGCTCATCTTTACTTTAATGCAACTCAAAGTTTTGAGTACTAACAACTTTAATTATTTCACTTAATTAAAATATCCCTCAAATATATATCAACACTTTTAATTTATCTAAACTTACTTTAAAGAACTTTGTGCTATTAAATTAAATTATATAATTTACGTAACTTAAATTGTAGTAGTAATGTTACTTAAATATTTTGTGGCAACTGATTGCCTTGTTTTTTTTAAGTTTCCTGTACTCAAATATATACATTTTACAACACTGTAAAACCCAACAAGTTAGGGTAACTCAAACTGTTTGAGTAAACAAATTCCCTTTGGTTTAAACCATGTAAGTGTTAAAACTTGCAGTTAAGTAATTGAGTGATTAATTAAGTGCTGATCGAGCATTAGTGATGAACACCTGCTGTTAACAAACAGAATCACTGAAGAAAAGAGAAACACCATCGCCTTAGATGAACTAAATAAACTGAATAGACTGAAATAAAATACATTAAATCTCTCAAAATCTGATTAAACAACCCCACAAAGCACATCACCAGCTCCACTTATTAATAACCAGACTGAGACATCTACAGAAGATCTTATTGAGAATTAACTAAGGTTTAGATGTTGATTTATTTTCATTTGAAGTAACCATGTTAGAGATCAGTGTCTGCTTTAGTTGGGATCTTGACCCTTGAGTTTATTTCTTCTTTTTCTCTGGCTGTTGTAAGAGTGAAAATAGACTCATTGTATCTAATCTCTGATTAAATGGATGTTGTATTGATTATAGAGAAAGTGATTCTGTGATAGTCAGTTAATATAGAGAACTTTCCAAACAGTTTGTCCACTAATAAGTTTTAATCCATGGCATTAGATGGACTCACACAGACATCAAGAGTCAGCTTATGAACCTCAACAATGGTGACCATTAAAAAAAGCCACAGATGAGTTTTGTCCTATGCTAGTACCCAGCATGCATTGCAACATGATTATTATTTTATTTTTATTTTTAAATGGTCACCATGGTTGAGGTTCATAAGATGATTCTTAATGTCTGTGTGAGTCGAGCTGATGCCATAGATTAAAACTTTTTTTGTGGACAAACTGTCTGGAAAATCCTTTTTATTAACAGACTGCCACGGAACCGTTGGCTCTTAGAATCACTTTCACTACAATCAATACAACATTCATTTAAGCTGAGATTAGACTGTGTCTATTCTCTGCTTAAATGGATGTTGAGTCTATGTTCACTTCCAATGAGATCGGTTCACTAATAGATGATTGTCACTATAAATATGTAACAATCGACTACTGATAATTTTTTTCTGGGCTTTTGAGTTGCAACAAATATGCTCGAGGAACACTTGCTTACAACAGCCAGATGAAAGAAATAAATTCAAGGGTCAAGAGCCCAACTAAAGCAGACACTGATCTCTAACATGGTTACTTCAAATGAAAATAAATCAACATCTAAACCTTAGTTAATTCTCAATAAGATCTTCTGTAGATGTCTCAGTCTGGTTATTAATAAGTGGAGCTGGTGATGTGCTTTGTGGGGTTGTTTAGATCTTGAGATTTAATGTATTTTATTTCAGTTGATTTCAGTTAGTTGTTCTTGTGTTTCTGTTTTCTTCAGTAATTCTGGTTGTTAACAGCAGGTGTTCATCACTAATGCTCAATCAGCACTTAATCAATCACTTAATTACTTAGTGAACTCAACTGAAATAAGTTCAGAGTAATCATAATTGTTAGTTTTAAGAAACTTAAACGGTTTAAGGTAATTAGTTTCATCAAACGGTTTGAGTTAGCTTAACCTGTCGGGTTTTTAAGGCAATCAGTTTACTCAAACAGTTTGAGTCACCCTAACTTGTTGGGTTTTACAGTGTGATAAACACTAGAACCTCAGTTCTTTGTGAGACGCCTCTAGCAAAAAAAAAAGTATATACTACATACTACACGACCATCATTAGAGCATCATATGACCATCACTACATGGCAAGCTCCCAGACCTACCTGCAGTTTCGAGGGTCATCTCTGGCAGTTCCTTCTGATTCCTGCAAAACAAGAGAGATTTCACTCATTAAATTCAACCGCTCAGAAAAATAAAATCAATCTATGCATCTCCTGTGCTGCATATAGTGAACACCATTGATTCCTTTAGATCTCACACACGCTCGTGAGGACTAGAGAAACAGAAAAGATCAGGATAACACTGTGGGCAAACATCTGACTTATTAACAGAAGTGTCGAAGATTACAGCCCCCAGCCATGGATGCTTGCTCAATGCGTATTGCTGACCACAGGAACTTAAATTAAATTATGAAGAGTAGTGTTTTTAATAAACCAGTTTCAAAACTTACACTCTTAACTTACACTCACAGAAATAAAATCCTACTGATTCATATCTAGGGACCGTGACATCAGAGAGACTTGGGGTGGGCTGTTTTTGCCAGTAAGAAACCACTATGAGCACTTTAGAAACAAGAACAGCATGGCAATGCTCTGGCAGCCACACACAATGCCCTATAGCACCATATAAAAATCAAATGACTTTTGCAATAACTCTGGACTGGTGCTACTAGAGGCTTAAATTACACACTTCACCTTTAAGCAGTAAATGTTTGTGCATAAAGCTCATGACTGACTGTTATGATCATTTCACATGACAGACCTGAAGTCTCTCTGCATTCAAGGCTCTTGATAGAAACCTCTAAGCACACAGAAGTCCAAACAAGTCACCTACACCTGCGTTCATCACAAGTACTGAGATACAGGAGGAAAAAAACAGTACTGAGAGAGTGATATCAGGAGAGAAAGGGTCAGTCTGAAGCAGCAGCCACAGCAGATACAGAGTCATCGAAAGGCTGCGAGCCTGCTCTGTAATTTGATCAGAGCGGTTTGTCCTGAGGTGGCACATATGTATGAGTGAACTTGAGGGATGAAATGCTGAACATGAGCTCGAGGGCTCGACCTCCATATCTTAAAGGTTTACTGCCACACTTAAAATCCTACCTTAGTCACAGAAGTGACACCAGCCATAATAACTAATCAAGTGCTAAATGCACATTTACAGTTCAATGCTGTACTAAATGCTCTTCTCACTAAGGCTGCATTTATTTGCTCAAAAATACAGAAAAAACTGTAATATTGTCATGAATCCTGTCCGTGGTCTTCCGTCTGCTCGCCACCAGAGGTCGCCTTTGCATTATATTGACTCTTCAAATTCAAGTTCAAGTTCAAGTTGAGCTTTATTGTCATTCCGCTACATGTGGGGACATACAGTGCAACGAAATGTCGTGCCTCGCAGGACCACGGTGCTACATAAATACAGACATACAACAATGAAGTAAAAACACTATAAACCTATACACAACTAACGTACTGACAGATTTAACTATAAGTATACTATATATAAGCATTTAACCTTATACAAACTAAAAAATAGAAGATAAAAAATACAAAAAATACAGTTCAGGGCTCTCACAGCCTGGGGGAAAAAGCTGTTGAGCAGCTGTGTTCACTGTCCGCTGGAGGGTCTTGCGGTCAGCAGCACTGCAGTTCCCGTACCAGACAGTGATGCAGCTGGTCAGCACACTCTCAATGGTGCCTCTGTAGAATGTGGTGAGGATGGGTGGAGGGAGACTTGCTCTTATCAGCCGGCGGAGAAAGTGTAGGCGCTCTTGTGCCTTTTTGGAGCGTGACATGGTGTTGGTGGTCCAGGTGAGATCCTCTGTGATGTGCACCCCCAGGAATTTAGTGCTGCTGACTCTCTCCACAGTCAAGCTGTCGATGGTCAGTGGGGGGTGGTCAACGGAGTTTCTTCTGAAGTCCATCACAACCTCCTTTGTCTTCTCCACATTGAGGGACAGATTGTTAGTGCCACACCATTCAGCCAGCTGTGCCACTTCCTCTCTGTTGTGCGTTTCATCGTTGTTGCTGATGAGACCTACCACTGTTGTGTCATCAGCGAACTTGATGATGTGGTTGGAGCTGAACTTGGCAGTGCAGTCGTGGGTCAGCAGTGTGAAGAGCAGCGGGCTGAGCACACAGCCTTGTGGGGCCCCTGTGCTCAGTGTGCTCAGTGTGCCACAGTGGAGCAGGGCACTCAGGAGGCCATGGCTGAATAGGGAGCTTGGGGTGCCATGGCGAGATGACCTCCGTGGCCTCGATCCTCATCCCGGCCACTACGGCTGGAGCCCTATAGCCCCCCAAAAACAATTCCTTGTGGGGAATTACGAGTTTCCTGGCTGGAACGAGCTCTTGAGGGCGCTCTGAAGAAGCGGGTTCTGGAAAACGCTCTGGAGGCGTGAGCACTGGAGAGCACTCTGGAGGTGCAGGCACTCAAGTACTCCAGAGTGCAATCTGGACGATTGGGGCGGGGCGACACGTGTCGCTCTGCCCACCCCCAATTGCATTGGTTTATAACACGGCGAATCTTATTGGTGTAGACCTGAGCATGCGCATTCCTTTGTGTACGATTTTGTAATTGATTTGGCCATATTACAGAAATATTATGTGCTAACTAGTATCATAGGCCTATCTTAATTATTATCTGATTAGTAACCATGGTAATTTTAGTCAGATGAAGTCATTGTTTAAACTCTTGATGACAGCACCTCCTGGTTCTTCAGGCTGAATACCGCTTCATTCATATTTCCTTGAGGATCGGCAGGCCACAGATCAGCAATAAATTGGGATTTTATACGCAAATGCTCAATGCGTCACAAACTTGTAGGTTATAAAGTGCTAATAAAATGTTTTCATGGCAAGCTCGGTGTTTCCTTGTTTATATCTTAATAAAATATTTGAGCCTATATTGATTCTCTTACCATTTTTAAAGGTTCCTATCTTATAGTAAATAAGTGTCCATGTAACATCAGATTTTAAAAATCCAGTTATTTCTGTATGCACGCCCTCATTGTGTGCGTTCTAATCTGTGTACGAGATGAATTTAGATTCATTAACACTCGATCATTGCAGCCATATAGACCTGCAGAACTATCCAATATTAAATCACTCAGAGCTGTAAATCTGTGCAATATACGTGAGCACTTTTAATGAGTAAACGAGACCATCTCTGTGATTCATATTTTTTTATTCATTAAAGATATAATGACTATAATAATTAGCCTACTAAAAATCTAAAATCAGTAGGTCAAATATTGTAGTGATTCCTGATTCTTTTTAAAGGATTGAGCCACAAAACCAGTATTTTAATTTGTGCATAGCATATAAAAGTATAAATAAAAATGTTACAGAGAACATATATGAACATTTATTGCTTAAATATACACTAAAGCACATTAATAATAATATTTGCTGTAGGTCAGATTTAATAACAGCTGGTTTAGTAAACAAAAACCTTTAAAATAGGCCTATATGCAAAATAATAATAATGATAATAATAAAATATTGTTCATTTAAAGGTTTAAGTGTTAAGATTTTCATTCCCATTATCCACACATAAAACCCCAGTTCACGCTGATGGGCTATTTGGTATTATTGTCTTATATGTCACCGCAGTTGTTCTTTAAAATAAAACCATTTGCGTGTTTGTCCTATATGTTTTACTGAACCACAGGGAATGATCATCATTTCCTAAGTTTGTGCTTATCCACCGATCCTAAAATAATGAATGGGCAAAGAATAATATACAACTATATAAATAGACAATGTACAAAATAGCAAAAAACACAATATATAATAGGCTATAGACAATTATGTACAGTTATGCACATATCTATATATCTATATATATTGTGTTTTTTGCTATTTTGTACATTGTCTATTTTGTATATTTGTATATTATTCTTTTTATTATCTGTGTCTTGTCTTGTCGCTGTCATTCTGTTGCACTGAGGAGCTACTGTCACTAAAACAAATTCCTTGTATGTGTAAACATACCTGGCAATAAAGCTCATTCTGATTCTGATTCTGATTACAAAACAGCGAAATCTCAAACAGAGGATCATTTTTATCAACGTCGCCCAGCTAAAACTGCTCAATGAGTACTTTGTGTACTGTGAAAAGTGCAATACTATCTGTCTTCATTTAACGTGCTATAGGTAGGACTATATCATGGCCACGAATTAAGAATTTGTTCCCCAGACTTAATTCGTGAGCCGCTCATATTACACAGCTCTGTTCTGCCCGAAGTACTCGGAGATGCCAACACCAAGCGTTTGACAGGAACTTAATCTTAATTCGTCATAAATAATAAAAAAAACTGGGGACTGGAGCCCTCTCTGGGCTTGACTTGGGAACTGGAGCCCTCTCTGGGCTTGACTTGGGAACTGGAGCCCTCTCTGGGCTTGACTTGGGAACTGGAGCCCTCTCTGGACATGACTCAGGGACTGGAGCCCTCTCTGGGCTTGACTTGGGAACTGGAGCCCTCTCTGGACATGACTCAGGGACTGGAGCCCTCTCTGGGCTTGACTTGGGAACTGGAGCCCTCTCTGGGCTTAACTCTGGGACTGGAACCCTCTCTGGGCTTAACGGGGAGCAGGAGCCCACACTGGAGTGAACTCTGGTGCTGCTTTGGAGGATACGGGGATATTCGGGGTGGAGCAGGCGGTCCGAGCCGTTGGTGCGGTATGTGGGGGTTCCTGGCATGGGAGCTGGCGAGACACGGAGTGCCTCAGAGGGAACTGGACGACGAGACTGAAACTTTTCCTTTATTTCTTCCACTTCAGACTTGGAACCGTTTAAATAAAGAACGAGATTAATCAGCTCGATCAGGGGAAACATCACACACGGGAAGACTGCAGTGAATCGTCTCGTCGTCCAGCCCCAGCTGAAAGCACGCACCAATAGCAGCGTCGTGCCAGCTCAGCTGGTTAGTAAACTAGATAATTAATTAAACATAGCTAGTGTTACCTTTAGCTATCCAGTGCTTCCCAAACCTGTCCTGGAGGTTTGGGAGGTTGCAATGTAAAACAGCAGCCAAATGCTAGTCAGGGCTGTCCAAACTCGGTCCTGGAGGGCCGGTGTCCTGCAGAGTTTAGCTCCAACCCTAATTAAACACACCCGAAGGAGCTAATCAAGCTCTTACTTGGCATACTAGAAACTTCCAGGCAGGTGTGTTTAGGCAAGTTGGAGCTTAACTCTGCGGGGCACCGGCCCTCCAGGACCGAGTTTGGACAGTCCTGTGTTAGATGGTAGCTTAGTCCTATGTTGGAGATGGACAAAACTGCAAAAATGTTTTCATATTTTAGAGCGTATCCAGAGCAATATTAACAAGACTTTAACTCAAATTGCATTCATCAAAAAAATATTTAGTGTATTTAAAATCGTGTTTTTAATTAGTGTAAAAACAGGTAGTGGATAATTGCATTGCAGCTTACAATTCTTGGTTTCCTGAATGTTTAGGGTTAGCAAAGCTTTGAGATGGTCCTCACTACAGAACACAAGATCCAGGGGGTGTGGTTGGACCTAGATTTATACTAAACCTACTCGTCTCCACCCCCTGATCCCTAAACCCACCCATCCCCACCCCTAAACCTACCCGTCTCCAGCCCCTGATCCCTAAACCCACCCATCCCCACCCCTAAACCTACCCGTCTCCACCTCCTGATCCCTAAACCCACCCATCCCCACCCCTAAACCTACCCGTCTCCACCCCCTGATCCCTAAACCCACCCATCCCCACCCCTAAACCTACCCGTCTCCACCCCCTGATCCCTAAACCCACCCATCCCCACCCCTAAACCTACCCGTCTCCACCTCCTGATCCCTAAACCCACCCATCCCCACCCCTAAACCTACCCGTCTCCACCCCCTGATCCCTAAACCCACCCATCCCCACCCCTAAACCTACCCGTCTCCACCCCCTGATCCCTAAACCCACCCATCCCCACCCCTAAACCTACCCGTCTCCAGCCCCTGATCCCTAAACCCACCCATCCCCACCCCTAAACCTACCCGTCTCCACCTCCTGATCCCTAAACCCACCCATCCCCACCCCTAAACCTACCCGTCTCCACCCCCTGATCCCTAAACCCACCCATCCCCACCCCTAAACCTACCCGTCTCCACCCCCTGATCCCTAAACCCACCCATCCCCACCCCTAAACCTACCCGTCTCCAGCCCCTGATCCCTAAACCCACCCATCCCCACCCCTAAACCTACCCGTCTCCACCTCCTGATCCCTAAACCCACCCATCCCCACCCCTAAACCTACCCGTCTCCACCCCCTGATCCCTAAACCCACCCATCCCCACCCCTAAACCTACCCGTCTCCACCCCCTGATCCCTAAACCCACCCATCCCCACCCCTAAACCTACCCGTCTCCACCCCCTAGATGTAGATCCAACCCCGCCCCCTGGATCTTTGTTCTGCAGTGAGGGGCTACTGCAAGCTTTTGTTTCCCTTATTCTTTACACTTTGCAAAATAATTGATCAATAAAAAAATGTATTTGGAAATTTGATTGGAAATGATATATTTAGATATTTTAGATATTATTTAGATATACACTAGATATAAAACCCTTAAATAAGTTTGAAAGAATCGGAACCTTTCTTCCAGAAGAGAGAATATATAAATAAGGGGACAAGGGGGACAAGTCCAACAGGAGCAAAAGGAGCAGTGGGAGGAGAAGAAGAAAGTGGTGACATTTATAGCGGGAGTGATAAATGCTACAGCTGAAATCAGATCTAAAACTGTAAAAGCAGCAATACATCATTTAAACATGGCAGGTCTCAAATGGGAAGAAGTGAGGGATGAATTAAGTGTACAGTCGAGTCAAGAGACGACATGGGTGGGTTAATCATTATAATAATGTTACTCCTTCAATGGAATGCGAGGAGCTTGATTGCAAATGGACAATATTTTAAACAGTTTATTGCGAGTAGGAGAGAAAAACCAGACATAATATGTGTTCAGGAATCTTGGCTTAAGCCTAATCTGGATTTTATTATATATGGGTATGTAGCAGTTAGACAAGATAGGGTAAATGGTGGTGGAGGGGGTTGCGTTACATTTGTAAAGCAGGGGATTCCACATAGGGAGTTAGGCATAGGGAGGGAACAGGAATATGTAGTAGTGGAAGTATGGGGTGTGGGGAAGAAATTTGTAGTTATAAATTATTATAATCCGTGTAGAAGGTTACAGTTAAATCATCTGGAGGAAATAGAGGGACAAGATAGTAGTAATATTGTATGGTGTGGGGACTTCAATGCACATAATACATTGTGGGGAAGTGAAAAAGTGGATATTAATGGGCAAGTGATAGAAGAGCTATTAGAGGAGAAAAATTTAATATGTCTGAATGATGGA
Organism: Barbus barbus; assembly: GCF_936440315.1. NCBI lineage: Eukaryota > Metazoa > Chordata > Actinopteri > Cypriniformes > Cyprinidae > Barbus > Barbus barbus. The sequence continues at coordinate 2,673,815 of NC_136755.1, forward strand.
ACTAAAACAAGGATAGAGATGAATACTGGTAGGGAGTCGGCACTTGATCTAACACTGGTGTCTAGTAGTATGGCAACAGTATGTAATTGGAGTGTGTATAAAGAAGGGACAGTAGGAAGTGACCATTATCCAATACTCTGTAAAATCAACATAAATGTCTCTCGAATCACTGAAGGAAGATGGGTATTTGAAAAGGCGGATTGGGAAAAATTCCAGAAGGAAAGTGACAAACATCTGAATCAGGTGGAATATAATTGTGCTATAGAAATTTTGGAAAATAAAGTAAGACAGAGTATAATAACAGCAGCATTAGAATCTATTCCAAAAAGTCAAGGTAAAATTAAGAGGAAAGAAGTGCCATGGTGGGATGATGAATGTAAAGAAGCAGTCAGAAATTGTAATAAAGCATTTAAAGTAGTGAAAAGAACGCATAATTTCTTGCATATGATTCAGTATAAATGTGCACAGGCAGTAGTAAGGAAGACCGTAAGACAAGCAAAAAGAATGTATTGGAGGAATTACTGCAGTTCAATTGGGAATACAACTCAGATAGGGGAAGTGTGGATGATGATTAAAAAGATGGGTGGGGAGAGGAGAGATTGGAGTTACCCGGTATTGTGTAATGGAAACGAGATTGCAGTAACAAATAAAGAAAAGGCTGAAATGTTGGTAAATACGTTTGTTAAGCTACATAGCTCAAATAATTTATCTGAAGAAGGGAAGGGAGACAGGGAGAAAACTAGAGCTGAAAATTTGGAGGCTCTGAGGGTGATGGGAAATGTTGAAGGTGAACAAAATGTACCATTTAGTATGGGAGAATTAAGTAGAGCATTGGCAAAAACTGGGAAGACTGCACCAGGGAAAGATGAAGTATGTTATAGCATGTTGAAGCAGTTAAGTAAGGAGGGGAAGAAGAAGTTATTGATGTTATACAATAAAGTGTGGGAAGAAGGTAAAGCACCAGACAGCTGGAAGGAAGCAGTTATTGTACCAATAAGAAAACCTGGGAAAGATTCAACTAAGCCTACAAATTATAGACCCATTGCCCTGACTTCTCATCTCTGTAAGCTAATGGAAAGAATGATAAATGAGAGATTAATGTATATTATGGAAAAGCAAGGTATGGTGACTGAATGCCAAAGTGGATTTAGGAGGGGAAGGGGTACTATGCAGTGGTATGTTTAGAGGATGAAATAAGAAAAGCTCAAATAAATGAAGAGACGATAGTAGCAGTATTCTTTGATGTTGAAAAAGCATATGATATGCTGTGGCGAGAGGGGTTGATGATTAAGTTGTATAAAATGGGAGTTAGAGGAAGAATTTTTAACTGGATTAAGGAATTCTTGATAGGAAGAACAATTCAGGTCAAAATAGGGACAGATTTGTCAAGCAAGCATGTAGCAGAGAATGGAACGCCCCAGGGGAGTGTAATAAGTCCCACATTATTCTCAGTAATGATAAATGACATATATATAAATGTATCAGCGGGTATGGGGAGATCACTATTTGCGGATGATGGAGCAATATGGAAAAGAGGAAGGAATGTTGATCATATAGTTAAGAAAGTACAAGAGGGTATACAACAGGTTGAGAAATGGGGAATAAAATGGGGCTTTAAATTTTCTGTTGAAAAAACTAAAGTAATGTTTTTTACAAGGAGGAAGATCAATGAAGGTTTTAATTTAAAACTATATGGAAGTTATTTGGAGAGAGTTGATAAATTTAGCTTTGAGTACATTTTGATTCAAGGTTGACATGGGTAGAACATATAAAGAGTGTGGAGGAGAAATGTAAAACAGTAATAAATACAATGAGATGTCTGTCAGGGTTAGAATGGGGAGCGGACTATCAGTCACTGAAATATATATATGTAAGCTTAATAAGATCAAGGATAGATTATGGAAGTGTGGTGTATGGTTCAGCAGCCAAATCTGTACTTGCGAGACTTGATGTAATACAGGCTAAAGCATTGAGACTATGCTTAGGAGCAGTAAAAACATCACCAGTGTGTGCACTACAAGTGGAAGCAGGAGAAATGCCACTGGACATTCGACGTAAACAATTGCTGGTAAATTATTGGATTAATCTTAAGGGACATCGTGATGGTCACCCTGCGAAGAAAGCGAACTGGGAAAAGGAAAGGGCGCAAAAGTTTAGCTTTGGGTGGATAGGAGATGAGGCAGCTAGAGAGTTGGGGGTGAGCGGAAAAGAGTTCTGCCCTACTGTTGTATGGCCCGACTTTCCAATATGGAAGATTGAAACAATGGAAGCTGATTTTGAATTACATAGAATTAAAGCAATAAACAATAGTGTAGACCTTGTAGCTGAGTTCTACAGATATGTGGGTAATAAATACAGAGATTATATCCAGATTTACACAGATGGGTCAAAAGATCCTGAATCAGGAAGGACTGGATCAGCCATTTTTATAGTTAATCAAGGAGGTGAGGAAAGCAAAAGAACCACGGATGATCTAAATGTGTATACAGTTGAGTTATATGCAGTCATGATGGCATTAGAATGGATTAGGAAGGAGGGCAAAATAAGTAAGGTTTTAATTGTTAGTGATTCATTATCAGCACTGTACAGTCTCAGGACAGGTATGTCCAATAGCCGGCAGGATCTGTTATATGAAATATTAGCAATATATGCAAGAGTAAAGGAAAAAGGCAATGAGATTCCCCAGCTCATGTAGGCATTTTGGGCAATGAGAGAGTGGATAATTTAGCTAAACAAGCAATTAAAAAAGAGAATATTGAAGCAAATATAAAAATATCAAAATCTGAAGGGAAGAGTATTGTCTGGAAAGAAGCAGTAAGTGGGACAGGGAAGCTAAAGGAAGACATTTGCATGCTATTCAAAATAAAGTTGGTACATTGAGGAACTGGGGAGGGACTAGGAGAGAAGAAATAGTGATGACAAGATTAAGAATAGGACACAGTAATTTAAATAGTACATTACACATTATAGGGAAGCACCCTACTGGTTTGTGCGAGTACCGTCAGTCATTAGAAACCATAGAACATGTAGCCTACTTATAAGTTGCAGAAGGTATGAAGAACAGAGGAGAATTATGATGGATGAATTAATAAGAGATGGGTTGACAGGGGCAGGTATAAAAGATATACTGCAAAATGGTGTAATATTTGAAAAAAATTTAAAAAGAAAAATATTTGTAATTTTTTAATTAGAGCAGGTTTGATGAAGAGAATATGATCGCGGAAAACAAGCTGGAGGGAATAAGCTGGAGTAACATCGCAAGAAAATAACCCAGAAGATGGCGGTAATGCAACGCTCATGGATGCAAGCCGCCGTTAAACCTCAAAGAAGAAGAAGAAGAAGAAGGAACCTTTCTTCTCTCGTTCGTGTTTCCGGTCGAGTGGAATAAACACCGGATCTGTTTCCTGTAGTTCACGTTACACGCGCGTACACAGGATCATCTAAACAACAGCTGAATAATCCAGATATCTTGAAATTAATAAATCACGATGGAAACGATTTTAGAGCAACAGCGCCGATACCATGAGGAGAAAGAGAGACTGATGGACGCCAAAACGAAGGAGATGCTGACGAAAAAAGCCACGGTAACTTCACGGGTCTCTGAATGAGTTTAAATGATGCTAACACATTAATCATGTTATTAATAAACATAATCCCTCAACCAATTCCAACACTTGTTAAATGTGTTACGCCTAACAGTGACTAAAGATAAAAAGGGCAAGTTATGGATGTTATGACACTTTTTGTTCACCGCATTAAACAACATTATAATGTAGTTTTCTTATAATTTAATGTTACTCGGGTTTCTTTTCTCTCAGTGTTTTATATATTTTTATATAGTATATTTTATTACTTCTATATGTAGTTGTTATGATTGACAAACCATTGGTTTGTTTTGAGTTGAAAATAAACACAGATGCTCTTTTTGAGGAGAGCGCTTTGTGTTTCTTATTTTGACAATACCACGGTTTTAGCAAGACATTAGCAGATGCTCTTATTCAGCACAACATTTCTATTCTCTGTTCATCAGCTGAGAGACCAGATCAACTCTGATCATCGAGTGAGAGCTATGCTGGACGTAAGATTCATTATTGCTTTACTTGCATACTTTGGTGTCCTAATAATTCTCAAATGCATAGTTATTTAAACTGTTTAAATTCATGCAGCTGGTGTGTTTGTGTTTGATTCTTGCAGAGATACATGGAAGTGAGCGCAAACCTCAGAGACTTGTACGAAGACAAAGATGGGTAAGACATCTCAAGCACATCTGAGTCAGTATAGAAATATATCAGCCTTATTTAGTTTGTGTGTCTGATCATCAGTATGAGGAAGGAGGAGCTGAATGCAATATCAGGACCGAACGAGTTTGCTGAATTCTACAACCGCCTCAAACTGATCAAGGAGTTCCACAGAAAACACCCTAATGAGGTAAACAGCCGTCACCTTGTCCTGAACGACACGCTTCTGTCTCAGAGTGAAAATATTCACTCCGCTTGTTCTGTGTGTCACTTCCAGATCTGTGTGCCCATGTCAGTGGAGTTCGAAGAGCTCATGAAAGCCAAAGACAACCCCAGTGAGGAGGCACAAAGTACGTCTGCAGTATGGCTGTGCCATATCACACCATCCACAATAACACCAGTATACATTTGTACATGATATAGCGACGCAATGATGTATGGCGTATTTACTAAGGATGCAATGAATGTTCGGCAACCGAAAATAGCAGAAAACCCTCTTTCGGTTTCGCAATAAGACTGAATGAATTGTACCGAACAATGACGTAACGTGATCAAATACAGTAAACATGACGGCAGTGTGGAAGCATTTAAAACTGCCCAAGAAAGATGCAAAAATCATTACAAGCCTTCAACAATTAAATAAACTGCAGAATGTTATGTTTTGTAACACGTGCATGAATTGCATGTGCAGGAGCTCACGGCGCTGTCTCCAGGGTTCAAAGAAGTAAAAACCGCATCTGCGCTGGAACTGTTACTCGTCAGTCGCTTAGTAACATTTTAATGAATTTTTACAAGGCTTGTGACAATGTGATGCGTGCATCTTCCCAAATTAGTAATGAGAATTATTTATAAATCTGCATATAAAGAAGCACTGAGGACTTCCTGCGGGTTTCCGTCAAAATAAAAGCTCCATAAACATTCATAAATGTTAGTAGCGTGATTGTACTGTTTTTCTGTAAAATAAAATTACAAAGTACAGCTCTGTTAATACATTTATTATAACATTCATACATGGTGTTCAAATAGGGATCTGTAATATTTTCTAATGTTCTGCTTTTATTTGCAAGCCTGATTCAAGAAGGGGGTCTCAAAAATGGCCACAAAATATTATTTTACTAACTTATTAATTTTAAGTTAATTGTGCTTTATATCTGCTAGAATGTTAAAAAATGTTTAGTGTTAAATAAGTATTTTTAAATAGTTGTTTTGTATTATTGTACAATGTTTAAAAATAATAATTTATTCTCATTAATTTAACATTTAATATTAGAGGCATCCAAGTTATTTGAATTAGAATTTAAAGTAACGCAATAGTTACTTTCCCTGGTAATTAGTTACTTTATAATGATGTAACTCAGTTACTAACTATTTGTGAGAAGTAACTAGTGACTATAACTAATTACTTTTGTAAAGTAACTTGCTCAACACTGGTCACTACTATTACACTATAATGCTGCTGATGCCAGCTTATGACACTTTGAATTAAGTAGTCCGTAATCAATGACAGTAGCTCGTTGGAAAAGGATGGAAAAGCCCTTCATTGTGTTTGCACTAATAAATGCTGCTGCCTGCCAGCTGCAATCACCAATAAAACGTTGTTCCATATTTTTTTTCGGTATCGTCGTAAATATCATTATCGCAAATATTCTTGAAATATCGTGATATAATTCTGAGGCTATATCGCCCACCCCTATAAGGCAGGCGTCACTGATGTTTGCTGGTTCATGCTGTGAATGGACAGTAACTGTCTCTATGCTGATCACAGATCTGGTGGAGTTCACTGATGAAGAGGGTTACGGACGCTACCTGGATCTCCATGACTGCTACCAGAAGTACACTAATCTCAAAGGAGTGGAGGTACTCCCTGACTTCTTATGATTCACCCATCTTCAGATAATTGAGCAAAAGATTCTTATACTTCTGTCTGTTCCTCTTTTCTAGAAACTGGAGTATGTGACTTATCTGTCCACATTCGATCAGCTCTTTGACATCTTTAAAGACAGGAAGAATGCAGAGTATAAGAAGTAGGTGAAAGGTGGTCATTTTAAATACCACATGACATGAGTTTTTGATCAGATTGTGCAGCCTTACAAACAATCACAGTAAACCAATTGCAAATTTCTTTCCTCAAATTCTTCAGTCCTAAAGCATAAATCATGGCTTGTTTAGTGTAATTTTAGTTCTTGTTGTTAAAGACTGCTCTTTGATATGGATGTATGTTGTTTGTGGTCAGGGTCAGGGATCTCATGTCTGTGCTCTTGCAGGTATCTGGAGATGTTGCTGGAGTACCTGCAGGAATACACGGATCGGGTCAAGCCTCTGCTGGATCAGAATGAGCTCTATGGAAAGATCTTGGTAGAGTTCGAGAAGAAGTGGGAGAGTGGAGTGTTTCCAGGCTGGCCGGTGGGTTTGTGTTTCAGAGACGACATTAATGAGCTCCACAGATATCATGTGTTTGAGAGTTTCGCTTTCAGCAGTGACTGCATATTTTCCAAATATATCAATATATTACCATTCATTGACGTTAATATTCATCAGTGCTATAATAAAGAAGTTAGTATAGAAGTATTAGAAGAGATTTCTATTATCTATTACATCTAGATTGTCCTGCTGTCCTCTATTAAATGCATGTGAATGAATCGAGGTGTTTTATAAATGTGTGTGTTACAGAAAGAGACGAGTAGTGCTCTGACTCACGCTGGAGCACATCTGGATCTGTCTGCCTTCTCGTCCTGGGAGGTCAGTTTCTCTTGGTGTCTGTTAAAAATGTGACTTTCATGTTTTCAGTAATGTTGTCTCACACACACATTTCTATTGCCTGATCAGTAATGTCGTGTATAATTTCTACAGGAGCTGGCGTCTCTGGGTCTGGACAGATTGAAGTCTGCTCTCATGGCCTTGGGTCTCAAATGTGGAGGGTGAGTGTGAACACTGTCCTGCTCTTGTTTAACTGTAGTTTCACATTTAACTGGATCGCAAATAAAACATTCATAGGACTGGCAGTCCCTGATTCTTGAGTCTGTTCGTAATGTCCAAACATGTTATTTTTGTGTGTTTTGTTTGTAGCACACTAGAAGAGAGGGCCCAGCGTCTGTTCAGCACTAAAGGCAAATCTCTGGAGTCTCTGGACCCCTCACTGTTTGCCAAAAACCCAAAAGCCAAGGGACCAAAGAAGTAAGCCTGTTTTAATTTGATAAACTGTATAATGCAATGCATTCAGGTTTAAATTAATTCAGGAACAAGTGACTTGTTTACTGAATATTTGTGATTTGTGTTGTAGATGAAGCCCTATTTATATGCATTATTTGCTTGTATAATGTAACTTCGATGTATTTATTTGGTCTTGTCTTAGTTAATATTTAAAGAGTTAATTTGCAAAAACCGATAAACGCCACTTTCAAAAAAAGTGAACTGGGTGCAGTGCATTATTCTCCACATATAGCGCGATCTGAACCCTAAACACGTTTTGTCAAAAAAGCCAGTATTGTCAGGTCAGGTGACACTGTCAGCTGAGGATATTAAAGATTAAAGCGTGTTTTTGTTTGAAATCTCTGAAACATGAAATGTGAGGTTATATGCTTTTGCCAAAAAAACGACTGTTGGAGTTATCTGCTTTTACTATAAAACAAACTTTTAATATATAAAACACCTACTTTCAATGAACTTTAATTTTGTAAGTTACATGTATTTGTTTGTATGCTCTTCATTTGTTCTTTTGTCTGCAGAGACTCGGAGCGCAACAAGGAAATTGCTTTTCTTGAAGCTCAGATTTATGAATATGTGGAGATTTTGGGGGTAAGCAGTCTGCCTGTTTTAGTTTTGTGTTTAGTCTCCTCTCATTTCACATTTATACTTGTATTTTAGTGTTTTTCCCTACTAATTGTTTTTTTTTTTAATGAGTTTTGGTTTGGTGACATTGGTGTGAATTCTCTACAGTGATGTTGCTGAAGCTGGGGTGTTTTGTTGTGTGCTGCAGGAGCAAAGGCAGCTGACCCATGAGAACGTCCAGAGGAAGCAGGCGCGCACAGGAGAGGAGCGTGACGAGGAGGATGAAGAGCAGCCCAGTGAGAGTGAGAGTGAAGATGAAGATAATGAGATCATATACAACCCCAAAAACCTGCCACTCGGCTGGGATGGAAAGGTGTTTAGATTTATTGTAGTTATTTGTGTTCTTTAGAGATTGAATCAGAAAACTGTTTTTTAAATTCAAATTAGACATTGAGATGATTCCAGTCCCTCCAATACATAATGAACAGTAGTAATCATTTAGACTGTGCCTTAGTAAATAACTCTTTTCACTCCTTACTATTTCACATGTTCACATGTATCACTCAGCTCTAGTGTTAAAACGCTTATAGTGTGTCATTAACTTCATCTTTTGTTTGTCTGTAGCCGATTCCATACTGGCTGTACAAGCTGCACGGCCTGAACATCAATTACAACTGTGAGATCTGTGGGAATTACACATACAGAGGACCCAAAGCCTTCCAGAGGCACTTTGCAGTAAGTTTGCAAGAAAAAATATTCTATGTAGCAGGTGTATTAATGGAGCAAGATCTAAGTTATAATTTAGTTAGTGATTTTACTGACTTTTAATGCAGTTTCCCCATGTTTTCTGGCATCTTTACTTGGGTCTAATCATGCATTGAGAGATCTACTCTTAATGTGAAATAAAATACCTGCTAGTATGTTACACTGTAAAGTATAGAAACAAATGTAAATGAACAGTCTGGCTTCAGAAGTGGACATTCAGCCGAGACTCTGTTGTTTAAGCCCTAAGACTGGCAAGAGTGGTGTTTTAGTATGGTTTCTGTTTTGGTTTTCAAAACTAATGTGGGACCAGTGAGGTGCTAATTCGGCGAGAGAAGGTGCCAATAAAAGGTCCGTACACCATACTAATCAAGCAATTACAACTGTTTATTGTTGGTACACACAGCTGATATCAATAATACTGATACTGATCATAAGTAAATGCCCAAGTATACTTAACCCACGGCTGAGCATCCACTGAAACTGAAAGAAACCCCATGTTTTATACTTCAAAATTAGGTGCGGGTTAAGAACAACCCTCCAAGTGAGAGAGAAAGCAAGTTGATCAGGCTCGATCCCCCTCCCAGTTGGATGCACTTTGTGTCAATTTACAAAAGATGAACCATTACTCAGCAATATTTCTGAGGTTCACAATAACTATATTGTGCCAGAAGTCTGCACCCAGTACATATCAACGTCGAGATGTAACCAAGTCCTAAACGCGTTGTTCTTTCTCAGGAGATAATGATGTTGTTTTGCACCAGTTGCAACCTTGAATGTATCCCCCAATCGACTTTCAGTCTCTAAATGTTCATCCGTTGAGCGTACCACAAAAAACAACCCATCTCTTACAAGTGGATTCCAAATATTCTATACTTGTTGGATCTGTCTGCTGCTTTTGACACGGTCAACCACCAGATTCTCCTGTCAACCCTATTGGCAAAGGGCATCTCAGGAACCGCACTCTAGTGGTTTGAGTCTTGCCTCTCCTTCAAGGTATCTTGGAGAGGAGAGGTGTCCAAGTCGCAACATCTAGCTACTGGAGTGCCTCAGGGCTCAGTTCTTGGACCACTTCTCTTCTCTGTTTACATGGCATCACGAGGTTCTGTCATTCAGAAACATGGCTTTTCATATCACTGCTATGCTGATAACACTCAACTCTACCTCTCATTCCATCTCAGCTTGTCTAATAGACATTTCTTGCTGGACAAAGGACCATCACCTTCAACTCAACCTTGCCAAGACAGAACTGCTTGTGGTTCCATCAAACCCATCGTTTCATCGCAATTTCCCAGAAGCCCCTCACAGCAGAACAAAGATCCAGGGGGCGGGGTTGGATCTACATCTAGGGGGTGGAGATGGGTAGGTTTAGGGTGGAGACTGGTAGGTTTAGGGGTGGGCATGGGTGGATTTAGGGATCAGGGGGTGGAGACGGGTAGGCTTAGGTAAATGTAAGGTGGGAGGAGTTGGATCTAGATCCAACCACACCCTCTGGATCTTGTGTTCTACAGTGAGGACCATCTCCAATTTCCCCATCCAGTTAGGCCCATCAACCACAACTCCTTCAAAAACAGCCAAAATCTTGGAGTTATGATTGATGATCAGCTGACTTTCTTAGACCACATTGCTAAAACTGCAGATTTGCTTTATTCAACATCAAGATTAGGCCCTTTCTTTCGGAACATGCTTCGCAACTTCTTGTTCAAGCTCTTGTTCTGTCCAGGCTGGACAATTGCAATGCTGTCTTGGCAGATCTTCCAGCCAGTTCTATCAAACCTTTACAATTAATCCAGAACGTGGCAGCAAGATTAATTTAAACATTGATGTTTGCCTACAAAACCACCACTGGCTCTGCACCCCTTTACCTAAATTCATTACTTCAGACTTATGTGCCTCTAGAAGCTTGCGTTCTGCAAGTGAACGGTGCTTTATTGTTCATCCCAAAGAGGCACAAAATGACTTTCACAGACTTTTAAATGTTCCCTCCTGGTGAAATGACCTGCTCAACTCAATCCCAGCAGCTGAATCCTTAGCCATCTTCAAGAAACGGCTAAAACCACATCTCTTCCATCTTTATTTGACCCTCTAACACTATTCTAATTAAAAAAAATAAATAAATTTTAGACTTGCACTTCATTCATCAACTAACTGCTTGTTTTCTTAAAACTAACACTAGCTTCTCTATTCTTTTTGCATTCTTTCTATTAGTTTTCTTTTTATTTATTATAATACAATTGGCAAAAAAGGCCTCTTACACTAGCTTCCTCTATTCTTTTTCTATTGTTTTTTAAAATTATTTAATTAAAAAAACCAAAAACAAAACCTTGCTACGTGTACTGCTTTAGGTTAACTGAGACTTGTCGTAGCACTAGCATATCATTGCTCTTTTGTTGATTTTGATTGCTTCCATTGTCCTCATTTGTAAGTCACTTTTGGATAAAAGCATCTGCAAAATGACTAAATGTAACAAGTATTTGTAATTTTACTCTTAATTGTTGTGCTGTATTGAAAAGCCTATAACAGCTTTGGTGTTCCTGGTTTTCTGTGTTTCAGGAGTGGCGTCACGCTCACGGCATGCGCTGTTTGGGCATTCCTAATACAGCCCACTTTGCCAACGTCACCCAGATCGAGGACGCAGTGTCCCGTGAGTACAATAATTCATCACAGAGATACAGTACATACAACACCTAATTCATGCAATGTACTATGAATTAGTGTTAATAAATGATTAAAAAGCATTCTTCCATCTCCAGTCATGCTGATATTTAATTGCTAACAGGATTAAGTTTTTGTAGTTTGACATTACTAGCCTTCTGCTCAAACTCAAGACACTAAAAGCTATTTGTTGGAGATACAGATACATTTTTACCAATATTTATTTTCAGTAATCATTCAATAAAAAATAAATAACCGGGTTTATAATTGTCCCTCTGGCAAATTTTAATTGTCCATGATAACCGTTTAACTTACTGGCCTCTGGGAGGCGCTTCAGGAGCCTCTGATCAAACACCAGCAGACTCAGGAACAGCTTTTTCCCTACTGAACTCTGCCCAATGATACCCCCTCACACACCACTACAAACTCTTCACCCCTCCCATCACTAAATCAGTTTAAAAAAATAAAATAAAAATCCATCTACACACTAGGTACTATGTACTGAAATTGTCTATGCACTTTCAGTGTTCATTGCACTAGTGTTTATATATCTTAATGTATAGCTTATTCATATCCATTTGTAATTGTTCATAGTTTTTGCTCATAGTGTACATACATTTACTGCATAATCCATCTGTATAGTATGTTCGTATCACCCATCTGTATATCATACTGATAGTATTTAAATATTTGTAAATTATGTCCATAGTACTGCCTTATCTGTATATTCTGTACATATGTAACATATTGTAGGCGCTGTATATCCTGTACCTCTGTTTACTGAAGTTGAATCTAATCTAATAAGAGAAGAACACATTAATAAATGGGGGAAAAGACAAGATTGTTGCATGGAGCACAACATATATCACTGAGCTTTACAAAATATATTGAAAATATATAGAAAGACAAACTACCATTTAAAGGTTGAGAAAAATACCTATAAATGAATATTCATGAATGTTAATAAACGACTCTGGAAAATGGCCCTAATGTTATCTGTTCTTGTACATTTTTCTCTCTTCTCTGGAATAGTCTGGTCAAAGCTGAAGTCACAGAAAGCATTAGAGCGCTGGCAGCCAGACACAGAGGTGAGTTATTCTGAAACACATTCAGTAGTCAGACATTACGGTGAGGGAAGTCACATTCAGCTGTACAGCTCTGCTCTGACTGAAGCATCTGGTTTAACCAACGCTAATCAGCTGTTAAAACTCTGCTTCAGCTGCTTGATTTGATCCTTTTGGAGAGAGAGAAGTGATTAGTGAAGTTTACAAGCAGGAATAAATCTTGAGTTCAGAAAGGAAATATGTATTTTTATCTTGCAGGAGGAATATGAAGACTCCAGCGGAAACGTGGTCAACAAGAAGACTTATGAGGATCTGAAACGACAGGGGCTTCTGTAGCACAACAGACAAGATCTCTGAACATAAATACTCGCAGTGTAAATACTGAAGCAGAAATGTGATCCTGAGTTTAGTCCTCTTGTCTTTCACACAGTTCGTGAGAAATGTGATGTCTTTTTGAAAATCATCAGTTTGTACATTATTCCTCTTTGATTATTCCCCATTGTCTCATTTGATGTCTTAAATATGAGACAAATACTTTCATTAATAAATAAATTTTAGTACATTGTGTGAAAAATGTTGTCTTGTGCAGCATGCTGTTTTTAACCCGTCTGGAGACTTTTTAAACCTGCTGTACAACAAAATCAAACAGTGACATGGTTTTATTTCAGTAGGCATCGGTCACTGTACTCAAATATATTCAGACCCCTTCATTTTTCCAAACATTTTATGTTGCAGCCTAATGCTAAAATCCTTTATTCTTCATTCACATCAATCTACACTCCATACATCATAATGACAAAGAAAAATCAGATGTGATAACTGCAAATGTATTGAAAGAAACAGTATCACACTGACATAAGTATTCTTAAGTATTATTGCTTTGACTGAATTTAGTTCAGATGCACCCAATTTCTCTGGATCATCATTGAGATAAAAAAATAAAATCTTAAAATGCAGATTTCCACTGTTTCAATGTTGCGTTCACCTTATTAAAGGTGAACTATCACATGTGAGTGTTTTGCTCTGGAGGCAGTGTTTATGCAAATGTTTGTGCCCGGGTGACGCCATCTTGCCCCTCGTTTCGAAACGAGCTGTTTTTGGAGCTTGATTAAATAAATGCCTTGTTTAATGAGGAGGATGTTTTAAGCTATGAAACTCGCAGGATGTTTTAATGGTACAAAGACCCCTAATATGCCAAAATATCAAGGAAACTTTGATTTCTCATGTCATGACCCCTTTAAAGATTAGAAAGTAAAATACCTATACTCTTTTGTGAGCCACTTTGGATAAAAGTGCGTGCAAATGATGAATACATATAAAATATAACTATTCTGATGTATCGTGCACCTCAGAGTTGCCATATGTGTGCTTCTCTCTATAATCTAGATGGTTATAATAGCTTTGCTGATGATTGACCCCAAACAGTAAACCCAGGATAGAGCGTCTGAGTGAATGTGGTCTGGACTGAGTGGATGAGGTTCATTGTGTCAGAGACGCTGTAGAAGGACAGAGTTCCTGCACTGAGATCCACATACACTCCTATTCTCCTGCAGCTGGAGGGAACAGGGAGCTCAGTCTCTTTGTTATTGTGACAGAATGAGAAACTGGAGGAAGAGCAGTACAAACTCCAGGACTGATCATTACATCCAAACACACACTCATAACCAGATCCCTTCCTGCTGATGCTCTTATATGACACTGATATCTCCACACCATTACTCCCACTCCACTCAAGCTCCCAGTAACAGCGTCCACTCACACTCTCTCCACACAACACCTGAAGATAATCATTAAATCTGTCTGGACGATCAGGATACGGCTGAGGTGTGTCAGTGTAAGTCACCACTCTGTTCTCTTCAGACAGACGGAGGAGTTTATGTGCAGTGTTTGGATCCAGAGTGAACTGATGGGAATCTGATGAAGAAAAACAACTCGAATCAGTGGATGTTAAAGTTAAACTGTAAAAACTCTTTGCTCTTTTTTTTAAATGAATTCTATTTGGTTAAGCATTTAGTTTTTTTTACATAAACACAAATGCACACACATTCACATGCAGGCCTAAAATCAAATCTACAGTATTTACTAGTTGCCATATCAACATTATATTGAGAAAAAAAGTGTGTCAAAATTAAAAAGTCTTTTGAAGATATCACTGAACATTTGTTTTACCGTAGTAAAATGATATTTAGGGCTTAAGTAAATTTCAGATTTTGGTCAGGGTATATTCTGGCAAACTGTTTACAATCACGTTTCTCAATCTGCAAAGCAAACTGTGGCACAGCCACCAACCAACACATGATGGGTACCTCATAAAGCACATGGCCAGTGTTCTCCTAGCTGGCCATAGAAAGACATTTAAAGTCATGTCAATCATGTGTTGGTTGGTGGCTGTGCCACAGTTTGCTTTGCAGATTGAGAAACGTGATTGTAAACAGTTTGCCAGAATATTTATCAGTTTAGATCGTTTTTTTAATGCTTGGATAACTAGCAGAAGACAGTAACCGGTTTTAAATTCCAGTTGCGCAGATGGGGTGCGATGCAACACTGCGTTACAATCTGCCCTGCCGTGCTATTCTGTGACATTAGCGATGTAAGTTTACTTTAATACATTTTAATGAGAAACGACGAGAAACAGGGGAATAAAGACTGACAATCAATGTTTAATGTTCAGAAATTATTATTTCAAGACATGTAAAGCATTTTGGCCAAAATCTGATTACTTTTAATTCTTAAAAAAACTCCATTATTTTATTTAAAATAAATAATGATTTTATTTTATTGACAAAATATTTTAGTTTGTCTTGTAATTTTTTTTCATAAGATCAGATAACATTTTAAAGCTGTCAAATGGTCATGTTACAGCGTGCCCCTCAGATGTTACAATGTACCCCACCTACGGGGCATGTTGTCACATTTCTCTTCCAATATTTGAGGGTAAAAATAAAGAAAAACGTCTACACTGTATTTATGAAACAAAGCGTCATATTTGTATTGAAATGACTGTGGATAAATAAATTATACTCTGAACCAGTCAAAAAGTGTTACTCTGTGCCCCGCTCTCCCTATTGGACATCAATTTATCATCACGTTATGTATCTGTATTTGGTTTGTAGTGATTTTAAGAAAGTAACTTAAAATTAAATGTGTTAATTATTAAATTAGTATGAAATATTATTAGGCAGCGGCTATTTGCACTTTTAGTGTGATTAGTGATACAGGCTAGCCTATTTACTGTAAGTGAAAATAGCAGTATTTCTTAGCGATATGCTAGTTACACTAAGAGCAAATAGTTTGCCTATTGATTCTATTCACACAGTTAAAATAGCAGTGCATTACGAAACAGTATACAATAATAACGTATTGAGTGTAAATTATGATTTTAATTCGCCCTCCCTACATCTACCCTAACCCTACCTGATTCTAGATTTTCAACTTTTTGATTATTTCCTTCATTTTTATTGAATATAAACATCTTTCTGATGTGATATGAGATTTGAAAAGGGACAAAAGAAAGTTCAGCAAAAGGCAGATTCAAACGCGGGTCGATGGCATCAAAAATGGCCCGTGATTTACCACCAATGCCACCGATGTTGTCAGAAGATCATGTTTTGTAACCAAACGTTGGCTGGCGGAGTTACTGTAAATAGCCTCCAAGAAGGCAGAGTAAGCTGTAAGTAAGTTGATTAGAACCTTACGGAAGAAATTAAGTAAATGTGAACACTGATAATATTTTCTGTCACCTTAAACTAAACTGACTAGATGAAGTATCTCAGTGTGTGTTATTGTGTTTGTTAGTGACTTACATTGTAGGAAGTCCTCTCTGGTCCTGGGAACAATGTTACTGTGAGTGACTGAGAGAGAAAATGATACCTGTATCCATTCCTCAGACATTTCTAACATTTTCATGATCATATTAGATGGTGTTTGTCTCATTACAGAGAGAAGATGAATCTCTAATATTTTACCAGATATCTTTTTCATCTCCTCTTTGCAGAAATCCTCCAGTTTGTGTCTCAGCTGACGGACAGATTCTCTCACAGCATCAAAAGAAGAGAGGAAACTGACAGAGATGTTTTCTGTAGATTCAGGAGGAGCTCAGAGAGACTGAAGACTCTACAGGAATAACAATCATTAAACCATAAAAAAAGGAATAATAATATAATAATGAGTGCAAAATAGTATATAGAGTGAGAGACATTTTTGATAAAAGTTAAAAAGATAAAAAGTCTCTTGTTCCAGCTTCCAAACATGACTGCCTAGAAAAAACCCTGCTTTCTTTCAATTAATTCCTCAATAATGTAAAGTTTAGCTGCCCACTTAAAACACTAAATTAAATAATAATATGTGAATAAAGATTTAATGTCTCACGATGCATCATTGAGAGAAGTTTAACCCTCTGCTGCTCCTCACATGGCGATGATTTTGTTTCTCTCCTCAATTTCCTTGAAATGAATGTACTATATTGTAGCTGGTTTTGTTTTTAATATTTTGCATTTTCAGGTTACGTTAAAGTTTATAAATTATATTTATGCAGTAATTATATGTAATTTATAACCTCTTAACTACTGTTTGAGCGTAGACCTGAAGATTCAATTTCTCAAATGCTCTGGAGCACCTAAGTTTTATCTCTTTTTAAAGAAGACACTTCTTTAAAAACGCATAATAGAAAAAACATCTATAGACGTTTATTGTTATGAACGAAACACAAAAATATTTTTACTGTAAAACAGTGGTTCTCAAACCTGTCCTGCACATTTTGTACGTCTCCCTCATCTATCACACCTGATTCAACTCATCAGCTCATTAGTGGAGACTGCAAGACCTGAAGTGGGTCAGATATCGGGAGACTTACAAAATGTGCCAAAATGTTCTTCATGGAGAGGTTTGAGAACCACTGGTCTAAAACTGTGAGAAAATCAAAGCCATACATCTTAAAAAGTTGAGTTTTAAACTTCAGGTTGATATACAGCACAAGATTTAAGTATAATGTTGTTTGGTTGCAGGCCCGATTGTGTCCTCCAGAAGAAATTAGTTTCCCATTTGTTTCCATTTACAAGATCATAATTGTTGTCTGTGATGAGTACAAGTGTGACTGTTTTTTCAGGATCATTTAACCTTTTCAAATCATATCCATAATTTTTATTTTTTGTTGTGTGTGTGTTCATGTAGCAAGTGCCACAACCTTTACCAAGCTTCGTACCATTCCAATAAAGTAAAATAATAATAATAATAAAAAATCTGAAAAATAAAAAAAAAATCTAAACATTGGACAAAATGATCTAAGAGTACCAGAGGGTTAAACATACTTAAGACTATGATTTTAATGCTTAATTGGGCAAATAAAAGAGTCATATAATGCGTATTGGTCTCTATTATTAGCATGTTTCATCAGGTCACCTCACTGCTGCAGAGTACCTGACTGAAACCAGTTTTACAGTAAAAACAACATCACGAGACAATATTCCTGACTACATTCCCAGCAGCAGAATGATTCTTATTCAATCAGTGTGCTTCAGATAATAAATGTCAGTTAATTAAAGACTCAGTAAATTTAGTCGCTGTAACAGCAGATCTTGCTAAAGTCTACTCTGCTTTTTTTCTAGATCTCTGTTACCTGGAGGAAATGGATGTGATCGTCTGTGTGTGAAACCTGCTCCAGCTCAGTGTTTCTCTTCTTCAGATCATCAATCTCCTGCTCCAGTCTAACACTTTAGAACACTTTTCCATTGTTTCCATAGTTACTTTTCCATAGTTAAGTAACACACTATTAACTAGCAGGAAACTCATGATAAAGGAATTAGTGAGCAGTTCACAATATGGCTCTGACTATTGTGATATTAGTATGAAACAGACAGGAGATGATGACCCATTGTCTATAATGCTCTCAGTTACTTACGTAACCTCGGTTCCCCCGAAATGAGGGAACGAGACATTGCTATGGGAAATACATTTTCCTCGAATACTCCTGAAGCCTTATTGAATCACGCCAGTGAAACTGGCCAATGGTGTTCAAGCACGCAAAATATGAGCGGGAATCCCACTCTATATAAGGCAGTGCTTGTACGTCATCCATTCAGAATCTTGACCGAAGCAACTTGCATTTTAAGATCCTGAGCTCGGTGACACGGCAATAAGAGCAATGTCTTGTTCCTTCATTTTGGGGAACCGAGGTTACGCAAGTAACCGAGAGCGTTCCCTTTCAATTCAGTCACTCTACATTGCTACCAGCATCTCTGCCAGTCCTGGGAACCACGGCTGATTGGGCCATTTCGGTGCTACTAACAGAACAGATTCCTTTTCCTCTCTGATTTTGCAAAGCATGCGATGCAGAAGTTTCACCGGAGGAAAGGCATACTTGGGTACTTTTGGCAGCTGTGAGCTAGTGCATCCACTCCCAGGGGAGAGTGTGTCAGTGAATAAAACAGCGGGCAGTGAGTGTTTTCTGCTGATGCGAAGAGATCCACCTCCACCCTGCCGAATACACTCCAAATCATTTTGACTGTCAGAGGGTGTAATCTCCACTCCCCGTGGATTACCCCGCCCCTCGACAGTAAGTCCGCGCTGTAGTTCAGGCATCCGGGGACATGTACTTCTCGGATGGAGAGGAGGTGTCGATCTGCCCACAGAAGGAGGTCTCTCGCCAGCTGCAGCAGTAGTCGCGAGTTCACACCGTGCTTTATAAATGCTACCACTGTCATGCTGCCCGTCCTGATGAGAATGTGACGTTGAAGAATGTCTGGGAGAAAGCACTCGAGCACTAGGTGAACAGCACGGAGCTCCAGACAGTTTATGTGCCATGAGATCTCCGTTTCTGACCATGTTCCGAAGGCTGGTCTGGCACCGCATACGACTCCACAGCCCGTGCTCGATGCATCTGTTGTAACATTCTTTCTCCTGATCACTAGGCCAATATGAACACCCCGGCGAAACAGAGCCATATTGCACCAAGGGGTCAGCGTATGCAAACAGTCGCGCGGCACCCGGCTCTTTAGCCAGAGCTGAAGAGCTCGCATATGTAGGAGCACTAGATTGCACACTGTCGAGGCAGCAGCCATCTGGCCGAGTGTCCTCTGAAAGCATTTTAGCAGGGAAGAACGACCTAATTTGAAGACTGCAAGAGAGCTGATCAGTTTTTGTGAGCGCTCCTCCGACAGACGCGCTCGCATATTGATTAAGTTCAGTTCCACTCCTAAAAAGGAGATGTTCTGGCTCGGTACCAGCATGCTCTTTTGCATATTTACAGTCAGCCCTAAGCTCTGAATATAAGCGAGGAGTCTGAGTTTGTCGCTGAGCAGCGCGCTCCCTGATTGGGCTAAGACTAACCAGTCATCGAGATAGTTCAGGATGCGCATTCCGCTCTGCTTCAGAGGAGAGAGAGCAGCGTCCATGCATTTCGTAAAACGTGCGAGGGGCCAGACATAACCAGGACCGTGAATTGGCACGCTATACCCTCGAATGCAAATCTCAGGAAGTGCCTGTGATGGGGGGGGGGGGGGGGGGGGGGTGGCTACCTGTATGTGAAAATAAGCACCCTTTATATCCACGGAGATAAACCAATCTCCTGGTCTGATATGTGAGAGGATTTGTCTCAGCGTGATCATTTTGAACGGACGCTTTGAAAGCGCGCGATTCAGGGGTCTCAGCGCTGATTTGTGGCTGCGTGTTTTGAGTTTGAGCTCCATCAAGTTGATTCTTTATCGTCTATTTTCTATCTTAAAAACAATCTTATACACTATAATTTTCATTTCTATAACGTGTGAATATATCCCCTATAGCATTCTAAAACAAAACCAATCAGAGCGCCTTGTTATCACTAGTTTTATTTTGATTACTCGAGTCTGCTATTAGCTTATAGCCTGTTAGCATCGGCAGCGTGGCTGCCGCTAATCTCGCTTAGATTGCTAATACTCTATTCACACACATTACCATTGTTTCACTGTTACTTGCTTAAATGGCGGATTTGTGTCTACCTTTGAATGCAGATGAGGACACATTCGAGCTGCATTCGGTGCAGCTGGAGCTGGAGGCCGTGGAGAAGCAGATCCGCGACCTGGTGGAGAAGCAGGCCCAGCTGAGAGAGCGGAGAGCCGCGCTGGAAACATCCCGGGCTGATGCTCACAAGTCCGGGGTAAGTATACAGCATGCTGCTAACACTCCCACCACCTCTACTCCGTGTGTTTCTCTGCATAGACCCTGTGCACCCAGGACGCGATCTTACCAGTGCACCAGCACCAGCAGCGGAAGACGCGAGCCAGGCCCCGGGCGATGACCTCTCCCCCTCCGCCGCCTCCGGTCTTCGAGATCTCCACCCGGAACTGCTTCGCTCCCCTCCGCGAGACGGAATGCGACTCTGTGATCGTCGGAGACTCCATCATCCGGCACGTCCGTGCTACGTTAGCTGAAGGTAAACTCTCCCCGGTGCTCGTGTTCTCGATGGTTCTGCGCAGATACCCGCGATCCTGAAGGGCGATGAGAGCATCGGTGGTGTCGTGCTGCACTTGGGGGTTAATGACACCAAGCTGCGGCAGACGGAGACACTGCAGAGGGACTTCAGGAGCCTGATCGAGACGATATGCAGCACATCGCCCGCGACAACGATCATCGTGTCAGGACCGCTTCCCACGTATCGACGAGGACACGAAAGGTTCAGTAGACTTTTTGCTTTAAACGAATGGTTATTGTCATGGTGTAAAGAACAGAAACTGCTCTTTGTTAATAATTGGAATCTTTTCTGGGAGCGTCCTAGGCTTTTCCGTGCTGATGGCCTGCACTCCAGCAGAGTCGGAATGGAACTCCTGTCGGGCGACATCTCCAGGACGCTACGCTCCATCTGACTTGTAAGCCAATTCTCAAATAACTGCTATGATGGCTTTTGTTTTACCCACTTAAAAGATAGAAGTACTTGCGTTGTCCAATCTATACAGACTGTGTCTGTTCCCCGAATAGCGAGGTCAAAATATAAATTTAATGCAGGATCTAGAAAAAATCTAATCGTGATTAAACCAGAAAAACGCAAAATAAATGAACAAAAACAATTTTTAAAGCTTGTGCTCCTAAATATTAGACCACTCGCACCCAAAGCAGTTATTAAATTATCACAGATAATAATTTTGATGTACTCTGCCTGACTGAAACCTGGCTTAAACCAAATAAATATTTTGGTCTAAATGAGTCTACTCCACCAAGCTACTGTTATAAACATGAGCCCCGTCAGACTGGTCGTGGCGGCGGTGTGGCAACAAAATATAGTGATATTCTCAATGTTACTCAGAAAACAGGATCCAGGAGGCTTAACTCATTCGAAATACTTCTGCTTAATGTTACACTGTTAGATATGCAAAATAAATCTCTCCTATCTCTTGCTCTGGCTACTGTGTATAGACTGCCAGGGCCATATACAGATTTCCTAAAAGAATTAGCAGATTTCCTCTCAGATCTATTAGTTAATGTTGATAAAGTGCTAATTGTTGGAGATTTTAACATTCACGTTGATAATACAAATGATGCGTTAGGACTTGCGTTTACTGACCTAATAAACTCTTTTGGCATCAAGCAAAATGTCACCGGGCCCACTCATCGTTTTAATCATACGTTAGATTTAATTATATCGCATGGACTTGATCTTACTGATATAGATATCGTACCTCAAAGTGATGATGTTACTGATCATTTCCTTGTATCGTGCATGCTGCGTATTACTGATATTAATTATATGGCTCCGCGTTATCGTCCGGGCAGAACTATTGTTCCAGCCACCAAAGACAGATTCACAAATAACCTGCCTGATTTATCTCAACTGCTCTGTGTACCCATAAATACACATGAACTAGACGAAATGACTAGCAACATGGGCACAATTTTAGAAAAAGTTGTGTCTGCTCAATTGTGCTCCTTCTTGCAAAAATATTATCTCTATGAAGAATTTCAGTCAGGTTTCAGGCCTTACCATAGTACAGAATCTGCACTTGTTAAAATTACAAATGACTTGCTTCTTGCTTCAGACCAAGGCTGCATCTCATTGCTAGTATTACTTGATCTTAGTGCTGCGTTCGACACTATAGACCACTCATAGATCGATTACAAAACTATACTGGTATTCAAGGGCAGGCTTTAAGAAGGTTTAGCACTTTGTTCATTTAAATGGGGAGTCATCTCAATTATCACCAGTAAAGTATGGAGTACCACAAGGATCTGTCCTAGGTCCTCTGCTATTTTCAATATACATGTTGCCTCTTGGTAATATTATTAGAAAATACGGGATTAGTCATTGTTATGCTGATGATACTCAACTATATATCTCAAAAAGACCATATGAAACTTCTAAACTATCTAAGCTAATAGATTGTGTAAAAAATTTAAAAGATTGGATGACCAACAATTCCCTCCTATTAAATACACAAAATCTCTTGGATTACAATTTGCAACTAGACGGATGCACTGTTACGTCCTCTAAAGTAAAAAATCTGGGTGTTATATTAGACAGCAACTTGTCCTTTGAAAATCATATTTCCCATGTTACAAAAACAGCATTCTTCCATCTTAGAAACATTGCCAAACTTCGAAACATGCTACCTGTTTCTGATGCAGAAAAGCTAGTTCATGCATTCATGACCTCTAGACTGGAATAGTGTAATGCACTGCTAGGTGGTTGTCCTGCATCTTCAATAAACAAGCTAGAGATAGTCCAAAATACAGCGGCTAGAGTTCTTACCAGGTCAAGAAAATATGATCATATTATCCCAATTTTACAGTCTCTGCACTGGCTACCTATTAAGTTCCGTATCATTTACAAAATATTATTACTAGCCTATAAGGCCCTAAATGGTTTAGCTACTGCGTATCTAACTTTTCTTCTACCACGCTACAATCCAACCCGCTCCCCAAGGTCGAAAAAGTCTGGACTTTTGATAGCACCTGGGATAGCAGGTAGAGGAGGTAGAGCTTTTTCACATTTGGCTCCCAAACTCTGGAATAGCCTTCCTGATAACGTTCGGGGTTCAGACTGTCAGTCTGTGTCTCGAGTTCCCCCGCTTCTCGTATCCATATTTGACCTTTCTGTTCCTGTCCTCGTTCCCTGCTCATTAGTTAATTAGTCCCTAGCCCTGTGTGTAATTGCCCTGCACCTGTTTCTGTTCTTCCTTGTTGATTTCTCCATGTTTATAAGCCCTGTGTTTCCCTGCCCCTGTGTCCGGTATTGAACGTCATATGTGTTCGTTTTTCCCCAAGCTCCATGTTATATGCTTGGAAGTTCAATAAAACTCCATGGTGGAATATCTCCGTGTCTCCTCGCTCCTTGCCCCGAGTGCTACGTGACAGAATACCGGACCGACAACATGACTATGGCTGAAGACAGGCTTTGGTTTCTGCGGCAGGATGGTCGGGAATTGGTAAGATATGTGGAGGAATTCCTTGAGCTTTCCAACGAGGTGAGCTGGATTGATGCCTCCCTCTGTGTCTGTTTTCAGCTTGGGTTGGACAATGACGTCATCAGCTGCGATCTCCCCTCGTCCAGTTTTTCCCTGATCGAGCTGATTAATTATGTCGTCCGTGCTAATAGTATGGCTCTAGAAATCTGTTAGGAGAACACAAGAACTGCTGTGTTTGTCTGCCTGTCACCATAGAAGAGAAAACACTCAATCTGTCCTGATCTGATGTTTCCAGCACATGTAGATTACTCTTATTATATTACTTAGATGTACATTTTGCTTCTGTCTAATCCCTTATCTTATTTTATTTTTTACTTCTAGTTTATATACTTACATACATTAGTAATTAATTTTGTACTACATGCTAAATACTTTAATACATTATTATTATTATTCTTTCTGCTAATATGTATGTGCACTATTTGTAAGCAGCTCAGCTGCAATTGCTTTGGCAATACAAATGTATAGTTTTTGTCATGCCAATAAAGCACACTTGAACTGAACTGAGAGAGAGAGAGAGAGAGAGAGATTTGATTTTTGAAAACACTTTATTACAAACAATTATCACATTATCCAGACAATCAAATAAAAAAAAAAGAAAATAAGAAAATTTAAATAACAAACATTAAGTCAAAATAGGAGCAAAGACCAAATTGTTTTCAAAAACCTCACACAAAGCTCCACCACAGCACCAAATCAAAAGAAAAAAGATCATTCATTGCTTTAAAATAACGAAAATCAATGAGAATTCTAGATTTTACTGAATTGAAAAAAACTGCCAATAAACTATAACTCATGTTTTGTTCAATTTTGCGTTTCCTAGTACCATAGATAGCCATTTTAGCTTGACCTAATAAAAAATTCAAGAGCTGACATTTAAAACGTTTTCTCTGAACATATTTAAAACCACAAATAAAAATCCTAATAGAAAACGTCTCACCAAAACACAAAAATAGATTCTGTAAAACAGTTGTAGGATATCAGAGACTGAATCAGACCATTTTTAAGATGCATTAGAACACTGAAACCCGAGGAGCTGGAATGCAGAGAGGCCTTAAGGAACAGGACGTCATAAATCTAGTTTGGAGCAAGCAACTCCTAACTTAGCAAGCCTCTTGTCACCAAACAACTTACAACACTGAGGACAAAGAAACACTTATTGATAATTCCAATTCAAGAAGGAGACTGTCAAATTTGTTGCAAGTAATCAAGACTGATGTTCACATGTAAACCTGTGATAGAAAATCATTAGCTACAGACTCTTTCGGGCGTGTCTCCACACATAAAAGACCGTCCAAACCAACATTCCTTCGTTCTCCTTAGAACTATACAAAGACTTTATTTTTCATATGCACATAAAATCATCCTAAAAGG
Source organism: Barbus barbus (assembly GCF_936440315.1). Classification (NCBI taxonomy): domain Eukaryota; kingdom Metazoa; phylum Chordata; class Actinopteri; order Cypriniformes; family Cyprinidae; genus Barbus; species Barbus barbus. The sequence continues at coordinate 2,699,102 of NC_136755.1, forward strand.
ACATTTTTATGCAGAACCCCACATATGATTTTAATATCCTTGTTTTAATCACTCATTGTGTATGTCTTGCTTTTAATCATTATTGAATAGCTCGAGCCTTAAAGATAAATATTGCATATTTAGTATGTATGAGCTCGAAAATGCATGCTGTGAATGTTTCTTCCAATCAATTCTTTGTCAAAGGCATCATAGTCTTATTATGAAATCATGTTCAGAAAGGTATGCTTTGCCAAGGCCTGTAGAGTTTGGACCATGTGACTGATAACAAGCTGATTTATGATGTGAAGAACACACCCTAGCTAAGCAAGGACCGTATCTGGTTGGTCGGGACGTCCAGATGGGACGGTCCAGAAGCTGAGTTTAAAACCTCAGGACATCGTAAAATACTCTCTCTGTTACATCACTCTTCGTACCCTTCTCTCTGACTCTCGTCTCTGGTCCCTCTCACCGCGTGCTCTGGCCTCATGTGCCATAATGAGAAGGAAAACAACTTAGTCTCGTTACTTCATTTTATTTTATTATTTTACTTTAGTTTCTTTTCTTTCCGTGGAGTTTCGTGTGTTAATGTAAGTTGATACAAAGTCCAGCTTCGACTGCACGTCTTCAAACGTCCAGCAAGCCAACGCCCAAAGACGTCACTTCAAAGACTACTGAACTTCCAGCCAATCAGACACTTCGGGGAACCCCCCCCTGTCTGCAACGAGGACACAACCCCGTTACACAGGCAAAACCAGCAACACACCTCCAGATTCTAACAGGTTCTAATTGGTGTATTTAATATAAATTTTAGCCTCATTGAGAAACTCAAAGCGAGGGTTAAATAAGTGATTGATGGTTGTTCAGGTCTATGCAATAGCACATATTGCTGTAAACTTGGGATTTCACATTTTCATTCTCTTAAACTCATCCTTTCCTCACTCTCTCTCTTTCTGCAGCGTGTGAATGTGTGAATGCTTGTGTTCATGTGTTAGATTAGTTTATGTCTTAGGTTTATATAAATAAAATCTGATTTATATTTTAAAAGAGAAGTATCTTGTGTTTTCTGCTCACAAGTTAATGCCTTAATCTGTCGATTTCGTTACTGTGCTATTTAATAGTGTTTTCACTATATTTGGGATTTTAATATCCAGTGCAGAGTTTGTTATACGGCTCGTTCAGTGAATCGCCGTAACGCTGATTCTGTTCAAATCCCTATAAAATCATAAATGATTCCCTTTGAGCTAAATTAAACTATTTGTTTAAATTACGTATTAATATTATATGTAATAACCTTACACAGTAAACAACGGCTCAAGCCTAGAACATTGCATAAATGCATGAAATACAGTTTCTCTCTGTAGACAGAAAGTACAATCATGACCAACGTCAGGATTTAAAACTGAAATGAAAGCATTAACTGCAATCACCCCATGCAAAATTCTCCACTGCAGATCCCCAAATTTCTTAGTAAATGGTGACTTGTACAACGCTTTCCATTCAGGGTGCTCACCCTCTTCCAACTGTAAAACATTACGCCAGGGAGTATCCACTCTATTATTTAAAACCATTTTGTTTAAAGATTTAACACACATTTAAACATTTCTTTTCCGGAAGCAAGCTCCAATTATTGTCACATCTTCACAATACAAAAAAAACACCTTTACAATCTTCTAAAATGGGAGATAATAACAAAACAGGGAATGGATCATCATTGTTTGGAACACTTAGCCCCTCAGAATAGTCCTCCAGCAACTTAATTTCTTCCGCTGTGAGAGCAGCTCTCCATTGCTCAAGAAGTTTAGCAACTGTACGTTTTGACTGAAGTCCCAAATGTCCAGCAACTAAATCCATATTTTTGAAGTCTTTTCCAGCTGACTGTAGTAGGCACCCAAGATTTGTTACTTTAGAAGAGAGAAGAATTCCATTGAGTGCAGGAAAAGGGCCCTCAAGCGATATGTCCAAGCGTGACCCACAGACTAAAGGTTCTTGTAACAGCCAGTATAAGGAACTTGTTCCGCAGGATCTTTGCACAGTGAACAAAGTCCACACCTTAAAAACATTACGATAAAAAATTGGAAGCTTGGACAAATCCATCTTTTTAGGATTCAACCAGAACAAAGTCTTGTCCATACCTAAGCTTCCAAAACACTGCAGAACCATGAAAGCTACAGATCTCCAGTTTGAGTCCACTGGTCAAATCAAAAGTACAAATTGAAGCCGAAAAGCTGCTGTCCTGCTCTGCAAGTGCATTAGTCCATGACCACCCTCTTCCTTGGGCAAATACAACACAGCTTTTGGATCCCAGTGAAGTTTATCTCCAAAAAAATCAATCAAAATTGACTGAATTTTGAATAAAAAGTTTGATGGAGGATCAACACACATTAACTGATGCCATAGAGAAGATGCTATGAAGTTATTAATAATCAATATACGACTTCTATATGACAACTTCCATTTATCAAGACAACCTTTTATTTTCTCAACAGCTCCTTCAAAGTTTTTTTGTACAACCATTTCATTACCCCAAAACACTCCAAGATACTTAAAACCCTCCCTAGTCCAAGATAAACCATCTGGGAGGTTTGGATCTCCGCCTAACCATCTCCCAACCAAAATGGCTTCACTTTTAGACCAATTAACTTTAGTAGATGAAAGCACTCTGAAATCCTTCAACAATTTTAACAGCAAATCGACATCATTCTGACAGCTAATAAAAATAACAACATCATCAGCATATGCCGATAATTTAAACACCTTTAAACATTTTGGAATATGCAAACCATACAAATCTGCTCTTAACTTATTTTAAAAAGGCTCATTTGCTAAAGCATAGAGCATACCTGACAGAGCACACCCTTGCCTTACACCTCTAAAAACCTTAAAAGGAGCGCATAAGTCACCATTAACTTTCAAAATACTCTCAGCGTCACTGTACAAAACCTTAACCATTGAAATAAAATTGGAACTAAAGCCAAATGCCTCTAAAACATCCCATAAATACTTATGCTCAACACGATCAAAAGCTTTTTCTTGATCGAGTGACAAAAGGCCAAAATCTAAATTAAGACCTTTACCAAGGTCCAAAACATCCCTAATAAAAGATATATTATCAAAAATTTGTCTACCAGGAACACAATAGGTCTGGTCAGGATGGATCACCGGCTCCAAAACTTCTCCTAATCTATTTTCCAGATTTTGTACTGTGAGATAAATGTGCAGACGGTCCCTAAAGCAGCCTAGGCGAATATCAAACCTAAAACTACCGCGCTTGGTTTTCTGTGGGAGAAAAAAGTTTGGTGAAACTTGTTGGTTGTGGGGCTCATATTCTGGGCTCATCTGCTTAAATGTACATAATATACAGTAACACATTTGATTAATTAGATGCTGAATTTAATCATCGCTGAGGCAACTAACCACATTAAGTGTTTTCTTTATGGGAAATTAACGTGCGGTTTTGCGCGTTCAGTAGCTTGCGTTCATATCCTCATCTGTTTGCATGATCAGTAAGATCTGAGTTTGGTCTTTTAATAGGCTTGTTTGAGATGAGCAAAATCTGCATCACCATTGATCACCGCGAGATGCATGCCAGTTAGAAAAGTGTCCGAGTTTTTTTTACTTTTATTTTTTATTATTAAACGTATAACATTCACAGGGGAAATAGTCAAAGCAATAAAATACATACACGGCCAGAATACAAAACAGTAAATACCTAAATAATAGTAATAACAAAAAAGAAATATAAAGAGAAAAACAAATAAATAATAGTTACCATAAACACATTTTAAAATAAATAAAAAGTGTCCGAGTTACTCCGCCTTGTTCTGATGTCATGCTGAAGTGACGACGAGGCGGCTGTCGGATTGCTCTCCACCGACTGAGATCTAAAGCATGATGGGAAACGACTGACTGACACACAGCAGTGAACACACACCCGGAGCAGTGGGCAGCCATTTATGCTGCGGCGCCCGGGGAGCAGTTGGGGGTTCGGTGTCTTGCTCAAGGGCACCTCAGTCGTGGTATTGAGGGTGAAGAGAGCGCTGGACATTCACTCCCCCCACCTACAATCCCTGCCGCCCCGAGACTCGAACCTGCAACCTTTGGATTACAAGTCTGAATCTCTAACCATTAGGCCACGACTTCCCCACGAAATGATTAAAAAGCATTCTTCCATCTCCAGTCATGCTGATATTTAATTGCTAACAGCATTAACCGTTTTGTTGTAGTTTGACATTACTAGCCTTCTGCTCAAACTGAAAAATAAAATTATTAAATAATCTCACAATGATTTCAGTCACCATCATCTTGATCCTGATGGATTTTAGTTTTTATTGCCTCAACAAATACATTTTAACACATTGTTACATTAATTGCAGGTGCAAAAGTGATATTAATTCAATGTCATTAACATTGACAAATCAACTATTTTTAACATTGATTCAATGGTTGCTTGCTATCAGGGTAACTACATTGATCTCAAAGGAGTGGAGGTACTCTCTGACTTCTTATTTGATTCACCCATCTTCAAATAATTTGAGGCCTGGCACTAGAGCAATGTAGAAAAGACATGCTCACACACACACACACACACACACACACACACACACACACACACACACACACGTTGGTTTTTGTGGTTTATGGGGACTCTCCATAGGCGTAATGGTTTTTATACTGAACAAACTGTGTGTGCTATTGCCCTACACCAACCCTACACCTAAACTTAGCCCTCACAGGAGACTTTGTGCATTTTTAGATTTTCAAAAAAACACCATTTAGTATGTTTTTTAAGCCTTTTGAATTACGGGGACATAGGCAGTGTCCCCATAAACCACCTTCATATTGTAATACCTCTGTCATACCCATGTCATTATACACATTTGTGTCCTCATAAACCACATAAACATGCACACACACACACACACACACTCTCTCTCTCTCTCTCTCACACACACACACACACCATTCATATCTGCTTATTACAGTTGTTTTAGTTTTGCTTTGTTTTTTTTTGTTTTTTTTTTGTGGTTTTCATTTAAATTTTATTGACATATAAGTAAAATAAAATCGTTTTGATTTTACTTTTTAGATTGAAAAAAAAAGGGCCTGCAATCAAGTTTTAGTGACAACTTTCTGCAAATTTATGTGGCATTATTGCAAAAGCGGGCACTTTTGCAATAATGCCACATAAAAAATAAACTAATTCTAAAGCATGTTTATAAAACTAATTCTAACCTTTGAGAAAAATACTGTTTTTAATGTATTTTATAATTTCAATATATATTTACAAAATATATATCAGAAAAATTGTGAGAGTAGCAGTTGGCCACTTCCAGAAAAATTAATGGATCTCTATGGGCCTCTGCTGGATAATATATGTGGTCATTGCACTTTTTTTTTCATATGATGTGATTTCAAGTTTTCCTTTCTCTTTGGAGTCTTACAAGCTGTTTGTGCATAGATAAGATCCCTGAAGTTGCAAAGACTGAAGTCTCAAAACCAAATAGATATTCTTTTTAAAAGTTAAGTCTCGACCACGCCCCCCTAAAACGGCTCATTTAAACACGCCCCCACATGTCTACGTCACGGTGTGGGAAGATTTGCATAACACCGCCCAAACGTAGATGCAATGAAAGAAGGCGTAACTTTTATTCTCGCTGTCGTATTGTTGCTGCCGCCAACGAGTTGTCCTGGAGACGCTGTGTTTCGTTGTGAAAGCGAAACTACTTTGTTTGGGCTTCCAAAAGAGGACACAACTAGAAATCAGTGGTTAAGTTGTATTTACGACACTGTTCCAGAGCAGTACAACCCAAATATTAGAGTGTGTGCAGCGCATTTTACAGAGGAATATCTCCTGAACCTGGAGGAGAAGCCTACAATGCTGGCTTGCTCAAAGGCTATTTCTATAAAGTGGGGCAATTCCAGCTTTGCAAGGAAAGTCTGGTGCTTCTGACTCACAGCCTGTAAGTACGTTTTCGCATTTAAAGAATTTGCCACTGATGATTCAAACGTGAGTTTTGAGCAGCGTAGAGTAGTGCTTGGGTCATTCCACCGAAAGGGTGCCATTTGCTTCCAAAACTCTGAATTCAGTCAAAAGACCGAATCTAGTAATACACTTATTTAACTATTCAAAATCTGTATTGGTCCATCTCAGGTAACTTTATTTAATTTTTTACACAAATTTTAATTGGAAGATGGATGCATTTTTCTCAGTCCTGTTACCAAAACGCTAATGTCTTTTAAAAAGCATGTTTAAAAATATGTCAACAAATTCCTTCATTTCTCCCTCAGGCAGGTGTTTATTTTAAAGGAATTGTTGGTTTCATGATCAAAAAATATATTTTTTATCATAAAAAATCACTATTTATCTATACAAGTTGTATTTTTCTAAAGTACGCAAACCCATTTGTTTATTTTAAAGGCGACTCAAACCTTATCAATTTTCTATGATGCAATTTATTAAACTATGGGATAAATTATGGACCAAACCTAATTATAAAAATAGTGGTTTAACTTTATTTTTTAAAGAAAAAACTATTTAGTAACAGGAATGAAATGGGTAACAGGAAGGAGTATCCATTATATTAGTATACAGGTTTGACTACACATGTGAGGAATTAATAACCGCACCGATATAGTGAAAGTGTTGAACACTGACTAGTGAGCTGACCTCACTGCTAAAAAAGGCCAAATCATGTTTCCATTTAAATCTAGTGGTCTGAAGAGGTTTTTGTTAGGGTTATGTTTAGTGGTAGAGGAACCAAAGAAGGCCAAAACGTTGAGAAAAAGATGCATTTTCAAATTTATCTAGATTAATATGGACGTAGCCTAATATTTACATTAACAAATCTGATTACATTACTCACTCCTGTTACTTTTACTCTGTTACTATATATAAGTATAGGATATATGAGTATATGAGTAACATGACTGAAAGTAACAGGATTGAGATTTTAGGATAAAATCAGCAAATACATATAATCTAGCCACATGGAGTACATGCTAATATTATGAGAATACTCAGCAAATTATAGTGATTCAAAAAAGATTTGTATTTTTAAAATAAACAAGTAACATCTAAGAAATAATTTAGGTAACAGGACAGTATATTTATAATAACGCACCCAGCCACCGTTACAATATCATCAAATATACAGAAAAGAAAATAAGACCACATGCTTCCAATCATTTCATTGCCTTCAGAAGATCCAGATGTTGCAATATTATGTTGAAAATGTGTTGTAGTAGTGAGTGGGCGGGGCCGAGAGCCGTGGGAGCGGAACGAGGCCGGTGGAGTTAATGATAATGAGCGACACCTGCGCCACTCACCGGTCTCGAGTCCCACGGAGGCGCTCCGGAAGGATAAAAGGAGGAGTGACGACAGTGGAAGACGAGAGAGGACCAGGCCTGGACTTTATTTTGTGTTTTGTGTGCGGCAGTCGTTCGTGAGGGGCTGCCGCTTTACTTTTGTTTGTTTATTTTTGTTATTAAATTCTTAAATGTTTGCCGGTTCCCGCCTCCTTCTTCCTGAGCTAGGAACTTTGTTACATGTGTCTTGTGGAATTTTCCCAGTTTTTTAGAGGGGGAATGTGTTAGTGTAACAGGACTGAGTGAAAACCTGGGGACACGACTAAAATGTGTATTTTATCCAAAATATTATACATTTATTTTTGAAATAAAGGTATTTAAAGCACAGATGGGATATGGAGGTACACAAAAATGCAAAATAAAAATGATTTCTGAAGGATTTTAAACATTACACGGGAAGTCGTGGCCTAATGGTTAGAGAGTCAGACTTGTAATCCGAAGGTTGCGGGTTCGAGTCTCGGGGCGGCAGGGATTGTAGGTGGGGGGAGTGAATGTCCAGCTCTCTCCACCCTCAATACCACGACTGAGGGGCCCTTGAGCAAGGCACCGAACCCCCAACTGCTCCCCGGGCGCTGCAGCATACAATGGCTGCCCACTGCTCCTGGTGTGTGTTCACTGCTGTGTGTGTGTGTGTGTGTTCACGGTGTGTGTGTGTTCACTGCTGTGTGTGTGCACGTTGGATGGGTTAAATGCAGAGCACGAATTCCGAGTATGGGACACCATACTTGGCTGAATGTCACTTCACATTATATTTAATGTTCAAATGTAGCGTTAGACAATGGGGACACGTACAAATGCTATATTTTCAGTGTTTTAGGTAGTTTTAATTATATATTTTAAATTTGCAGTTAGATTAATGTGCAGGACACTTTGCTTAATGATAAAATTTATTTTATAGTTAATTTGTATGCATGTTTGTATCTATAATGTCCTGGGGACAGAAATGGCACCCATTCGGTGGAATGGCCCTCTTGTTGTTTGTCTTTTCTCCGATCACAAATGCAGACATGGTAATGAGGCGCGATGAAACACGACGCATAAAAAGACAGTATAAGACATCATTAGCAGTAATTATGTCCCCACTGGATGCAACAAGTGCCTCTTTATAATGGGTTTTATTGTTTTTGTGTCGTAGCGCCAGGACACAGCATCACAATACGGTGAGGGGCGTAACATTTCCACACGCTTGAGATATTCGACCAATTACAACACACTGGACAGCTGGCCAATCAGAGCATGCCTCGCTTCTCAGAACAATGAGCTTTGTAAAAATCGACTTGTTTCAGAAAGGTGGAGCATAGAGGACCAACAATAATGTACAGTACGTGGAAAATAATGTGTTTTTTGAACCTTAAACGACATAAACACATTGCATTACACCAAATACCAAAAATAATGTTCTTTTTAGCAATGTCATATGACCCCTTTAAATCAAATTTAGATAATCATTTAAGTGATTTTTTTCATGAAAATGTAATATTTCACATGCAGGCTAATGGTGTAGTTGAGGAATTTTGTTATAAATAAGTACAAAAGTACTTAATCTCTCCCAAAACACAGCTTTAATGTATGAGAAGAAAAAAATATATATTATTTGTAAAATGTATATATATTTTTTTTACAATTATTCTATCAATTTTGGGGTCATATTAAGACCACAAGTGTAAACAGGAAATGAGGACCATTTGAACGTTAAAGGGGTGGTTGACTGTTTTTATTTTTCTAGGCATGATTGTGTTTATGGGATGCAGTCTAACATATGTTAATGCTTTGTTTTTAAAAAAAAACTTTTTTTTATTATTATTTATTTTATTATATTATTTATATTACATAATTTACCTTTATTACACACAGCTCTGTCTCTTCTCAATTTCCTGCTATTATGAAGCCTCTCCCTCAGAAATACGCGATGGGCTTAGATTGGTTAGCTGACTCAGTGTGTTGTGATTCACTAAACCTCCAGTGTGCATCTAAACCTCATGCTCCTCACCTCAGAATGCGCTCCGGTTGTAGTAAACAATAACATCATCAATATCGCTTATCAATTTGAGCCCAATTGAGACCCAGAGAATATTAGTGAAGCGGATCGCACAGAACCTGTGCAAGCACATGGCTCTTAATGGTATGTTTTTTGTTTGTTGCATACTTTTAGATACGCTGTTATTTATAAATGCTACTGCTTATGTTAGCTTTTAATAAACAGTTTTATCCTGATTAAAGCTTTAATACAGCACAGCAACCGCATACGCGTCCACGTTTAACGCTTCTCATGTGAAAATAAGTGAATAATTGGAACAGTTTGTTGTTGGAGCTGATCTGATGAGCTGATGATCTGTGAGAGAGCGAGAGAGTGAGAGAGATGCAGAGCAGGGGACGCGAGAAAGAACCGCTGCTTTAGAACATTGATTTTGAAACTTGTGAATCCATTAGAATCGTTAGAAGACAGAAGTGCTATTCATGAGTAGATTTGTACGTGCACCCCTAGTTTTCTCTTCCTCTTCTCTAAAGCAGCGCAGCATGGTCTTGCCCCCTTTGTTAAATGTTCCCGGGGGCTGGGTTTATCAGGGTTTGTGAAGTCACGATCCTGGGAAGTAACTCATTGTAGTCCCTACGGGCCGTTTTTGTGGACATTAAATTGCCAGAATTTTAAACGTTTTCGTTTGTATTGAACCTTCAGCTTCGTAACTTTGCAGATATTGTTTATGCTCAAACAGCAACATTACACACTAGCATTAAAAAAGTGAAATCGCAATCAACCACCCCTTTAAAAAATGTAGTAAATTCAATTAATCCTTTTTTATTCAGTGTAGATTTGATATAATAATTATAAAATTAAATTGGGATGCATTAAAGCTAAAGGGGATAATTGTGTTAAATACATTCTATTATTAATTCCACATAAAATATTTTCAGTTTTAAACCTATTACCAGTTACAATTGCTGGACATGTTTTGTCCCACGTCTCAAGAATCAGTGTTCTGATAACTGGAGATGAGTCTTTCTCATCTTTGTGGTGGACTTTTGGCCCACTCTTCTACACAACTGCTTTAGTTCAGTTCAGTCACACTGGGGCAAATACATTTCACATCACTGTATGTGTGTGTTTGTGTATATATAAGAGAATTTCATCTACACTTTAGAAAATATTCTTGCTGTTCATGCATTGTGGGAAAATTAGGGGGAAAAATGTGTGAAAGTTGAATCCATGCTTGACATCAACATCTCCACAGGCCTCTTCTTTTGTGGCTGGTGATGTCATGTCAACAATGCTCTTGTTCTATTGAAAATAATCTTGATCGTCCGCCTGCATGAAACGTAAATTCTGAAAAATGTTTGGACATTAAAAAATTGATTTCTTACATGGTCAATTAGGGTATCTGATTTCATTTGAAATTCATCTGTACTTCTATCTCCCTCTCACCCTTTTCACCGTGCCATTCACTTCTATATTATTATTATTATTATTAAATACTTTATTAATCCTTCACAGGAAATTATATTCTTACAGCAGCAACCACAATTCAATCATGCACAGAGACATATCTACCTAGGTAAACACAAAGAAACAAACAAAAAAACAATTACACATCACCCAATAAAACTACTTTACCAGTTTTGCACATTAAAAAGCCTGATAGCAGCAGGTTTACGATGCCGTTCAGTCTTACATGTTGGAGGGATCACTCTTGTGCTCTGCCGAAACACCTCTAAGGCGAGTCATTGTTCATAATAACATTTATTTTTCTCAGCATCCTCATCTCCACAACCTGCTCAACCAAGTCCTGTTTGATGGCAATAATAGAGCTTGTCTTTTTGATCAGTTAGTCAATTTATTCTGTTCCTGTCAGATGTGCGTGCACCCAACCCCCAGCACACCACCCCAAAAAAGAGAGCACTGGCCACAACAGTCTTATAGAAAGTACAAATATTAGAACATTGCATCCTTCTTAAAAAATACAACCTGCTTTGATCATTTTTGCATAAAGCTTCCATGTGGCTGGAGCAGTCCAGTTTATTATCCAGCTGTACCCCAAGGTAGAGTTGGAGACCAGGTCCACTTCTGTTTCCAAAATAGAGACTGGATCTGGTTTGGGCCTCTTCCTCCTAAAATCAATGACAATTTCTTTGGTCTTGGAGATATTAAGCCTCAGATGGTTATTATTACACCAGTCCACAAAGTCCATGATTGTATTTCTGTATTCCTCATCACAACCACAAAAAACTGCATTTCCTGTGTTGTTTGTATAATTAACCAAACATTTTGGGGCCAGCTGAAGATACCGCGTCCATTTCATAATATGACAAATAACAGAATTTAGTTTGTTGTGTTTGATAATTTTTTACATAAATGCTCACGATTTGTGTAAAACCAACTAAAGCAGCTGCATTTGTTCTTTCTGATTTATGAAAATTTTGGTTGGCTGTATGAATTATGAAAACATCTGAAAATGTTGTGCAGTGTTTTCAGATAATTATTCACATAATTTGTTATTTGTATTAACTGAATGAAAACTTACAATCTGTTTAGGACAAAGTGTTCAAATCACTGTGTTAAATGTTTTGAGAACAGTGACCTGATAAATGTGTCAAATCTATTGAGGAATCTGTATATGCACATCCGCTAATTGTTTACGAGATGCAGACATGTATGAAGCTGGCAATTAGCTGAAGATATACTTGTTTAATTAGTCACACGTAGCCTACATTAAAAAAAAAAAAAAAAAAAATATATATATATACATATATATTTGAATATGGCAACATTTTTATTTCAAAATCTTTATTTGAATATGGCAACATTATACCTTATTCAACAATATTTATATTATTAAATGACTGACAGAGACCCCTCCCATCCCAGCCAATCAATGTGGACATAGTTAATAAGCTTAATGACATCATCCATAGCAACTAGCTCAACCCCTCCCTTTCTCTTAAATTCTGTCATCATTTACTCATCCTCATGTCATTCCAAACCTGTATGAATTTCTTTATGTTACACACAAAATAAGATATTTTGAAGAATGCTGTTAATCAAACAGTTGTTAGTCCCCATTGACTTCCATAGAAGGGAAAACATCCCTTATGAAAAAGAAGTTTATTCAAGTGTGCTGTTAGTTTTCTCCTTTTAAACTAAAAACAGGAAAATATACTTTTAGTCTACTTTTTATGTGCTTCTCAGAAATGGGCTTTTTGTACTTCTCAAAAATATACTTAAAATGACATTTTAAGTATACTTGACTCATACTTAGAAAAAGTTCAAATACATTTGAGCTATACTTGTGCTCCTAGAATCCGTGTTTTCATTGTTATATGGTAGGGGCACTAGTACACATCTTCTGTACAGAATTTCCCAAAAAACACAACAAATGCTTCCACATGTAATCTAACACGATCAGCTGGCATAAAACAGCATCAAAACTGTGTAACGTTATGGAATAAAATGTCCACCAGTGATTTAAACTGCTGATTTTGTCTGGCCAGAGGAGAATTACAGTATTTTGACAAACTATTTCCCGTCTAAATACTGTAAAGCTGATATAAAGCCACCCAGCTTTATATCAAGCCGATGTAAAGCTGCTTTGACACAATTTGCATTTTTAAAAGCGCTATACAAATAATATTGACTTGACTTGACTCGACCAATGAAGAGGTAATGATGACTGTCAAGCTTTGGGGCGTTGATCGACATCTACGTTTTGATTATTATTCTGAATCCAATTCATAGTCTTTTTTTCAGCTTTTTGTTCAAACTGTTGTTTATTATTTATTTATTTATTTTTATGAAACTTACCCACATTCAAGTGTTTAAGAAAAGAATGTATGAAGCTAGAATGAAATATGTGTGTTCTTTCATTTGATGTTTTGTATGTTCAGATATTCATATAACAAAATATATACAAATTAATACCTAAAGAAGGACATAGAAGTGTACTTAAAGTATGATGTGAAGATCACTTAAAAAAAACTTGCAGTATAAATCTACTAAGCTAGTAGTTTACTGAGACTATACTTCAAAGTGTACTAAAAATCCTACTACAAGTATTTAATTAGTAAACTATCAGTATACCTATAAGTTCACTTTTAGTATATTTGCAGTACAAGCTAAAAACATTGATGTAAAATAGTTGTGTACTCAAAGTTTACTACTGTTATACTTAAAGTATATTTTATATACAAAAAAGTGGGCCAAATTAGTCCAAAGGAGTATTGAAATAGTACAATTACAAGTATACTACTAGTACACTAATATTTGTACTCTTACTACATAAAGTATACTTAAAAATATACTTGAACTTTACTTAAGTATAATTAATAACATAAACTTGAAGTATACTACTTTTTGGTAAGGGATACTATGGAAGTCAATGGGCACCAACAACTGTTTGATTAACAGCATTCTTCAAAATATCTTCTTTTGTGAAATATTCCTTTAAGCTTCTATTAGCTTCTTCCAATTCCTTAGTAAAAGTTGCTCTTAACAGCTCTGTGAATATGATTTAAGAAGAAACTCGTACCTAAGAATTTTTACTGCTATTTAGGTAACCTATTAGCACTAATGTTACGGTCAAAGTTGTTGTCCTTGTTTTGTGAGTGTTGGTGTTTTTTCCCCTATTGTGCTGACTTGGTTTGTTCTTCTTCCGAGGTTGAGCTCCGCCCCTACACACCAGCGGTTCATTTCAATAATGACGTTCGGGACTGAATATAAGGTGGTGGAAGTTGAAGAGAGAGCGAGGGAGAAGGAGAGAGCGAGGTTGGCTCTCCCTGTTTCAGCCGCAGTCCTGCCACAATTACTGCTATGCTCTTTGATGAGTATGACTCGCACTTGTTGAGAAGCTCTTTCTGTGCAGCCACCAGAGTTTCGTGTGTGTCTGATGGTCTAGTACTGTTTGGAAGCCGGTGTTTACTTTATGTCTGATTGATGTGTTTGTGTTGATCTATGTTTTGTTTGTTCCTTTAGTTAAGTTAATTCTTCAAGTATGTGTTGCTGTGTGATGTAAATGTGACTCGTGAGATGTTTGCCCGTTAATAAATGGTTAAATTGACGTTCTGCCTCGCGTGTCCTTATATATGTTGCTAAACCCCTTTCCGAACAAGCATTCCAAAGTGGGGTTCGTAACATAAATGGGGGCTCGTCTGGGATAACAATTGTTATGGTTTTCGAGAGCTCGTTCATAATTTGGTTTATTTGTCGCGGTGTGAGGAATTCGGTTCGTATGACGCATTCTCCGGTTAGAGTAAGCCAGCGGGGCTGTGCCTAGCAGCAGTTCTGACTACGGTTTACTGTTTATTGTTTTATTTGTTATTTTAGTTTGTTATTTTTGGAGGTAATCCGGGGGAGAGAGTAATCTCTTAATCGGTACCCTCTGAAGACTAGCTGAGATGAAGTTAGATTTTTTTGGGTAGGTAGTACTGGAGTGTGTGTGTGAACTAATTTTTCTTTGTTCACTGTTCTGTTTTTTTTTAACATGGCAACTTTTGATATAGATCAATTCATAGGCCAACCTAGTGTTGAGGGGTTAGAGGTCTATCGCAAAAGTGATTTACTTCTGATAGCTCAACATTATGCAATTTTGATTCCTAAAACACAGCGTAAGGTGGAAATAAAAGCTTGTTTAATGTCTGCTTTGTTTGAGAAAGGGGTATTTCCTGCTCTAGAGGCTGTTCCTACAGAAGCAGCTGAATCTGTGATTGATTCTGCGGGAGGCTCTCCTTTACGAGTGCCGGTCGGTGATCGGGCCTCTCCAGTGAATGTGGTCGGCTGGGAGGTAGGCCCACCTTTTTCAATACCTAAATTTGAACCGGTTTCACTTTCTTCTGAGGTATCACCTGAAGGTCGTTCAGATGGGCGTGTAAAGATTCGTTTGGCTCGTTTGCAACTGGATGCACAGGCAAGGCAGGATGATTTAAAACAACAGATTGAAATGTACCGAATTGATGCAGAGACAAAAGTGTGACTACGGCAGTTGGAGTTGCAGGCTGCTCAAGATCCACCCAAACAAGAAATTTTTAAAACATCTACTTGCGTGGGGGGTGGTTCTGAGAGCGCTGCTGGTCCATCAAATTCGGGTAGTGTTTCTAATGATTATGTTTCGGCTGATAGGTCGGTAGTTGTGCCGCCCACACACTCGATAGTTCCACCTTTCCGTGAGAAAGAAGTTGAAGCATATTTTCAAGCTTTTGAACGTATTGCAAGTGCATTAAAATGGCCAACTGAAGTTTGGGCCTTAATGTTACAGTGCAAATTATCTGGTAAGGCGCAGGAAGTATGTGCATCTCTTTCATTGGAAGAGAGTGTTCGATATGATGCTGTGAAAAGCACGATTCTGCGGGCGTACGAATTGGTTCCCGAACATTACCGACAGTGTTTTCGTACCACGAATAAGTCCTCGTCTCAAACTTATGTTGAGTTTGCGCGAGAGAAGGGTACCTTGTTTGATCGCTGGATACAAGCGTGTAAGGTTACGGACCATAATTCTTTGAGGGAGCTTATGTTGATTGAGGAATTTAAGAACTGTGTTCCCGAACGTACTGCGTTGTACCTGAATGAACAAAAAGTTAACACAGTGCAACAAGCGGCTGTATTAGCAGATGAGTATACATTAATGCACAAGATGGTGTTTGTTAAGCGTGCGAGTAAAACTAAATGGTTTTCTTCCGGTTTAAAATCCCGAAGAGAGTGTAATTATTGTCATAAATCTGGACATGTTATGGCCGAATGTCGTGGTTTAAAACGAAAACAAGAGCGACAAGAATTTATGCCTGTTCAGCCTCTGGGTTCCGTTTTAGTAAAAACTCTCCCTTCCCCTTTCCCCTCCGCTGTTCCTGATCCTTGTTTCAAGACTTTTGTGTTTGAGGGATTTGTGTCATTGAAAGATGGGGTCAGTGGTAGAAAATCTATACACATTTTACGTGATACTGGGGGATCCCAGTCCTTTATATTGTCGAGCACTTTTGTGGAGACTCTGCATGTGAAACTAGCACGATTGTGCAGGGAATTGAAATGGGGTTTATAACTGTTCCTCTTCATCGTGTATGGGTGACTTCTGAATTAGTATCTGGGTGTTTTGAAGTAGCAATTCGTCCATCTTTACCTGTGAAAGGCATTGATTTCATCATGGGCAATGATATTGCTGGTGGTAAAGTTATGTCGGCGGTGCAAGTAATTGATGCTCCGTGTGTGGATGTGCAGTCTGATTTATTTGCTGAAACTTTGCCAGAAGTGTTTTCAAGTAGTGCCATTACCACTCGAGCCCAAACTAAATGTGACTCCCAGGGAGAACATGGTCTGAATGACTGTATTTTCTCAGATATTTTAAGAAGTGATTCAGTACCCGAGTCTGTGGACGCAGTCAAAACGACTTCTCATCCCCCTGTCTACTTTAATCTTGTTACTGATGAGTTGGTATCGCGTGAAGCTTTGACTGATGCGCAGAAAATTGACCCGACGTTAGAGAAATGTTGTGTAAGCGCTGAAAAGATTAATTTTCTCTGCATAATCAACAGTTTTATTGGAAAGATGCAGTGTTGATGCGTAAATGGAGTGGTACATTGAGTACTGCACAGGCGGATGAGTGGGATGTGGTGCATCAAATTGTAGTTCCTTCTAAATTCCGGCAGCCTGTGTTGAGTTTGGCTCATGATCATCTTTGGTCAGGACATCTTGGAATTAATAAGACCTATAATAGGGTGCTCCAGCATTTCTTTTGGCAGGGGTTAAAATCTGATGTTGTCAGATATTGCAAGACCTGCTACACTTGCCAGGTTGGGGGAAAACCTAACCAGGTAATGCCATCTGCTCCTCTCTGTCCAATACCTGTTGTGGGCGAACCGTTTGAACTCGTTCTGGTAAATTGTGTGGGTCCACTCCCTCGTGCGAAGTCAGGTTGTCAATATTTGTTGACGATTATGTGTGTAGCTACTCAGTTTCCAGAGGCGATTCCTTTAAAAAATATAACTGCCAAATCTGTAATAAAAGCCCTTATAAAGTTTTTTACAACCTTTGGGTTGCCGAAAATCATTGAAACAGATCAGGGCTCAAATTTCATGTCTCGAATATTCCGTAGTTCTTTAAAAGCTTTAGGAGTGTCTCATATTGTGTCAAGCGCATATCATCCGGAATCTCAAGGGGCTTTGGAGTGCTGGCATCAAACATTACAATCTGCACTCCGTAAATATTGCATTGAGACTGGGAACGAATGGGACGAGGGAGTTACTTTCGTTTTAATTGCGGTGCATGAAGAGCGACAGGATTCGTTGGGATTCAGTCCTTCAGAATTAGTGTTTGGTCATAATGTTCGGGGTCCTTTGAAAATGTTGGAAGAGGAATTTCTTTGTTCCAAGTTTTCCAAGAAAACAAATATCCTTGATTTTGTTTCTCGGACTCATGAGCGTGTGTATTATGGCTAAGAAAGCTCTTTCTCTCTCGCAGAAGAAAATGAAACGCTGTTTTGATCAGAAGGCGGTTGTACGTAATTTTCTGCCAGGAGAGAAAGTTTTGGTATTAGTTCCTACTCCTGGGTCCGTTCTTACTGCATGGTTTTCTGGTCCCTACGTGATTAAAAGCAAAGTAGGTGAGACCGACTATGTAATCCATACTCCCGAACGGAGAATGAAAACTCGGTTATGTCATGTGAATATGTTAAAGCCGTATCTGTGCCGTGCTGATGTGAAAGATGATACTGCTAATGCTTTAGGATGTGATTCGGTAACTGAATTAAAGGAGCGCCTTTCAATATGTTCTCATGTTTTGCCTACTGAGGACCTTGATGATGGATTAAATGTGCCTATGGAAGTTTTGAGTGGTGGTTGCTTGAAAAACTCTGAGGTTTTATTAACCCTTTATTAACCCTTAACTTATTCAATGACGTTCCTCTCGGTACTTCGGTCATTGCGCATGATATCAATGTTGGTAGTGCATCCCCAAGTAAGCAACATGCATATCGTTGTTCGCTGAGTAAGAGGGAGACAATGAAGCGCGAAGTGGCCTATCTTTTGCAAAATGGCTTTGCTGTTCTGAGTAATAGCCCATGGAGTTCACCATGTGTCTTAGTGCCGAAGGCAGATTGGTCCATTCGTTTTTGCACTGATTTCCGAAAAATGAATTCTGTTACTGTGCCTGACGCTTTTCCGCTGCCACGTATCGACGACTGTATTGATAGTCTAGGGGCTGCAAAGTATATTACGAACTTGGATCTCTTAAAAGGTTATTGGCAGGTTCCTTTAACCGAGCGTGCCTCTGAGCTTTCCGCGTTTGTTACCTCGATTCGTTTCTCCAGTATACGCGGATGGCCTTCGGTTTGCGGAACGCACTGGCGACATTTCAGCGCTTGATGTCCCTGGTTTTGGGTGACGTTTCGAATTGTAATGTTTATCTGGACGATGTAGTCATCTATTCGTCTTCATGGGTTAAACACTTGTGACGATTTTATATGATGTGTTTCATCGTTTATCTGCTGCGTCCCTCAAGTTAAATCTCAGAAAGTGTGAATTCGCCAAAGCTTCGGTTACCTACCTGGGTAAACAGGTGGGAAACGGTCAGGTAAGGCCGTTGGATGGGAAAATAGCTGCTATTCTTGAGTATGCGGTACTACTACGAGGCGAGAGTTGCGTAGATTTCTTGGCATGGTGGGATATTACCGGTGTTTTTGCAAAAAACTTCTCTAGTGTTGTTGCTCCATTGACTAGATTGTGTAGTCCAAAGGTGGATTTTAGTTGGACTAATGACTGTAAACAAGCATTTTTGTCTGCAAAATCTTTCCTTTGTAGTTCTCTCTGCTCCGGAGTTATCCTGTGCGTTCCAGCTGGAGGTGGATGCCAGGTGCTGTCAGAGCGGGAGCTGTCCTTCTACAGGAGGGTGCTGATGGAGTAGTTAACCCGGTTTCCTACTTTTCTACTAAGTTTAACCATCACCAGTTAAACTATTCAACCATTAAGAAGGAAACTTTAGCACTCTTATTGGCATTACGACACTTTGATGTTTATATTGGGGGCAGTATGTTTCCTGTTATGGTCTATACGGATCATAATCCGTATTAATAATTTTTTGAGCAAAATGTACAATCATAATCAACGCTTGATGAGATGGGCGTTAATGATGCAACCATATAATCTAGAGATTCGTCATAAGAGGGGATCTGAGAATGTGGTGGCCGATGCTTTGTCACGGAGTTAAATGATTGTTTTCAGAACCAGTTTATTTCCTCATGCCTCCAAAAGGATGAAAGTGGAAAAGAGGGCAACTGCTTCTGTTTTTTAGGGGGAGAAGTGTTACGGTCAATGTTGTTGTCCTTGTTTTGTGAGTGTTGGTGTTTTTTACCCTATTGTGCTGACTTGGTTTGTTCTTCTTCCGAGGTTGAGCTCCGCCCCTACACACCTGCGGTTCATTTCAATAATGACGTTCGGGACTGAATATAAGGTGGTGGAAGTTGAAGAGAGAGCGAGGGAGAAGGAGAGAGCGAGGTTGGCTCTCCCTGTTTCAGCCGCAGTCCTGCCACAATTACTGCTATGCTCTTTGAGTATGACTCGCACTTGTTGAGAAGCTCTTTCTGTGCAGCCACCAGAGTTTCGTGTGTGTCTGATGGTCTAGTACTGTTTGGAAACCGGTGTTTACTTTATGTCTGATTGATGTGTTTGTGTGTTGATCTATGTTTTGTTTGTTCATTTAGTTAAGTTAATTCTTCAAGTATGTGTTGCTGTGTGATGTGAATGTGACTCGTGAGAAGTTTGACCGTTAATAAATGGTTAAATTGACGTTCTGCCTCGCGTGTCCTTTTATATGTTGCTAAACCCCTTTCCGAACGAGCATTCCAAAAGTGGGGTTCGTAACACTAAGATAAAATGTTTTGTGAATACGGCCCCTGATGTGAGTATCTAGACTGACAATCTAGAGTGTCTAAACACATACAGTTGAAGTCATAAAAAGCAATGATTTCCCAACAACTGTGAGTATTCTCAAGTCATTTTTATACAGTGATACAACCGTTACACCTTGTTTAACAATTAAATAATATACTTTTTATGAATTGATATTATCTAAATCAACAGTGACACAAATCCACAGAATTATGCACTCACTCACACTCACATGCATTATACTGATGTGATTTGTATTATTGTCTATGGCTACATGCACACACTCAGTATTTGGGAAGAAGAACCCAAAGACCAGACTCCCAATGTCAATTACATTTTTTATTAACTTGAGATACTGTTTACTTCTCACCGTTGCTGATTTATCATGCAGCTCAAAGACGCAATATCACATTACTGGTATAGAACCACAGTGTCCATTATTTTGATAAATCAGAGAGTTTGACTGATCCCCAAACATTAAACCCAGGATAGAGCGGCTGAGTGAATATGGTCTGGACTGTGTGGATGAGGTTCATTGTGTCAGAGACGCTGTAGAAGGACAAAGTTCCTGCACTGTGATCCACATACACTCCTATTCTATGGAAACTGGGGGGAACAGGGAGTTCAATTCTTTTGTTATTGTGACAGAATGCGAAACCGGAGGAACAGCAGAACAAACTCCAGGACTGATCATTACATCCAAACAGACACTCATAACCAGATCCCTTTCTGCTGATGTTCTTATATGACACTGATATGTCCACACCGTCGCATCCTCTCCACTCAAGCTCCCAGTAACAGCGTCCACTCACACTCTCTCTACATAACACTTGAAGACATTCATCAAATCTGTCTGGATGATCAGGATATGGCTGGCGTGTGATAGTGATAGTCACCACTCTGTTTCCCTCAGACAGACGAAGGAGTGTACACACAGTGTTTGGATCCAGAGTGAGCCAATGGGAATCTGATGCAGAACAAAAGGAGTTATGAATTTTAAACTGGACACAGGTTTATGAATTTAAATTTTCCTGATTCTGAGGTTTTCTCTACCCACTTTCCTGTCCCAACTTTTATTTTTTATTTTTATTGAAGACAAAAGCCCCCAAAAATTAATTCAAAAGTCTAGAGAATGCCATGTTTATGTTCTGAGGCCTTTATGTTAATGTCTACTTCTGTCTTTTTTTTTGGTTCCTGTGTTTCCCCTCATCCCCTTCCTGTCATAGATATGTATAGGTAGATCCCACATTTGACCACACCAGACACGCCAATGAGTCCGCCAGCTTGGAACGGTCAAAGTGTCGTCAAAAGCGCAACCTCTGCTTGTAAAAACCAACAAAATTTGAATTCCAAAAGAAATGGTATAAACTTTCACAGGTGAGAATGTGTTTGTTTCCCTGTTGAAAAAACAGCATATGTTGGTTAGATATGTTTTGAAGCATGGCAGCTGGTTTAAGAAGGTCCTTAGTTAGTCATGAGCTGGTTTAAGCTTGTCCTGAGCTGGTTATAATCTGGTTATGAGCTGGTCCTGAGCAGGAGCTAATTGCTTTGAACCAGCTTAGGACCAGCACATGATCAGCTTAAACCAGCTCAAACCAGCTGCCATGCTTCAAAACATGCCTAACCAGTATATGCTGATTTTCAACAGGGTTGTGTTATGTATTAACTCAATATTACAGGTTTTTAAACTATGGCAACTTTTTAATGTTGTGTTAGGTTATTGGCTTTTATCTTGTGTTAGTTTAGCAAAACAATCTGCTTGAAGTATATTGCAGATATAGATATACATGTGTATAACTATGGGTGCAAAATTTGCTCTCAAGTCTTAATGATGTATGTTGCTATGATTGCTTGTGTTTGTACAGCACTTTGTTCAATGACAAATTGTGTAAAAGTGCTTAATAAATAAAAATAAAGAAAGAAGAAAGAAAGAAAGTCTTCATAGACAAGCTTTGAACATTTCAATATGATGGCTTATGTATAATAGCCCACAGAAACAGCCACTAATAAGTAGGGATGTAATGATTCATTCACTGTAAAACCCAACAAGTTAAAGTAACTCTAACCATTTCAGTAAACTGATTGCCTTAAAAACCCGACAAGTTAAGCTAACTCAAACCGTTTGATGAAACTTATTGTCTTAAACCATTTATGATTTTATAACTAACAGTTATGAGTACTCTGAACTTATTTCTGTTGAGTTCACTAAGTAATTAAGTGACTAATTAAGTGCTGATTGAGCATTAGTGATGAACACCTGCTGTTAATAACCAGAATCACTGACAGAAAGAGAAACACAAGAGCAACAACTAACTGCAATCAACTGAAAAAAAAAACATTAAATCAAGATCTAAACAACCCCACAAACAGCATCACCAGCTCCACTTATTAATAACCAGACTGACTTTATTTCTGTCAGACATCTACAGAAGCTCTTATTGAGAATTAACTAAGGTTTAGATGTTGATTTATTGTTTCATTTGAAGTAACCATGTTAGAGATCAGTGTCTGCTTTAGTTGGGCTCTTTACCCTTGACTTCTGTGTTATTCTTTTTCTCTGGCTGTTGTAAGCATGTGTTCCTTTAACATATTTGTTATGACTGAAAAGCCCAGAGAAAATCGACCACAACATTATTTTAAATAGATTAGAACACTTTGTTGGCATTAGTGGAAGTGCATTAGCATGGTTCAAATCATACTTATCTGAACGGCATCAGTTCGTAGCAGTGAATGAAGAGGTATCATATCGATCACAAGTACAGTACGGAGTACCTCAAGGCTCAGTACTAGGGTCGTTACTTTTCACGCTTTACATGTTACCCTTGGGAGATATTATCAGGAGACATGGTGTTAGTTTTCACTGTTATGCTGATGATACTCAGCTCTATATTTCTTCACACCAAATTGAGAAACTAACGGAATGCATAGTCGATATAAAAAACTGGATGACGAGTAACTTCTTACTGCTAAACTCTGAAAAAACAGAGGTGTTAATTATCAGACCTAAAAACCCCACATGTAATAACTTAGAACACTATCTAACACTTGACGGCTGCTCTGTCAATTCTTCTTCATCAGTTAGGAACCTAGGTGTGCTGTTTGATAGCAATCTTTCATTCGAAAGCCATGTTTCTAGCATCTGTAAAACTGCGTTTTTCCATCTCAAAAACATATCTAAATTGCGACCTATGCTCTCAACGTCAAATGCAGAAATACTAATTCATGCGTTTATGGCCTCAAGGTTAGATTATTGTAATGCTTTATTGGGTGGTTGTTCTGCACGCTTGATCAACAAACTACAGCTGGTCCAAAAGCAGCTAGAGTCCTTACTAGAACCAGGAAGTACGACCATATTAGCCCGGTTCTGTCAACACTGCATTGGCTCCCCATCAAACATCGTATAGATTTTAAAATCTTGTTAATTACTTATAAAGGCCTGAATGGCTTAGCTCCTCAGTATTTGAGAGAGCTCTTATCACATTATAGTCCTCCACGTCTGCTGCGTTCTGAAAACTCTGGCATTTGATAATACCTAGAATATCAAAATCGACTGCGGGCGGCAGATCCTTTTCCTATTTAGCACCCAAACTCTGGAACAATCTACCTAATACTGTTTGGGAGGCAGACACCCTCTGTCAGTTTAAATCTAGATTAAAGACACATTTCTTTAACCTGGCTTACACATAACACACTAATACACTTCTATTATTCAAATCCGTTAAAGGATTGTTAGGCTGCATTAATTAGATCAACCAGAACCGGGAACACTCCCCATAACACATGATGT
This sequence comes from Barbus barbus, assembly GCF_936440315.1. NCBI lineage: Eukaryota > Metazoa > Chordata > Actinopteri > Cypriniformes > Cyprinidae > Barbus > Barbus barbus. The sequence goes on from NC_136755.1 coordinate 2,723,088, forward strand.
ACTCGTTACATCGTAAGAAGAATGGCATCTACGCTAATATTTGTCTGTTTCTCAGTCCGTATCCAGATCAGATGGTGGATCGGCACCGGGAGATGATGTATGAGGCCCTGATCGTCGGCGGAGGCCGGACACCTGGATGAGCGCCAGAGACAGATCTCCAGTGAGGACCCCGCCACTTAGACAGCCATCGGGAAAGAGCACTGGAATCAGTTGAGCCCTTACAATCTGACTTTGCTGCAGTTGGAATTGAACTGCTGGTTCATTTGGCCAGAGGAGAACTGGCCCCCCGACTGAGCCTGGTTTCTCCCAAGGTTTTTTTCTCCATTCTGTCACCAATGGAGTTTTGGTTCCTTGCCGCTGTCGCCTCTGGCTTGCTTAGTTGGGGACACTTCATTTCCAGCGATATCGTCGACCTGATTGCAAAGACACTATTTAAACTGAACTGAGCTGGATGATGACATCACTGAATTGAACAATGAAATGCCTTTAACTGAAAATCTTTTTTTAATTTTACATTATTGACACACTATTTTCCTTTTTTGATATTGTGCAGTTGCTTTGTCACAATTTACATTGTTAAAAGCGCTATATAAATAAAGGTGACTTGACTTGACTTGAAAGTACAAAACAACGTTTCTTCCCTCAAATTCCTCTGGAAATAAAACTTAAAGGGGTGGTTGATTGCGATTTCACTTTTTTAACGTTACTTAGTGTGTAATGTTACGAAGCTGAAAGTTCAATGCAAATGGAGATATCGTCTTTTAAAATTCTGGCAGTTTAATGCCTACAAAAACGACTGGTAAGAGACTACAACGAGTTACTTCCCGGGTCCGTTAAGTCAAGAACCCAGATAAACCCCGCCCCCTGGAACACGCAGCAAAGGGGGCGAGGCCATGCTGCGCTGCTTTAGAGAAGAGGAAGAGAAAACTAGGGGTGCACGTAAAAATCTATATAAATCGCGATTCTGTCTTCTAACAATTCTAAAGGATTCACAAGTTTCAAAATCATATGTTTTAAAGCAGCGGTTCTTAATACTGTTCCTTTTGTCACCCTGCTCTGCATCTCTCTCTCTCTCTCTCTATCATTCAGATCGTCAGATCAGCTCCAACAAACTGTTCCAATTATTCACTTATTTTCACATAGCTATGAAAAGCGTTATACATGGATGCGTGTGCAGTTGCCGTGTTGTATTAAGGCTTTAATTAGGATAAAACCGTATATTAAAATCTAACAGGAGCAGTAGTATTTACAAATAACAGTGTATCTAAAAGTATGAAACAACAACAAACAAAAAAAGCATACCATTAAAAGCCATGCTTGCACAGGTTCTGCACGATCCTCTTCACTAATATCCTCTGCATCTCTTTCGGGTTCAAATTAATAAGCAATATAGACGTCGCCATTGTTTACAATACAACAGGAGCACATGCTGAGCTGATGGGCGGGACATTCAGACGCACACTAGAGGTGATTTAGTCAATCACAACACACTGGGCCAGCTAACCAATCTGAGCCCATCGCTCATTTCTGAGGGAGGGGCTTCATAAAACCAGGAAATAATCGGGGCGTTTATCAGAGAAGGGACAAAGAGGTGTGGAATAAAGGTAAATTATGTGATAAATAATGCGTTTTTTAAAAAACGAAGCATGAACACATGTTTGACTGCACTCCATAAACTCAATCAAGCCTAGAAAAAAAAAGTAAATCACCCCTTTAAGCTTCTCTTTTCACTCCTCTATTATGCTCTTTTCAAAATGTTCATGCTCCAAATCAACACTGTTTTGCAAAAAAAGGCTGCTTCATTCTTTCTTAATCTAATTTTCTTAATCATAATCTTAATCTTAAAGTCTCTGCACACCGAGTCCGAAATTTTCGCATGCGTTTTTTTGCATTCACAATCTTAAAAATTTGGCACGCACAGAGATTAATTAATGCGTTTTAATTAATCCGTTGCGAAAAAATTCGCAAAACTATACTAAATGTCTTCAAGCAGTGAGGATGATTTTGTTGTCCTCTCTCTTTTTAAAAAAAAGAAAAAGAAAAAGGAAATATTGCGTCCATCCAATCCTTAGATTGCGCAGAGAGTAAGGAGAGTTCCACCTCCTTATCAAAGAGCTGCGGGATTATCCCGAGAGATTCAAAGTTTATTTCAGGATGTCAGTGCCTCAGTTTGATACTTCGCTAGCGATACTGAATCCACATATTAAAAAGAAGACCACCAATTTCTGTGAACCAATTGATCCTGAACAGAGACTGTCTGAGGTATGGATACACCAACAGACACACACACACACACCGAACTGCGGCATCGGAAAGGTGTAAAAAAAATAGGCTACAACAGTTCTTTATATTCTGTATCTTTGTATTCCGCAATTTGTTTGTCAAAGTGCTCTGTGCTGCAAGATGAAGTGTATTAATTTGTCTGACACTATTTTGGCTTTCGCTTGTACGGTGGCTCTGAATTGTCAAAACACCTTCTCAAAGCATCTCAAAATGCTTTATACGGATGCGAAAAACGCAAAAAATCGAACCCAATCCGAATTTTTTTTTGACGGACGAAAATTTTGGAGGCAGTGTGCAAACGTGATTGACAAAACGTGAGGTCGTATTTATTTTTCAACGTGCGAAAAGTTTCTACGAAAAATTCGGACTCAGTGTGCAATGGCCTTTAATCTTAATCTTTTTTTCTTTATCACATCACTTATCGCCCTCTAGTGAAATGCCCTCTTGTTTTTCAAATGAAGTATCTGTTAAATACTTTAATTTAACAGAAAGGTGAAACGACTGAAAGGTGATTTGACTTTGAACGTGGCATGGTTGTTGGTGGTCTAAGTATTTCAGAAATTGCTTACTACTGGGATTTTCATGCACAACCATAGGGTTTACGGAGAATGGTCCAAAGAAACAGAACATATCCAGTGAGTGGCAGTTCTGTGGGCAAAAATGCTAGAGGTCAGAGGAGAATGACCGGACTGGTTTGAGCTGATAGAAAGTCAACAGTAACTCAAATAACCACTTGTTTGCAGAAGAGCATTTCTGAAAGTACAACATGTTGAATCTTGAAGCAGATAAGCTACAGCAGCAGAAGACCACACTGGGTGCTACTCCTGTCATCTAAGAACAGGAAACTGAGGCTACATTTCGCACTGGCTCACCAAAATTGTAAGGTTTAGTTTTTTCACTATTTTTAATAGTTCGAAAAACCTACTTTTTCAATCTCGTCCTAGACGGTTTGTCTGATTTTCACCAAAATTGGCTCAGATCATCTTCAGACCATGCTGGCAAAAAGTTATGGAATTCAAGTTGATTTGTCAAACCATTCTCAAATAACGGAAGAAGTCTAATGAAAAGCACACAAAAATTGATCTGAGGCTATATCTCCGCAACGGTTTGGCATATTGAGACCAAACTTGGTGTGCGTTATAACAAGCATGACCTGAGGCTACCTACTGTGTTTCGGTAGCTGTGCCACCTAGTGGTCAGGAGATATGAAAAATGCATATTTTTGCTTATAACTTCTGAATCGTATGGCCAAAAATCACAGAACTGGTCTCTTTAGATTTGGTGCAACATGCAGAGTCGAATTATATCCAATTTCCCTATGTCAGCCATTTTGGGCATTGGCCATTTTGAATTTTGTCATATTATGCTGTATTTTACGGATGCATTGACTCATCGTTACGGAACTTGGTATAATTCTTCTTCGGCACCATGCCCTGACGGTACTCAAAAATTTTGGGACAGCGGCACCTTGTGGTCAAAAGTTATGATGAAATTTCTAAAAATGCTAATAACTATTGTAATAAGACTGATGTTGATTGATTCCTTGGATCATGCCAAGAACATCGATAACAATTATGCCATAATTGGCTGAATTTGCTGTCAGCCATTTTGAATTATGTTGAAAACCTACGTTTTTTTTAACTCCTCCTAGACCGTCAGTCCGATTTTCACCAAATTTGACTCGGATCATCTTCAGACCATGCTAGCAAAAAGTTATGGATTTTGTGTCGATATACGAAACAGTTTTCATTTAACGCATCAACAAATTTTCTGGAAAAATGCCAAACTGCATCTGAGGCTGTATCTCTGCAAAGCTTTGACATATTTAAACCAAAATTTGTATGTGCCATTGTCATCTCAAACTGACTACGCCACATAAATTCGGTAACAGCGCCACCTATTGGTAAAGAGTAATAAACCATTCATTAACCATTAATTATGAAATTTCCAAAAATGGTAATAACTTTTGATTACATTAGCCTATTGTAATGAAACTCATCTCAAAATATTCCTTGGTTCATGCCGACAACATACGTACCAATTATGCTATAGTAAGCCGAACATCCTGTCCGCCATTTTGATTTATGCTGAAACAAACTCCTCCTCAACCGTTGGTCCGATTTTGTCTGTGCTGACAAAAAGTTATGGATTTCGTGTCGATAGACGAAACCGTTTTTATTCAGCGCTGCTACAAATTTTAGTTATGGTGCCAAAATGACTACGAGGCTGTATCTCTGCAAAGCTTTTACATAATGACAACATGCTTTGTGTGTGCCATTGTCACCTCACACAAAGCACACCAAAATGATTTGATTACAGCACCAGCTGTTGGTCAAAAATGATAAGCCATTTAATCATATTACTAGTGGTTGTATTTACGATTTTTCAGCTATTTCAATTACAATCATCCTAAAATTGCATTTATTGCTTATTGTTGCATTTGGTCTGATGCTCCATGCCATGCTTAGCTTCTCATATTGCTTCTGCAATGCTTGGCCCATTAATTACTGCTTGCAGCTATATTTAGGGGCCAAGCACCGCGTAGGCACCTATTGTATCTCTTGGCATTCTTATTATTCTTCTTCTTCCGTTTCTTCTTCTTCCATTTCTTCCGTCTTGAGTCTATGGCAGCCCATAAAACCGTTTGCGGGAAATTTGTGAAATTTTGGCACACTGATAGAGAAAAGTTTCATCAACCACAGCATATTTGAATTCTCTAACTCAAACTCTCTAGCGCAGCGGTTCTCATTCCAGTCCTCGCGTCCCCCCCGCTCTGCATATTTTGTATGTTTCTCTTATTGCTTCAGACGTATGTTCTATTCGAACGGAAGTGCCCTGCGAAGTGGACATCACAGGATATTCCGCCATGATTCCAGTTCGAAGCGAACGTATATGTACCATTCAAAGTGCACTGAAGTGTGTGTGACGTGAATTTAAATTGTATATACAGTCAGGTCCATAAATATTGGGACATCGACACAATTCTAACATTTTTGGCTCTATACACCACCACAATGGATTTCAAATGAAACGAACAAGATGTGTTTTAACTGCAGACTTTCAGCTTTAATTTGAGGGTATTTACACCCACATCAGGTGAACGGTGTAGGAATTACAACAGTTTGCATATGTGCCTCCCACTTGTTAAGGGACCAAAAGTAATGGGACAATTGGCTTCTCAGCTGTTCCATGGCCAGGTGTGTGTTATTCCCTCATTACCCCAATTACAATGAGCAGATAAAAGTGTCCAGAGTTCATTTCAAGTGTGCTATTTGCATTTGGAATCTGTTGCTGTCAACTGTCAAGATGAGATCCAAAGAGCTGTCACTATCAGTGAAGCAAGCCATCATTAGGCTGCTGAAAAAACAAAACAAACCCATCAGAGAGATAGCAAAAACATTAGTGGCCAAAACAACTGTTTGGAACATTCTTAAAAAGAAGGAACGCACCGGTGAGCTCAGCAACACCAAAAGACCCGGAAGACCACGGAAAACAACTGTGGTGGATGACCGAAGAATTCTTTCCCTGGTGAAGAAAACACCCTTCACAACAGTTGGCCAGATCAAGAACACTCTCCAGGAGGTAGGTGTATGTGTGTCAAAGTCAACAATCAAGAGAAGACTTCACCAGAGTGAATACAGAGGGTTCACCACAAGATGTAAACCATTGGTGAGCCTCAAAAACAGGAAGGCCAGATTAGAGTTTGCCAAACGACATCTAAAAAAGCCTTCACAGTTCTGGAACAACATCCTATGGACAGATGAGACCAAGATCAACTTGTACCAGAGTGATGGGAAGAGAAGAGTATGGAGAAGGAAAGGAACTGCTCCTGATCCTAAGCATACCACCTCATCAGTGAAGCATGGTGGTGGTAGTGTCATGGCGTGAGCATGTATGGCTGCCAGTGGAACTGGTTCTCTTGTATTTATTGATGATGTGACTGCTGACAAAAGTAGCAGGATGAATTCTGAAGTGTTTCGGGCAATATTATCTGCTCATATTCAGCCAAATGCTTCAGAACTTACTGGACGGCGCTTCACAGTGCAGATGGACAATGACCCAAAGCATACTGCAAAAGCAACCAAAGAGTTTTTGAAAGGAAAGAAGTGGACTGTTATGCAATGGCCAAGTCAATCACCTGACCTGAATCCGATTGAGCATGCATTTCACTTGTTGAAGACAAAACTGAAGGGAAAATGCCCCAAGAACAAGCAGGAACTGAAGACGGTTGCAGTAGAGGCCTGGCAGAGCATCACCAGGGATGAAACCCAGCGTCTGGTGATGTCTATGCGTTCCAGACTTCAGGCTGTAATTGACTGCAAAGGATTTGCAACCAAGTATTAAAAAATGAAAGTTTGATTTATGATTATTATTCTGTCCCATTACTTTTGGTCCCTTAACAAGTGGGAGGCACATATGCAAACTGTTGTAATTCCTACACCGTTCACCTGATGTGGGTGTAAATACCCTCGAATTAAAGCTGACAGTCTGCAGTTAAAGCACATCTTGTTCGTTTCATTTGAAATCCATTGTGGTGGTGTATAGAGCCAAAAATGTTAGAATTGTGTCGATGTCCCAATATTTATGGACCTGACTGTATTTGCAGAGGTATATTATGTCACACTCGTCCGTGTGTGAAGACGTTGCACAGTGCAAATCCATTAATGAATGTTCCGAAGTGACGTAAACTTCAACGGATTTCCCCTGCTCAGGGAGTAGGGAGCAATGGACACTGCATAGGGACCATGTCAATCAGAACACAGTTCATGCACGGAGCTCACTTCTAACGAGCAGAACGAGCTTCTAAAGAGAGACATATATAATATATTTTATATCTCTCTATAAATGGAACATTACAATCATACAATGAAAATGTGGAGCACACAATTATACCAGTAGCTAATGAACATTCACAAAAACAGTTTTGAAAATGTGCATTTTTTGCAGTGTTTCAAAAACAACCATCACAATTTTGTATTTCAAAGATTATGGATGTGACATTCGCAGTAAATACCTGAAACACGCATTCTGATAGAATGTATTCATTACCAATTGCTATATTGGACCATCTCTTTACATTTTTCTAAACCGCTGAAAATAGAGTCCAGCCATCAGTAAAGTATCAGTCTATAAACAATGAGGAAAATAGGATACACATGCATTACGGACGTGAATGAGTTTTGGGGAGACAACGGCCTATTTGTAGACTGTGATTTACAATGCACAGCCCAGAAGCTGCAATATCTGCCGGATGGAAAGGGTTGGCTATTCACAGCATAAAATATAGGCTAATATAACATAGGCTATTTTTTATTTAAATAAATTCGTTTTTGTATTTCAGAGGAAAAATCAATGTTACGGACGGACAACTCTCCATTACGGACTTGACTATGGAGTGAAATTTGTGCCAATATTCATCAAACAAATCCAGTGTTTTGCAAATAAACACAATCTGTTTTGCAAAGAAAAACTCGACTTTCAAACAAACGTAAAGTGATTTGCAAATACAAAACTCTATTTGAGAGAAAATGCAGAGGTATGGACAAATATATGTATTGTGTGTTACAACTGTGAGACTCATTTTCCTTTTTATGAGGAAACTTGGCTTGATTTTCTCACAAATACGTGTTGGCAGATTTTCTCACAAATGCGTGCAGGCTGATTTTCTCACACGTGCAATTGAGCAACTTTCTTTTCCAAAAACAGCAGATGGCGCTGTCTGTTAATTTACGGTAGTCTCCCGAGACCCGAAACACCTCTTTACCTTTTCAGACCAATATGAGTGGGGAACAGGCGAATTTCTGTCTTACTAGATCTATAATTAACCATTTAGATGTTTTCACAAAGCGTGCCTACTACAGGGTCAGTGAAATTCACAACAAGTGCTGTAAAGTTGTTAATATGATTGATTAGTTCAAAAATCAGGAGTGACATGGCTAAACATTTAACTAGGCAGTCTTTGCCTATAAAAACGGATCCATTTCCACTTCACATGTTTATATTAAAGCTAATATTCCAATGAGCTTCAATATATTCTATAAAGCCTATAAAGTTTGCCACCAAGCACAGGCAAAAGTCGCCTGATGATTATGAATGTGTTGGAAAATAGGAGATATTTTAATTATTTATTAATTTTCTCTCATCTCCAGAGTAGCCTACTGGACGCGCCTTTAGAGAGAAATGCAACCTTCATTCAGATTACAATAATCAGCAAACATTTTTTTTTTTAATTGGTTCATTTAAAAGTAGACATTTTAAACTTTCTATAAATATAGCCTATTTTACATGTCTGTGAGGCAGCCCTACGCTGAGTTTCCGTTCTTTTTTTCTTTGCATGCAAAGCTTTGACATATTGACACCAAACTTTGTATGTGCCATTGTCATCTCACATTGACCACGCTACATCAATTTGGTAACAACGCCCCCTATTGGCCAAAAGTGTTAAATCAATCAATAACCATTGATAATGAAATTTTCAAAAATGCTTAGAACTTTTCATTACACAAGCCTATTGTAATCAAGCTGGTTTCAAAACATTCTTTGGGTCATGCTGACAACATAGATACCAATTTACCATAGTCAGCTGAACTTCCTAGCTGCCATTTTAATTAATGTTGAAAACCTACTTTTTCGAACTCCTCCTAGACCGTTTGTCTGATTTTCACCAAATTTGACTTGGATCATCTTCAGACCATGCTGGCAAGTTATGGATTTTGTGTTGATAGACAAAACCGTTTTTGTATAGCGCTGCTACAATGATGAGGCATGATGCCAAACTGACTCTGAGGCTGTATCTCTGCAAGGTTTTGACATATTGACACCAAACTTTATGTGTGCCATTGTCACATCACACAGAACACACCACATCTATTTTATAACAGCGCCACCTGTTGGTCAAAAGTGATAAGTCATTCATTCATATTACTAGTAGTTTTAAATGATTTTTCAGCCATTTTGCCTAAAATCATCTTAAAATGGTTTTAATTACTCATTGCTGCATTTGGTCTGATGCTTGCTTCTGTAGTGCTTGGCCCCGTAATTGCTGCTTGCAGCTATTATAAATGGGATTAAATTTGGGGACAGAAAGACCAGAATTGCTATGTAGTGACGCAACGCACGTTTCCTTATCTCAGGGAACCGAGGTTACATCAGTAACCGGAGCATTCCCTTTCGAACAGTCTCTCCTGTTGTGTGAAAACGTATGTGGGGAACATATCCGAACACGCCATGCTATGAGCAGATACAGAATAACCCGCTCTGTGATATGCATTTTCACACAACGGGAGAGACCGTTCGAAAGGCAACTGCTTTACTTCTGCAGTTCCGAAAGCAAAACCTGCTGGCAGAGAACGAATTAGCTTTTTCAATAAGCCCGTCTGCTATTTTTAAATGTGAACCAGTGGAGCGACAAGAAGCTAATGAATTATAAAAATCTAAACAATTAAGACACTAAGATATATGCAATTTAATATAATAATTGATTGATAATAATTGATAAGTTAATATAATAATTCATACTCTTGACTCATTCCTTTTCTTAAAAATTGTATAAAGACTGCAATGGGAAGTTTAGGTCTTAAAAAGGTCTTTAAAGGTCTTAAATTTTATTTTTAAAATCCTTCACGGACCCGGTTATACTATGTTACCATTTGGAGTAAATATTTTAAGCCCTTTTTAACTGTCCTCTTAGGTTAATTTGAGAATGTTCAGTAGGCCACTAATAAAAAGTAAGACATCTGTACATTTGATTGTTGCAAATTTACAGACAATGCAATTAAGATGTTTACATTGGCTTGTTGGGGTAATAATAATAATAATAATTCATTACATTTATATAGCGCTTTTCTGCTTTTCCAAGCACTCAAAGCGCTCTACATTGTGAGGGGTGGTGTCTCCTCGTCCACCACCAGTGTGCAGCATCCACCTGGATGATGCGACGGCAACCATAGTGCGCCAGAACGCCCACCACACACCAGCTTACTGGTGGAGAGGAGACAGAGTGATGAAGCCAATCAGTGTAAGGGGATGATTAGGAGGCCATGATGGTCAGAGACCAATGGGGAAATTTGGCCAGGATGCCGAGGTCACACCTCTACTCTTTTCGAAAGACATCCTGGGATTTTTAATGACCACAGAGAGTCAGGACCTCGGTTTAACGTCTCATCCGAAAGACGGATCAGGTAATATTGCTGCTAACTGACAACAAAGTTTCCCTTCTGAATTAGAATAATTGCACAAGTTTTATAGTTAATAATATCTTTATAAACAAATTACATTAATTATACTTTGATTTCCTTCAATAAAAAGCAAATTGAGTAAAACTATGTAAAAGGCGTGTAGACGTGGATTAGTAATCTGGCCCCTTGGTATAAAAAACAATTTGGCCCTCATCACTATCAAAGTTGCCCATCCCTGATCTATACTCTATGTCAGGCTATTGCTCTGACCACAGGATTACTTTTTTAATAACATATTATTAATAATGAACGTCAACACTGATCATGATTTTTCAACTTCCAAGAAATAAACCTTCTAGAAGAAGTAACTGAATATGTGTAATTGTGTTTGTTAGTGACTTACATTGTAGGAAGTCCTCCCTGGTCCTGGGAACAATGTTACTGTGAGTGACTGTGAAAATAACAGATATGAATGTACACTATACAAAATGCTGGGTTAAATATACGGTGCCCTCCAAAAGTATTGTAACAGTAAGGCCAATTCCTTTATTTTTGCTGTAGACTGAAAACATTTTGGTTTGACATCAAAATATGAATATGAGATGAGAGATTAACATTTCAGCTTTTATTTACAGGTATTTTCATCTGGATCTGATACACAACTTAGAAGATAGCACCTTTTGTTTGAACCCACCCATTTTTCATGTTACCAAAAGTATTGGAACAGATAGAATTAACATGGATTAAAGTGAAAAAGACAATGTTTAGTTGCAAATCCTTTGCTTTCAATAACTGCATCAAGCCTGTGCCCCATTGACATCACCAAACTTTTGCATTCCTCTTTTGTGATGCTTTTCCAGGCTTTCACCGCAGCCTCTTTCAGTTTTGGGGGGTTACTCCTTCAGTCTCTTCTTTAGCAGGTAAAATGCATCCTCTACAGAGTTTAAGTCTGGAGATTGACTTGGCCAGTCTAAAACCTTCCACTTCTTGCCCCTGATGAACTCCTTTGTTGTTTTGGCACTATGTTTTGGGTCATTATCTTGCTGCATGATGAAGGATCTCCCAATCAGTTTGGTTGCATCTTTCTGTAAATTGTCAGACAAAATATTTCTGTAGACTTCTGAGTTAATTTTGCTGTTGCCATCACGTTACATCATTAATGAAGATTAATGAGCCTGTCCCAGAAGAAGCGAAGAAAGCCCAAGCCATTACATTACTTGTGTAATGTGTACTATAATGTACACCTGTGTACACTGTGTTTCAGATGAGCTTGCATGTTTGGGATCATGAGCAGATCCTTTCTTTCTCCAAACTTTAGCCTTTCCATCACTTTGGTCCATAAAATCATTCCATAAAACCTTGTCCCAGAATTTTTGAGGCTCGTCTCCTATTCTCCTTGCTAATGAGTGGTTTGCATCTTCTGGTGTAGCCTCTGTGCTTTTGTTCATGAAGTCTTCTGCGAACAGTAGATTGTGATACCTTCACTCCTGCCCTCTGGAGGTTGTTGCTGATGTCACTAACAGTTGTTTTAGGGTCTTTCTTTACAGCTGTCACAATGTTTCTGTCATCAACTGCAGATGTTTTCCTTGATCTACTCGTTTGAGGTGTTACTTAGTACACCAGTGGTTTCGTTCTTCCTCAGGAGATTCAAAAGGGTTGTACTTGCTATTGCCAGTGTTTGTGCAATGGTTTGATTGATTTTTCATCATCTCTCAGCTTCAAAATTGTTTGTTTTTCACCCATAGACACCTCTCTGGTTTTCATGTTGGTTACACGTCTAACTAACTGAAATGTTAATCTCTCATCTCATATTTATCTTTTGATGTCAAACCCAAATGTTTACAGTCTACAGCAAAAATAAAGGAATTGGCCTTACTGTTCCAATACTTTTGGAGGGCACTGTTGGTTATAAAGGGATAAACCCATCGGTTGGGTTATTTTGACCCAGCGGTTTGGGTTGTTTTGACCCTGCGTTTGGCAGATGTGTAAAGTCCAGGGGTCAGAATGTAAAATCCTGCCATATTTTTGCTCCACCCATGAACTCAGCCAGCTGATTTCACCAGAGGAGGATGTTCATGCAGCATTTTAAGCATAAAACAAGAGGCGGACACGCTAGTGCAGCTCAGGAACTGTATTTGGACAGAACAGCCCAGAACAAGACAGCCAAAAACAATCGACTGTCGATCACATGATATATAACATCCCCCCCTTAAAAATAAGAACTAAAGTGTCAGAGCAAAATACTCTATTAAACTTTAGGCTTCATACCATTTAATGCCACTGCAATCAACTTAAATGAAATACATTTCAGATACTAATGAACTGAATCCTCACTGAGTCCTTTTTTAGATTAACAGCACTTTTCTTTCCAAACTGCCACAGCAGCATTCCTGACTTCCTACAGATCAAGCCTCTTGGGTGGCTTGGACAATCGGCCAGACCTAGCGTATGTGCGTCCTTCTGATGATGAAGGTTTGACCGGGTCAGGTGAAGCCTGTGGTAAGGGCTTCACAAGAGCTGAGTCAGCAGATGAAGGGGCCTCTGCAACACTCCCTTCCAGCATAGAAGGCAACTCGGGTTCATTCCTGTCCACTGCTTGTGAAGAGGACGATTCTGCCACTCTTAAGTGCACTCTGTTGCGTCTATATATGGATCCACCCACATTTACAAAATAAGAGCATGGTGCCACTTTCTGAAGACAGGTGCCGACCCTCCAGAGTGCAGGGTTTTGCCCTGGAAGGTGTTTCATTCGGATCCTCTCTCCTATGTCCAGCTCTGGCAAATCATGAGCTGACTTGTCATAACAGGATTTCGCCAACTGCTTTCGGTAGCGAAGTCGCTCCACAACCCCAGTCACTACACATGACTCTAGAAGTTTGCTTGTTACTGGAAGAGATGTCTTCAGTCTCCGCTAGAGCCCTGCACGGGCCTCCAATTTAGGCCCTAGCCCGGCCCGAGACGCTCAGGCCCTAGCCCGGCCCACGCTGACAGCTTATCAGAATCACCAGCCCGAGTCCGACCCGAACCCGTTTTTTTCCCCCCTTCTCCTAAAACAGTTTATACTACCGTTTTGGCTATTAAAATAGTTCAGTTTTGTGTGTAATAGCAAAATGATTATATTTCATTTTGTTTTTTTATTAAGTTAATTTAGAAAAACGGCATTTGGGGCATTTTTGTTTGTTAAATAGCCTATAAGTTTTTTGTTTTTTTAAAGTAACGACCAAGCGGCCAGCTGCATGAGCTGATCATAGCCTATATTTGAAAAATTTAGCCTTCTCATATCATCACGACTTGCCTAAAATAAAATCTATAGATATACTAAAACAGTTCAAGCATATAACAATGTTTAAACGTTAAACCTGCGCTATAATAATAATGTGCTCTAGCCTATATCTAAGTTTGTGCGGAGAGTGGAAGCTAAAGCGTGCTCCCGCAGACACATTCATGGTTATGTTTGCTGGGGGTTTGCAGTAAGCTTTAGCCTATTGCGTGCATTTAAACGCAGAACTCTTCAGCTGCACTGAAGTCACTTGCGCACCTGCTGCGGGACACTAAACACCATCGAGCTGCTCTCAGTCACGGCACGGTCTCGTGTTGTTTCCACCAGCGCAGCGATTTTTTCATTACTAATCGATAGATATCTACAATATAAAAATAAGGAGAAACCCAAATCAGGCCCGAGGCCCGGCCCGCGTCTGAACTATGACATGGAAATTGGCCCGAAGCCCGGCCCTAGAGGCGTAAAAAAGTTGGGGCCCGTCAGGCCCGGGCCGAAATGCAGGGCTCTAGTCTCCGTGGCATTAACCTTTGTGTATATATTCAGTAGGGGTGTTTCTCCAGTGAAGGATCGCTTTCCAAGGGTCAGTTCTGTCATGCATAGCTTTGCGCAGAGGCTTCTTAGCAATCTTAACAGCCGACTCAGCCTTTCCGTTTGACTTAGGATATCTTGGTGAGGAAGTGATATGCTCAAATTCCCAGCTGGAAGCAAAGCGCCTAAACAGTGCAGCAAACTGAGGGCCGTTATCTGTGTCCACCCTATCTAGCTGACCATGTCGGGCAAATTGAGCAATTGACATTGCTGGGGTGGAGTGGTGTGTGTGGTGCCACCTTTACTTTGTCCTTGTAGCTCATCACATTGCATGTTGCTCCTGAATCTAACTGACAACGCAATGACTTGCCATGCAATCGCAGGGAAACAAACCATTTCTTCCCATTCATATGCACTGTGCTAATGGACTCGACTGTGTAAATATCATCACTGTCCCCAACCGGACCCTCCTTGGAATCTTCAATGCAGTGCAGTTTTCCCTCTGTAGGTTTGCTTTTACTTTTAAGGCACACTTTTGCAAAGTGATTATTTGTTCCACAGAGTCTGCATATTTTTGCGTATCCTGGACAACAATCCCTGCCTCTTGAATGTACATTACCACAGTATCTGCATGTCCTACTAGTGTCTACGAGTCTGGGTGAATTGCTCTGCTTCCACTGGTTTCCTAGCAACACCATTTCAACCATTTCAGCTGAAGGCATGCATGCTACATCCATCACTCTTATACGTATAGCGGTCTGTTCGGCTGTGCGACACATCTCGATAGCTGTGAGCAGTGTTACATTTTTTTCACTTAACAGTCTGCGTCTGGTACCTTCATTTGTAATACCCAGCACGATTTTATCACAAATCATTTCATCCTTCAAGCCACCATAGTCACAAGTTGCTGTTTTTTCTCTCAATCTGGTTACAAAATTGTCTATGGATTCCCCTTCCTCCTGCTTACAACAGCCGAACACATACCTCTCATAAATTACGTTTTCAGCAGGCTTGAAATACGCTTCCAGTGATTCCAGAATGTTTTTAACATCGCCTTGTTGCGCCGCCGTAAGATTCAAGTTGTGACGGTAAACATGTCGGCATTCAGGTCCCATCACGCTTCTCAGGGTCGCAACTTGGATCTCCTTGGTCTTTTCAGCCAGGCCCATGACCAGCGCATAATCCTCAAACTCTGCTCTGAATAAGTCCCAGTTAGCACTCCAGTTTCCATTCATGTTCATTGGTGATGAAGGAGGTATATTAGCCGCGATGTGGGCTGGCACGCGGCTAGATGGGCGAGATGCGGGCGCTGCTGCGCCATTATCAGCGTCCACTATCGAAGATGATCGGAATTGGCTATTACTCTTTAGTAATAGCTATTGCACTTTAAGCATAAAACAAGAGGCGGACACGCTAGTGCAGCTCAGGAACTGTATTCGGACAGAACAGTCCAGAACAAGACAGCCAAAAACAATCGACTGTCGATCACATGATATATAACATCCCATAACAGAGGAACCAAGTCATTCCTTTCAAGTCACAAGCAAGTCTTGAGTCAAACCCCAAGTCCTCAAAGAGTTAAAGTTAATGACATAATTAAGTGACTAATTAAATGATGATTGTGCATTAGTGATGAACACCTGCTGTTATTGTTGAAGTGGACCCCGGGTCATGCTCCCTCTTAAGGTTTATTTATTCGTTTGCAGGGGTGCAAACTTGTCACCTTTCGGCGAAATTTGCCGTTTTCACCTGGAAATAGGTCATTAACGTGAATTGTGTATATCTGTAAAAAAAAAAAAAAAGAAAAGAAAAGAAAAAAAAAGAGGGGGGGGGGGGGTCGTAGTCGTATCTACGAGTCATCTGTGTCATGTAACCTGTAGCGTTTTTTTTCCCCTGTTGGCAAAGAAATGGACCCGCCCTACTCCGCCTCCCTTAATGTTCTTTCCCTCATCCAACCAATCTCACTCCTGAAGCCTAACTTTTAGACGCTGCAGGCAACTGTCCATATTTCAGATGGGATGCATTTATATCTTCTGTAAATTATGGTGTTCCAGTTTAAATGGTGATTACCGCGTGAGGCTGCTGTTTTTTTGTTTGTTTTGTTTTGCGTGAGGCTGCTGTTGCAATAGCTATGAAGATTGTAAGTTTTGTTATCGTTACATTAGTTCGCTACCCTTTGCAAAAATGCTCCTCAGTCTCGACCGGGGTGGGGGTGGAGTGGAGTTTAGTTTGTCACCTTTCTCACTTCTGACGAGTTTGCACCCCTGTGTTTGTTTGCTTAAATCTTTATTTTTGTAAAATGGTCTTTTGTGCTATCCACCTCACATATAAAGTTGGTTGATTGCGTAATTGCTAGTTATCAATTACTTGTTTACATAGATTATACTGTATTTTATATTATTTAGACACTTAGGCTATAGTTTGACAGAATGTTCTAATTCAACACGCCATGGGAATCATTAGAACCCATTGGCTCTTGATTCTGACTTGTACTTGCTCTTATGAAAAAGCACCATAGTTCTTAACTGTAGCATTTGTTATAATAAGGCTAGCCTATTAATCATTACCAGGCCAATAATGACTTTTTTTATTAATCTATATTGCATTTGTTATGAGAAACAACAGCCTTTAGAAACAATAGCTACAACATGCCACAGTTGTAATATACATCTATAGGGAAAAGTCTATTCTTTTCCCTATAGATGGAAACAGATTATCTATTATAAATTCTACAAGTTAGACAAAATTTACCTCAGTAAATAAGCCTACAGCAAAATGTGATAAATTATGGTAAAGGTGGTCATGAGTAGGCTAGTTTAAAAATATTTTAATATTATGTTAGCAAGATTGTTTTCTCTTCTTTTCATCAGTCTTTTTAGTTTGTGCCTTTTTTTTAGATAATGTTCGACTTTCTCCATAGCATTTTAAAGTGGCAGTTTCTCAATATAATTCAAATAGATCGGATATTTTACCATCAGCTTGGCTATAGGAATGGCTCGTGCAAATCTCCTCACACTTCTCGAGCGCGCTGGTGAACGTGCACAGAATTAGAGGGTGATTCGCATGCCGCTCGTGCACAATTAAAAGAACTGCGCTTCAGTCGTTGTGCTGATAAGCACTCCGTTCGGTTCGTATGTGAGGTTAGAGCTTATAAGAGTGTCGAAGGCACGATTCAAACAATTAATAAATAGCTTGATTATAAGTTTCTGTTAAACGTGGTATAAATATTGCGGGGGTTGAACTTGCTAGTTTTGGTTATTGGCAGTCCTGCCATGTTAAACACATGGCAGGACTTTTACTTTCTGACCCCTGGACTTTACACCACTGCCAAACGCAGGGTCAAAACAACCCAACCACTGGGTTTGTCCCTTTTTAACCCAGCACTGGGTTATATTTAACCCAGCATTTTTTAGAGTGTAGATCTCATTTAAAGAGATACATTATAGTCCACCTGCATTTCAAACATGCTCAAAAGATTTGCTACATGTTATTAGATGATGTTTGCCTTATTGCAGAGAGCAGATGAATCTCTAATATTTTACCAGACATCTTTTTAATTTCTTCTGTGCAGAAATCCTCCAGTTTGTGTCTCAGCTGACGGACAGATTCTCTCACAGCATCAAAAGAAGAGAGGAAACTGACAGAGATGTTTTCTGTAGATTCAGGAGCAGCTGAAAGAGACTGAAGACTCTACAGGAATAAAAATAAATAAACCAGAAAGAAAATCCGCTAAGAACTGTAAATACAAATATACAACAGATATATTTAATAATAGTTTCCACAGTCTCTTTTGAAGTTCCAAACATGACCTGTATAATAAAGTACAATTTAAAACAAAAACTAAAACAGTGTGGTTCAAATAATCTGTCAGTTCATTAAAGACTGTAAATTTAGTCCCCTTTAACAGCAGTTTTAGTTTTTTTTTTTTTTTTCTAGATCTCTGTTACCTGCAGGAAATGGATGTGATCGTCTGTGTGTGAAAGCTGCTCCAGCTCAGTGTTTCTCTTCTTCAGATCATCAATCTCCTGCTCCAGTCGCTCCATTTGTCCTTCAGCTCGACTCACTGCAGTCTTTTCCTGATCTCTGATCCGCTGTGTCACCTCAGAGCGGCTTTTCTCAATGGAGCGGATGAGCTCAGTAAAGATCCTCTCACTGTCCTCCACTGCTGTCTGTGCAGAGCGCTGTTAGACACACATCACAATCAGCTCTTACTGCTTCCTCACAGCCTGAGAGCCACAGCGGCTTCAGTGGGACTGAAGGAGGAGAGTCAAACTGAGTCTCAAACTTCTCTTCTTCTCCAAACTCACCTTATGAGACTCCACAGCCCCTCTCAGCTGCTCAAGATCATTCTGTCTCTGCTGGATTCTCTGCTGGATTTCACTCCGTGTCTCCTTCAAGTGTTTCTGTAGGAGAAACAAAAAACAACAAACCTCACATATTACATAAAGCGATCGCAAAATCATGTAAAATTTTGCCTGTTTGATTAAAAAAAATCTTCTTTACATTGTCTCTCAGAGTTTTAAGATCATTAATTTAATTTAGTTCCCATGACGTCCTCACATATGAATATATGGTATATATGTTTACTATCATCATTATTCTGCAATCAAGAATTAATATGGAAATGGACATTCAAACTGAGTGCAATTTGCAGCAAAAACAGCAAGCTGATGCATGTTGAATTAGAGAGAACTTGAGTGATGTAACAAATGTGAGCAAAATTCATGTTATGCTCAAAAACACAGGGTAACTCCCAATGGGAGAGCAGATCACATGATGCACCATGATACAGCTGAATACTGCAGTGAGGAAAAACACTTGAAGTGTCAGCATTAATACAACAATGTGTCATTTCAGTTCATACCTCTCTCTCTGTCCTCTCTGCTGCAGTTGATACAGTCTCATGGTTTTTATGTTCATCTGTCATACAAAGTACACAAACACATTGCTGGTCAGTACGACAGAAAACCTCCAGAATCTTATTATGTTTCTGGCAGATCATCAGCTGCAGTCGTCCGGTGGCATCCGTCACTTTGTGTCATGACGCTCAAAATGAGTTTGACAGTAAGACTCCAGACACATCAGACAGGACTTGACAGCTTTGTGTTTTCTTCCAGTGCAGATGTCACACTCCACGTCTCCAGGTCCAGCAGGAACACCAGCTGTTAGTTTGGTCTTCTTCAGTTTCCCCACCACTTCAGCCAGCATGGTGTTTTTACCTAAAGCAGGTCTTGGACTGAAGGTCTGTCTGCACTGAGGGCAGCTGTAGACTCTCTTCTGATCTTCTTGATCCCAGCAGTCTGTAATGCAGCTCATACAGTAACTGTGTCCACAGGGAATGGTCACTGGATCCTTCAGGAGATCCAGACACACTGGACACAAGAACTGCTCCACTGAAAAAACACTGGCTTCAGCCATTTCACTGTCTACAGCAATACCCACACACAAACAACAGCTCAACAGCAGATCAGTGACCGTTTCTTTTAACTGAGGTTCCTGGTTCTGTGTTTAAAAGACGTGTGCAAAACAGGCGTGCCTGTAAGTCTGTAAACTCATACACTGAAATGTCCCCTAGGTGTCAGTCTTACACAGAAAATCAGAGTTAGTGAGACCAGAAAGTGGGATAGGGAACTCAACGTGCACCATTTAATCAGATTTGTAAGGGTTAATCATTTATAAACCTACTCAAACACAGGAGAATACATCGATACCTTTCTCAATATTCTAATTGCTCAAACCCTCACTCTGAGTTTACACGCTTTGATGTCCACATATTCAGAAATGACAGTGGCTGTAGCATTTCTGTCGAGAACAAATGGCCAAATATTAAAGATTAAGTGGACATTTGAATGAAAGTTTGTTGAGTACAAGGATTATTAAAGTATAAAACAATCGTCAGGCTGTTGGCGTCCCCTGCAGGCATTTGTTATAATGCGTAATGTACATGAGCTCCATTGTTTATAATACATTATGGCCTGGTTTCACAGACAGGGCTTAGACTAAGCCAGGACTAGGCAATAGTTCATTTAGGACATTTAAGTAATTTTTATTAGCGTGCCTTAAACATTACTGGTGTGCATCTTGAGACAAAACAGAGGCACTGATCTATTTTAAGATCAGTCAGTGCAAGTTTCTTTCAGTTAAACCAGCTCAGACTTACACTTTAGTCTGGTACTAGGCTTAAGCCTCGTCTGTGAAACTGGGGGTAAGTATTTTAATAGTTAACAAGTTCAATAATTTAATTACTTGCTTTTGATACTTTATTTGAAATAATTATTTTTGCCTCATTGCTATGTATCGTTATATACTGTATGTATTTTAAGTCATTTTAAAAGCAATTTTTCAATTAGGTCTATTTTTAATACCACAAAAAAAAAATATTATAATTATCCGATTACTCAATTAATCATCAGAAAAGTGATTTTATCAAAATAGCCAAAAGTGATTTTGCATAGGGTGTCAAAATGGCTAGAAACGGCCCGATTGTGATATACCGCAAACCTACCAGGACACCATAAATCAAGGCAATGGAAAAATGCCATGGACAAAGAGATGCGATCACTGGAGGAAAACAAGACCTTCACACTCACTCAGTTGCCACCAGGAAAACAACCAGTTGGAGGAAGATGAGTTTACGCACTTAAAAGTGACATTGATGGATCTGACAAATACAAGGCAAGATTCATTGCAAAAGGCTACAGTCAGAAACTAGGGACCGACTATGATGAAACATTCTCACCCAAAGCTGACATAAGTGTGAGAGTGGTTATGCAGAAGGCAGTGCAAGAAAATTTGATCTAGAATCAGATGGACGTTGAGACAGCCTATTGGCATGCACCAATTGATCACAAAATTTATATGGAACAGCCAGAAAGTTATGAGCAAAAATCTGAAACTGGTGAAAAGCTAGTATGCAAGTTAGAGAAATCTCTCTGTGGTCTTAAAGAATCAAGCAGAAACTGGAATGCTGCATTACATGAATGTTTGAATGAGATTGGTTTTGCGCAAAACCCAGCTGTTAACTGTGTCTATACAAAATAAACGCACAATGAGAACGTAATCCTTATAGTATGGGTTGATGACCTAATCATAGCAGCTAACAGTGAAAGCGTTCTGGAATGTTCTCTAAGAGGTTCAAAATGAAGGACATTAGAAGATTGAAATATTTCCTGGGTATAAATTTTGAACAAGCTGAAGGTCTACCCTGCAAACAAGCCTGCACTGGCCCTTTATGAGCTGCCAGAGATCAGCCTCTGGATGAGATCAGTGAATCAGGACACTACATTATGACTGAAACATCAGTAAGGAACCATCCCCATCTGAACAGTTTGTCTTCTCACAACTTTTGCTATAACAAACATGCTTCAGAAACACACAATTATAGCAGCCAAAGAAACATTACAATTAAAAAGTCAAGGGTCAAGAGCCCAACTAAAGCAAGTGTTTATCTCCATAACGGTGACTTCAAACTTTATTATTTTCAATAAAACAGTGCTTAGGCTTCCTGGAGGCTAAGTGAGGGCTGCCCGTGCAGGACCCCTGAGAATTTGCTCATTGGCAAAACGTTGCCCCCTATAGCACTGGCCCTGCACAGGCAGCCCTCACTTAGCCTCCAGGAAACATATGAACACTGAGCAGTGTGGGGACTTTGCTGTGAATTATTACATTAAACTTACTTTCAGACTTTCATTCACGTATGACTGATGCATATGAATCGCATTAAGTTTATTGATATATGTTAAAACTATGTAATCTAAATGGATAGAAAATTGTTATGCATTACATAAAATTACATAATTATGTATACATTAATGTAATTACATAAATTACATAAAATGTAAATTTAGGCCGAATCATTTTTTTGAGTGCAGGCTCAGAAAGGATCTCTAGTCTTAGAGGGTACTGGAAATTTAATAATAATCTTCTTAAGGATGATAACTTTAATGCTTGTGTTAAAAATATTGCCAAATATATTTTTGTAGGAATAAATGGGGGATTTAAAAATAAATGGGATTTTTCATATATAATGTCAGAAAGATTGTGTTATGGAAGGGGATGTACGCGCTGCGGAGGTCTAGCTTCGTGAAAATGGTGGCTCCGCAGAGATGTTCCAGAGCCGCTGGGACGAGAGGAAGGGGGTAGCGAAACTTCCCGATGATGTTGTTCAGTGCCCGGTAGTCTATACAAGGCCGCAAGCCTCCGTCCTTCTTGGCCACGAAGAAAAATCTCGAAGCAGCAGGGAAAGTAGAAGGGCGGATGTAACCTTGTTCAAGAGCCTCGCTGATATACTCCTCCATGGCCCTCTGTTCCGGGAGTGAGAGAGGGTAGATCCTACCCTTAGGCACTGGCTCACCTGGTAGGAGATCGATCGCGCAGTGCCATGGCCGATGAGGAGTGAGTTTGGAGGCCTTCTTCAGGCTGAACACGTCTCTGAAGGGGGCATAACATGGTCCTCCCTGGTGCGCCAGTAGACCTGGGGTTCATACTGTACGAACCAAGGGCGTCCGAGGACGATGTCGGTGTGAGCTCCCTCCAGAACCAATAGGGTGATTTTCTCCTCGTGCAACTGACCGAATCTAATGTGGACGGGCCCAGCGTGGAACCGGACGGTGGTCCTACCGATGGGCTTGCCAGTTATCGAGCGGATTTGATAGATGGTCGGGTTGGTAACTTTTGGGAGGTTGAGCTGGCGGCAGAGGTTGCCAGAGATGAAGTTACCGGCGGAACCGGTATCAAGGAGGGCTTGTAGTGGAACGGAGACATTAGAAGCAGTAAGCAAGACTTCGACTGTGAGTGGCTTTATATTTTGATTGATAGGTTGGAGGGCACTCACCAAGAGTTGAGGCGGACGGACTGGGCATGTGGATTGGATATGCCCGCTCTGACCATAGTATAAGCAAAGTCCCTCCCTGAGTCGCCTCTGCCGCTCGAAATCCGTTAGGTGGGTTCGGTCAGTTTGCATGGGCTCCTGGCTGGGTTCTGGAGGGAGACTGGGCGCTGGGTGGCGGAGAGGTGGAGAGCAACGAGCTAAGGAGGGTTGTTCCGCAAGGCAGGATTGCATGCGAGTGGCACAACGAATAGACTGTTGGATGAAGCTCTCCAAGCCGCAGTTGTCATCCAGTCTGGGTTCTAATCCTTGCCGGTAAGTGGTGAGTAGAGCTCTTTCATTCCATCTGCTGGCCGCCGCCAGGGTTCGGAACTGGAGAGCATATTCGAAGATTATAGCATATGTCGGAACAAGAACTCGTCGGAGGTGATCCACGAGCTCCTGAAACGGATCGGGACTGCTCATCTTGCTGTTCGGTGTGGTCTGGTCTTCTGTTATGGAAGAGGACTCAACACAAGAGAGATTGTAAAAAGGTAAGATTTATTAAAGCTGATGAGCGGTGATTGATGACTGACTAGGTGAGTTCAGATAGCAGATACTTTGAGATGACTGGATACTTGAATGACTGATCTTGGTGTCTTGACAGGAGCTTGTGGATATCGATGGTGCCACACACCTTACTTCTGGCTGGACAGAGACTCGGGAGAAGGATCTGGATCCTGGACACTGATGACGACAACACTTGGAGGAAACACAAGAGGTAAGTACACACACAGGTTGGTAACAGGTCGATAGCTGCGATAGCATATGTGAGTCAACTTCGTCTGAACAAGACCGGACGTCTGACGGTTGTGAGGTGTGTGGTTTTATAGTGGCTGGTGATGAGGTGAAGATTCAGTGCAGGTGTGCTCATTAGTACTCTGGTGAGGGTGCTCGCTGTGATTGGATGGACTGAGAGCCTGGTCGATCTGTGACAGATTGCTGTTAAACGCAGTAAAAATAAATAAATAAACAAACAAAAGGAAATATAATTATTATCCAATATATAATGTATATTGGAACAGAAGCAAATTCTTACTAAAGAAGATGAAGTTGAATTAGCTAAAATTCAATCTCAACTAGATCTGATCTACCTTGATCTAGCTAAAGGTGCTTTTATACGTTCAAGGGCAAAATGGCTAGAAGAAGGTGAAAAAAATACAAGCAATTTTTTCGCTCTAGAGAAGCGAAATCTTAAAAGAAATACTTTATCAGCTTTAAATATTAATGGAATCACTTAGAGACCATAAACAAATTTCTGATTCTGTTTTTTATATAGTAATTCATATAACTCTAAATTTGATCTGTTTAATTTTGAAAATTTAATTAAAATAATTCATCAGAACATACTATTGATAAATAATTGCATGATTTATGTGATTCAAACATAACCCGTCTTGTGGTTAAAGATGCCCTTCTTAGAATGAAAAAAAGGAAAGCACCTGGAATAGATGGGCTGACAGTAGAATTTTATTTACATTTTTGGGAACAAATTGAAAATACCCTTTATAATATGTTCATTGAATGTATTAATAGTGGGGAAATGTCTAATTACCATGAAACAAGGAGTCATTTCGTTAATTACTAAACCTAATAAAGACCCACATCTTTTAGAAAATTGGAAGACGATCTCCCTTCTAACAATTGATTATAAACTAATTACTTCGGTTTGCTAACAGATTGTGGAAAGTGTTAAATAACATAATCAGTGCATATCAAACAGGCTTTCTAAAAGGTCGTTATATAACTAATAATATTAGGTTGGTGCTTGACCTTTTGGTCTATGCTGAGAATGTAGAAGATGGTGCTATCATTCATTTTTTTTTTTTTTTTTAAGGAGTTCGACACAGTTGAACACAAATTCTTGTTTAAAACTATAGCACTTTTTGGTTTTGGGAATAATTTTCTAAAAATGATTAAGATGTTTTACACTGATATTAGTAGCTCTGTGATTCTTAATAACCCCACCACTAAAATATAAAAAAAAAAAAGGCCAGCCACAATAGTATGTTCCTGCACAACCGGAGGCTGCAGTTTCAGGACCGAAGTTCTAGGACCCTGTTTTTTTTTTGTAACAGCGCCACCTACCAAATTGGATAACCAAAGATGGACGACATGGACAGTAATCAGAGTGTAAGTAACTATATCGATTTTCAATTAAGTTTTATTTTATAACGTTAAAACGATGCAAAGTTTACAAAGTGAGAACTGCTAAGAAAAAATAATTAATTCCCACAAATTAAGAATTCGTTTGCTAGTTTTGATTATTATGATTTTCTTAATTCGTGGCCATGATTTAATTAAGGCTGGTTGACTTAATGACTGTGATAAGTAAATCTAGCCAGCATATTTATTAAACTTAAAAAGATGATACAAGCATGTTGATGTGAGATGTGTCAGATTTGCCTGTAGCTTGCTGTATTAGTGTGAAAACTTGTTTAATACTCATTGTTTTACCATATTAAGTATAAATTATCTTTCATAATTAAACTGCTGACTGCTTGGTTGCACCACGATATGTGCTATAAGACTGTCGTTTTGGCAGTACTTTAAATTAATCTTGTTGATGTTTGAAAGGCATGGTCAGTGGATTGCTTTCTGGACTGATGAGGCCAGAAACTTGCTTCAAGGAATTCTCCAGCCAGTGTACAAAGTCCTATCTCTGAGGAAATCCACATTCAGGCCTTCGATGACTGCACCGCAGAGGAAAAGAGACTGGTGGACTTCATTGTAAAGTTACTGGGCGCTGTTACTGTTATTCACGTCGGCGCTAATGATGTTCGACTTCGCCAGTTGGAGATCACTAAATATAATGTTAAAGAGGTGTGTGAACTTGCAAGTACGATGTCAGACACTGTAATATGCTCTGGCCCGCTCCCTGCTTACCAGGGTGATGAGATACATAGACAACCACCCATTGAGTGACGACAGTCTGCTAAGTGGTGCCCGCAGAATAACATAGGTTTCATAGACAATTGGAAGAATTTTTGGGGCAGACCTGACCTGTTGAAAAGAGATGGTCTTCGTCCCTCTTGGGGTGGTGCCACTCTTCTCTCTGGAAATATGTCACATAGTCTTAGAGTTCGTACTTGACTAACTGGGGCCCAGGTCAGGAACCAGACAGACTGGCTAAACCGACCATCTGCTAGCTGCCTCAAGTCACAGAAGTCAGTTAATTCTCAGCACATAGAGACTCTTTCACCTAGATATCACACTATAGAGACTGCGTCCATTCCCCAAACTAGAAAATACAGAAAACAAACCAAAGTCAGAGTAACAATTTAATTGATGTTCAACAAATAAAAAAACAGATATAATACAGATAAACAAATGATAAAGCTTGGCCTATTGAATATTAGATCCCTTTCTACAAAAGCACTTTTTATAAATGATATGATCACTGACCATAAATTAGATGTGCTTTGTTTGACAGAAACCTGGCTGAAACCAGATGACTACATTACTTTAAACGAGTCTACCTCCCAAGATTACAGTTACAAACATGAACCGCGTCCAAAAGGTAAAGGGGGAGGTGTTGCCACAATTCATAGCAATATTTTCAGTATTTCTCAGAGGTCGGGTTTCAAGTATAATTCGTTCAAAGCAATGGTGCTTCATATAATTTTATCCAAATACACAAGTGTTAATGATAAATCCCCTGCGATGTTTGTACTGGCTACTGTGTACAGGCCACCAGCGCACCATACAGACTTTATTAAAGAATTTGCTGATTTTCTATCTGAGGTACTGCTGGCTGCAGATAAAGTCCTAATTGCTGGTGATTTTAATATCCATGTTGATAATGAAAGAGATTCGTTGGGATCAGCATTTATAGACATTCTGAACTCAATTGGTGTTAAACAACACGTTTCAGGACCTACTCATTGTCAAAATCATACTCTAGGTTTAATACTGTCATATGGAATTGATGTCAGTGGCGTTGAAATATTGCAGCAGAGCGATGATATCTCAGATCATTATCTAGTTTTGTGTAGTATATTCCATATAGCTAAAGCTGTAAAGCCAACTCCTTGTTACAAATATGGTAGAACCATCACTTCTACCACAAAAGACTTATAAATAATCTTCCTGACTTATCTCAATTCCTCAGCATATCCAATAGCTCAGAACAACGTGATGATGTAACAGAAGCTATTGACTCTCACTTTTCTAGCACTTTAGATACGGTTGCTCCTTCACGCTTAAGGAAGATTAAGGAAAAAGAGTCCAACACCTTGGTATAATGAGCACACCCTAAAGAGAGCAGCCCGGAAGATGGAGCGCAGCTGGAGAAAAACTAAATTAGAGGTATTTTGTTTTGCTTGGTGGGAAAGTACCCTATCCTGCAGAAAAGCATTAAAAACTGCTAGATCTGCTTACTTTGTCTTTTTTAGAAGAAAACAAACACAACCCCAAGTATTTATTTAATACAGTGGCTAAATTAACAAAAAATATAACATCAGCAGGTGCAGACATTACCCAGCAGCACAGTAGTAATGACTTTATGAACTACTTTACTTCCAAGATCGAAACTATTAGAGATAAAATTGTAACCATGCAGCTGTCAGCCACAGTATCGCATCAGATGGTGCACTATAGATCCCCTGAGGAACAATTCCACTCATTCTCTTCTATTGGAAATGAAGAATTGTATAAACTTGTTAAATCATCTAAACCAACAACCTGTATTTTAGACCCTGTTTCATCTAAGCGCCTAAAAGAGGTGCTTCCAGAAGTAATAGATCATCTTCTGAATATTATTAACTCATCATTGTCATTTGGATATGTCCTAAAAACCTTCAAACTGGCTGTTATTAAGCCTCTCATTAAAAAAACACAACTTGACCCCAAATAATTAATTAATTACAGACCGATCTCAAATCTCCCTTTTCTGTCAAAGATATTAGAAAAGGTAGTATCATCACAACTATGTTCCTTCTTAGATAAAAATGCTATATGTGAGGATTTCCAGTCAGGTTTTAGACCATATCATAGTACTGAGGCTGCTCTCATTAGAGTTACAAACGACCTGATTTTATAATTTGATCGTGGTTGTATATCTCTATTAGTGCTACTGGATCTTAGCGCTGCGTTTGACACTATCGACCACAACATTCTTTTAAATAGACTAGAAAATTATTTTGGCATTAGAGGAAATGCACTGGCATGGTTCAAATCGGACTTATCTGACCGCCATCAATTTGTGGCACTAAATCAAGAGGTATCATACCAATCACAAGTGCAGTATGGAGTACCTCAAGGCTCAGTACTTGGTCCCTTACTTTTCACGCTTTACATGTTATCCTTGGGAGATATCATTAGGAAACATGGTGTTAGCTTTCACCGTTATGCTGATGATACCCAGCTCTAATTTCTTACTGCTAAATTCTGAAAAAAACAGGTGTTAATTATTGGACCAAAAACCTTTGCATGTAATAACCTAGATCACTGTCTAATACTTGATGGCTACTCTGTAAATTTTTCGTCATCAGTTAGGAAGCTAGGCGTACTTTTTGATAGCAATCTTTCCTTCGAAAAACATGTTTCTAGCATTTGTAAAACTGCATTTTTCCATCTTAAAAATATCTAAATTACGACCTATGCTCTCAATTTCAAATGCCGAAACATTAATTCATGCATTCATGACATCGAGGCTACATTATTGTAATGCTTTATTGGGTGGTTGCTCTGCACGTTTAATAAACAAACTCCAGCTGGTTGAAAATGTCAAGTCAAGTCAAGTCACCTTTATTTATATAGCGCTTTTAACAATGTAAATTGTGTCAAAGCAACTGCACAATATCAAAAAAGGAAAATAGTGTGTCAATAATGTAAAATTAAAAGATTAAAAAAGATTTTCAGTTAAAAGCATTTCATTATTGAATTCAGTGATTTCATCATCCAGCTCAGTTCAGTTTAAATAGTGTATTTGCAATCAGGTCGACGATATCGCTGGAAATGAAGTGTCCCCAACTAAGCAAGCCAGAGGCGACAGCGGCAAGGAACCAAAACTCCATCGGTGACAGAATGGAGAAAAAAACCTTGGGAGACACCAGGCTCAGTCGGGGGGCCAGTTCTCCTCTGGCCAAACAAACCAGCAGTTCAATTCCAACTGCAGCAAAGTCTGATTGTAAGGCTCAACTGGTTCCAGTGGTCTTTTCCCGATGGCTGTCTAAGTGGCGGGGTCCTCTCTAGGGATCTGTCTCTGGCGCTCATCTCGGTATCCTGGTCTCTGCTGATGTTCAGAATCAGAATCAGAATCAGAATCAGAATGAATCAGAATGAGCTTTATTGGCCAAGTATGTTTACACATACAAGGAATTTGTTGTAGTGACAGAAGCTCCACAGTGCAACAGAAAGACAGTAACAGGACAGGACACAGGTAATAAAACAAAATAACAAGAAATAGCCAATAACCAATGTACAAAGCAGCAAAAAAATAAAAAATAAAAAATACACAATATATAATATAGGCGACTATGTATGTACAGGTCAAGTATGTGCAAATTAGAAATGTTCCACGTTTATTTATTGAGTGTTCATGAGATGTATTGACTGAGGGAAGAAACTGTTCCTGTGTCTGGTCGTTCTGGTGCTCAGAGCTCTGTAGCGTCGACCAGACGTTAACAGTTCAAAGAGGTTGTGTGCTGGATGTGAGGGGTCCAGAGTGATTTTGCCAGCCCTTTTGCTCACTCTGGATAAGTACAGTTCTTGGAGAGTGGGGAGGGTTGTACCAATGATTCGCTCAGCAGTCCGGACTATTCTCTGTAGTCTTCTGAGGTCAGATTTGGTAGCTGAGCTGAACCAGACAGTTATTGAGGTGCAGAGGATGGATTCAATGATGGCAGAGTAGAACTGTTTCAGTAAGTCCTGTGGCAGGTTGAACTTCCTCAGCTGGCGAAGAAAGTACAACCTCTGCTGGGCCTCCCTGACAATGGAGTCAATGTGAATATCCCACTTCAGGTCCTGAGAGATGGTGGTGCCCAGGAATCTGAATGACTCCACTGCAGTCACAGTGCTGTTCATGATGGTGAGTGGGGGGAGAGCAGGGGGGTTTCTCCTGAAGTCCACGATAATCTCCATAGTTTTGAGCGTGTTAAGCTCCAGGTTGTTGAGACTGCACCAGACAGCCAGCTCCTTAACCTCCTGTCTGTAAGCAGACTCGTCACCGTCCTGGATGAGGCCGATCAGTGTGGTGTCGTCTGCGAACTTCAGGAGCTTGACAGAGGGGTCTTTAGATGTGCAGTCGTTGGTGTAGAGGGAGAAGAGCAGTGGGGAGAGAACGCAGCCTTGAGGAGCTCCAGTGCTGATGGTTCGAGTGCTGGATGTGAATTTGCCAAGCTTTACTAACTGCTGAATGTCTGTCAGGAAGCTGTTGATCCACTGGCAGACGGAGTTGGGGACGGAGAGCTGAGTTAGTTTATTTTGAAGGGTTTCCGGGATAATGGTGTTAAAAGCAGAGCTGAAGTCCACAAACAGGATCCTCACATAAGTCCCTGGTCTGTCCAGATGCTGCAGGATGAAGTGCAGTCCCATGTTGACTGCATCATCCACAGACCTGTTTGCTCTGTAGGCAAACTGCAGGGGGTCCAGTAAGGGTCCAGTGATGTCCTTCAGATGATCAAAACCAGTCTTTCGAATGATTTCATGGCTACAGACGTTAGGACCACAGGTCTGTAGTCATTAAGTCCAGTAATTTTGTG
Organism: Barbus barbus; assembly: GCF_936440315.1. Taxonomy (NCBI): domain Eukaryota; kingdom Metazoa; phylum Chordata; class Actinopteri; order Cypriniformes; family Cyprinidae; genus Barbus; species Barbus barbus. The sequence continues at coordinate 2,753,925 of NC_136755.1, forward strand.
TTTCTTTGGGACGGGGATGATGGTGGAGTGTTTGAAGCATGAGGGGACTTCACACAGCTCCAGTGATCTATTGAAGATCTGTGTGAAGATGGGGGCTAGCTGATCAGCACAGATTTTTAGGCAGGCTGGTGACACACCATCTGGACCAGGTGCTTTCCTTCTTTTGTTCTTCCTGAAGACCTGGCACACATCATCTTCGCTGATTTGAATTGTAGGTGTGGGGGAGAGAGGGGTTGCTGGAGGTGTGAATGGTTGTGTGGAGGGGTGTTCTGGGCGGGTGTGGGGTGATCGTTCAAAACGACAAAAGAACTCGTTTAAGTCGTCTGCCAGGTGTTGATTCAGGGCTGTAGAGGTCGTCTCTGGGTGGTGATCCACCATCTGATCTGGATACGGACTCGATCTGGTGACTGCAGTTACCATCTGGGCCGGATACGGACCGGATCGGGTGACTACGGTGACTAGGGATATGTCCCCGGGGCTCATCCAGGTGTCCGGCCACATACATCATCTCCCGGCGCCGATACACCATCTGATCCGGACAATAAATCTAGAGTATGATTTTGACAATGAGTAGGTCCGGAAACATGTTGTCTAACCCCAATAGAGTTCAGAATGTCTATGAATGCTGATCCTAATGCATGTTTTTCCTTATCGACATGGATACAGTATTAAAATCGCCAACAATTAAGACTTTATCTGCAGCCAGTACTAACTCAGATAGAAAATCAGCAAATTCTTTAATAAAGTCTGTATGGTGCCCTGGTGGCCTGTATACAGTAGCCAGTACAAACATCACAGGGGATTTATCACTAACACGTGTTTCTCTAGATAATGTTATACGCAGCACCATAACTTCAAACGAGTTATACTTAAAGCCTGCCCTCTGAGAAATACTGAGAATATTGCTATAAATTGTAGCAACACCTCCCCCCCTTTACCTTTCGGACGAGGCTCATGTTTATAGCAGTAATCTTGGGGGGTGGACTCATTTAAAGTAATGTATTCATCTGGTTTTAGCCATGTTTCTGTCAAACAGAGCAAATCTAGGTTATGATCAATGATCAAATCATTTATAAAAAGTGCTTTTGTAGAAAGGGACCTGATATTCAGTAAGCCAAGCTTTATCAATTGTTTCTCTGTATTGTAAACATTTTTTATTTGTTGAACATCAATTAAATTGTTACTCTTAATTTGGTTTGGACGTTTTCTGTATTTTCTAGTTTGGGGAACAGACACAGTCTCTATAGTGTGATATCTAGGTGAAAGAGTCTCTATTTATGAGAATTAACTGACTTCTGTGACGTGAGGCAGCTAGCAGACAGTCGGTTTAGCCAGTCTGTCTGCTTCCTGACCTGGGCCCCAGTTAGCCAAGTACGAACTCTAAGACTATGTGCCATATTTCTAGAGAGAAGACCGGCACCACCCCAGGAGGGATGAACACCATCTCTTTTCAACAGGTCAGGTCTGCCCCAAAAACTCGTCCAATTGTCTATAAAGTCTATATTATTCTGCCGGCACCACTTAGACATCCAGCCATTGAGTGACGACAGTCTGCTATGAATCTCATCACCCCAGTAAGCAGGGAGCGGACCAGAACATATTACAGTGTCTGACATTGTACTTGCAAGTTCACACACCTCTTTAACATTATTTTTAGTGATCTCCGACTGGCGAAGTCGAACATCATTAGCGCTGACGTGGATAACAATCTTACTGAATTTATATTTAGCATTAGCCAGCACTTTTAAATTTGCCAAGATGACAGGCGCTCTGGCTCCCGGTAAACATTGGACTTTGGTGGCTGATGTTCCGTACAATAGAATCGCCAATAACTAGAGCACTTACATCAGGTTTCTCAGTGGGTGCATCACTGAGTGGGGAGAATCTGTTTGATGTTCTGATCGGAATGGAAGAATGGTGTTTTGACCCGTGACTAGGCCGCCTTACAGTTACCCAGTTGCCCTGCTGCACGGGCTCAACCGGAACCGAACAATGTACAGGAGTTAGTCGCATCCAAAGCAGTATCTACAGCCCTCACATTCTTACTTTCCTCAACTAAAGTTTGGATGCGTGTCTCTAATTCTGAAATCTTCTCTGTCAGCCTAACTATTTCCCTGCATTTATCACGTGTGAATCCCTCATCGCCGACAGAGAGAGATAAACTATACATGTGAAATTAAGTGCAAACAACAATAGCAGGAGAAGAAGCCATTACTCACCGTGACTGATGAATGATACCAACTTATCTTACCACTTACCAATGTAGTTTGATGAACTCGTGAAAAACGGAGCGAGAGAGAAATGAAAACGGAACGAGAAAAAAGAAAACAATAATAGGCGCGAATGGAAATGTGAATGGAACCGCCAGTGCAGCGCATCAGCTGGTTAGTTTGTTACTCACGGTTCCATTCACATTTCCATTCGCGCCTATTATTGTTTTCTTTTTTCTCGCTCCATTTTCATTTCTCTCTCGCTATAACAATAATAGGCGCGAATGGAAATGTGAATGGAACCGCGAGTAACAAACTAACCAGCTGATGCGCTGCACTCGCGGTTTTAAAAAGCGAACGATCAAATTAGTTAGATTAGTTTGATAGATAATACCAGAAATATGGTGGGAATTAATCAGGTCAGAGTAGAATATGAATTACTTTTTGCACAGTGCCCAGTGCACCCTTTTGTTACTGATATTTCTTTTAACCCAACAGTGATTGTTCTCTGATAACTATTTCAGTGAGGAATAAGATTTTAATAGAAGGATTGATGGTGACACTTTCTATGAAGCCTATATTAATAATACAGTAATGAATGAATAATGCATTATAAGGAACCTTGTAATATGTTGTATCATCTTATAAATAATCACAATAACTGTTTTAATGTATTATAATACTTATGTGTGGTTAAGAGTATGATGATTTATAACACAAATCAACATATTGCATCCACTTAAGTTACAATTAATTATATTTCTCATAGTTATAATGTATTAGGTGTCTTAGCTTGCCATTGTTTAAGATCTGCACAATAACTTATACATCTTATTACTGTTTTTACTGTAAAATAACAAATACAAAGTCTTCATGAAAACATTTCAAAAGGCTTTATAATGTGGTTGTATTATTTGGTCTTTGTCATGAAAAAAATATCATGAAATAAATGTTCCTGAGATTCAATATCTTTAACAACATGCATAAACAGTAATACAAACTAAACCACCAGGGTCCTAAAAATGCGGTCCTGAAACTGCAGCCTCCGCTATATCATCCAATTCGGTAGGTGACGCTGTTACAAAAGAATAGGGTTCTAGACATGCGGTCCTAGAACTGCAATCCTGAAATTGCAGCTTCTCCTATTGAAGGAACACCCTTCTCAGGCCAGCGGCTGATGATTATCTCATCATATAAAAACAGCTAACAGCTGTTCATTGCAGAGCACTGACCTCTCTGCTTTACAACACCACAGGCATTGCTACAGAGAAAGATTTAACACAGGAGTCAAGGGCCCAACTAAAGCAAACACTGATCTCCACTTTTGTGATGTTTATTCAAATGATTTAAAAGCAGAAAGTGTAAGCTAATCTGCTACCTCAAGCTTTTAATTCAGCAATATACAAATGTTTGCTGTGAAACAATACTACAAAACCTTAAAAGCAAATTACATTGAATTATTAAAAGTGTCAAGAGCCCAACTAAAGCTAACACTGATCTCCATGATGGTGGCATCATTTTAACCAATAAAACATCAACATCTGATCCTCTGTAATTCTCAATAACAGCAGGTGTTCATCACTAATGATCAATCATCATTTAATTAGTCACTTAATTGTCTCATTAACTGTAAGTCTTTGAGGACTTGGAATTCGACTTGAGACTTGCTTGTGACTTGAAAGGAATGGCTTGGTTCCTCCTCTGGTGAAATCAGCTGCCGAGTTCATGGGTGGAATAAACATATGGCAGGACTTTTACTTTCTGACCCCTGGACTATCCACCTCTGTCTAGAATTTATTGTTAACCTTTTTATTTTATTAGCAAAATTTCACATACATAAACTATACAATACAATACTATACAAAACTATACAATTTCACATACAAAAATTTCTTAATCTCCTATGTTACATTTGTTTTGTTCTGACTGTGACTTTTATATTTCTTCAATAAGACAAAAATCTGTGAAAACCTGGAAAAGTCAAGGAATTTTAAAACAGCAGTTTCCAGGCCTGGAAAGTTTTGGAAAAAAAATAAAGAAACCTGGAAAGTTTTGAAGTCATGTTTCACAATTCTCTGTACAATAGAATTATGTTTAATCAGGTCCTGAATTTCAGTACAGTATTGCGCATATCGCATAACTCATTCTCGCAGCTTTCTACTTTAAAATGAGGGAAATTCCTGCAAAACATTTATTCAATATAACGTGTAAATAAATTCACACAAACCATCAAATCAAATCAGTCATTTGAAAACAGCGTGAATGATTCAGCTGTAGCCTACCAAGTCCTCTCTCTTTTACTTTCTCTTCACCGGCGCATCTAGTGCTGCTGCACGCTGTGATACAAGACTTAAGTTTGCGTTTCGGTACAGTTGACAGAATTGTCAATTGCCTAATCGGTCATTGTTGCATCATCACAAAAATGTATTATTTGCACGTCTTTTTAAACCTTTCGGTACTCGCGTGCTCCAGAGGAGCTTTTCTGTACGCTCATAGTCACATCCAAAGCGCTTGCTGCGAGTACCAATTTGAGTTTGGTAGCTTGTTGTGCTTAAGTGGCCAAATACACACAAAATTACGTCAAAATGGTCATCCTGGCGAGTATCCTCATAAGCACTGCAGGTTTTGTCTTAAGTTAATGTAAACAGTTGCGAATGAAAACGCATGTGAATCAGTAATGGAGCCGTGAAACAGGCCTTGTGACAGCAGCCTAATAAAGCTGTGCCATCTGTCATCAATGTTAATCAAACAACAAAAGACAGAGAAAATCCCTCACTGCTCTTGACTAAATAATGTTTTGTTGAATAACTTTAATATGTTAATTTACTGCTTATTCAATTTGTGTAGCCTATTTTTAATACACGTTCATATTTTAGAAAATGTAGTTAATATTTGCATCATTAATGATTTATCTTACCCACCCGTAAATAATCAGAATGCAATTTTTTATTACCCGACCCACCCGACCTGCGGATTTTCCGCAGTGCCCGTGGATATAACCGCCATCCGTGCATCACTACAGTAGCCTGACTACGTCAGACTTCGTACTTCCGCTCAATTTCAGTTCACTTCTGTATTCAGTCTGATATGGCAAACCAGCTCCCAGATTATCTCCGGCTCCGCACCAACCGTCCAACCAACGAACAGAGGGCGGGCTGAGAGCCGTGACGTAGATGCTAAGTGCCGAATTTAAGATTGTAGTTTAGGTTAGGTAAATCTAAAATGACAGCGGACATGGAGACACGGGATGCTATTCGCTCTGTTGTGGAGAATATTCCCGGCATTTGCCAGGTCAGTGTCTCCTTTCTTTTCCAGTCCATGAATATTGACATGTCATGCTGTCATCTTGCAATTAAGTTGCAGCATTTCCGACAGACTCTAAATGAACGTAGAGCTGTGTTAAACAGAACTAATCCTAACTTTGACAGTTGGCTGCAAATATTTTCTTGTTTCTCTCTACTGTCAAATATTAGTTTAGATGCACTAATTGTACCGTGGATGTGTAGATTTACTTCACATAATCTGCAAAAGTCTTTCACAGCCATCTTCACTCCGGTATTTCACTCAATGGCTTTGTTTTCGCCGCATACTTGTGTTTACAGCAGAAGTTTGAGGCGGCTGAGCTGGCCGAGCTGGCGCATAACATGCGTCATAACCAAACGTTATGTGATTGACTTACGGGTACACCAATGATTTTAAACTTCAGACTGGTTCAATGGTTCATTGAATCATTGATTCAGTCGATTCGTTTAAAAATGTGGATTTATTAATGAAACGCTGCTGTGTGTTGATCAGAGATGCACAACAGCGGTCTGTAGCACAAAGCGGTTTCAGTTTTTACCCAGGTAAGTTCACGTTTAGTTTGAGCAAACTCTGAGTTTTCGGCCTCAAGGAGGTGGGTTGGTTTTTAGCAGGTGTCTTCACCATGTAACTTGTGCTACACAGCTACTCTGCTCTGGAGCAGGTTTTATTCTGGGTAAGAGATGCAAATCCAAACCTGACCAATCAGCTGTGAGCAAAATGACATATATCTGATGTAGGGGTGGCATGGTACACGGATAACAGATATATACACAGATATATATGTACACATGATACACAGATATATATGTATATCAAGATGGCGCCGCGTATGGCTGCTGTGGTGTGGAACGCTCCCGTGCTTTTGTTGTTTTTGTTTGTTTGTTCTGTGTTTAGTCATTCTCTTACTGTCAGTTTTACCAGAGACGAACTACTGGACATAAGGCAACACACACCGGACAATTTTTTTCCGGTTTTTGATTATTCAGACGCTTTGTTGGATGTTTTGGTCGGAGGGGCAGCGGTCCTAGTCAAACACGCACTCAGACGGAAAAGAGGGAAGCGCGCCGGCGCGCTGGTTAAACTCCTCGAACGCAACTTCCGAACTGCGCTCCCAAGTATTCATCTAGCGAATCTCCGATCCCTTCCTAACAAAATGGATGAACTACTTCTCCTCACCCACACAAATAAGGACTTTTCAAACTCTGCTGCATTGTGCTTCACTGAAACCTGGCTGAGTGAAAACATCCCGGATAACATGCTTCATTTGCCGGGATATCAGCTGTTCAGATCAGACCGCATCACGGAGCTAACGGGGAAAACGAGAGGTGGTGGACTATGTTTCTACATAAATGAAGGTTGGTGTTCAGATGTAACAACTCTGAAGAAGATGTGTTCTCCTAATTTGGAGGCCTTCTTCATAAACTGTAAGCCGTTCTATTCACCCCGAGAGTTTTCCTCCTTCATTCTCGTGAATGTGTACGTGCCTCCGGACGCGTGCGTGAGCGCCGCGATGCAACAGCTGGCCGAACAAATATCTGAAACAGAGCAAAGGTACCCGGACTCTTTTTTAATCATTCTTGGAGATTTTAATAAAGCAAATCTCTCCCGCGAACTGCCAAAATACAGACAGCACGTTACATGTCCCACCAGAGACAGTAATATATTGGATCATTGTTACACAATAATTAAAGATGCATATCACTCTGTCCCACGGGCAGCTCTGGGGCTCTCTGATCACTGTTTGGTTCATCTCATACCGACCTATAGGAAAAAACTCAAATCTTCTAAGCCTGTATTAAGAACTGTTAAGAGATGGTCTAATGAAGCAGAGCAAGATTTAAAAGTTTGTTTTGACCTCACTGATTGGAGTGTTTTTGAAGCCGCTGCCACCGATCTGGATGAACTCACAGAGACTGTAACATCATATATCAGTTTCTGTGAGGATATATGCATCCCCGCCAGGACATTCTTATCATTCAATAATGATAAACCGTGGTTTACTGGGAAACTCAAACAGCTTCGTCAGGCCAAAGAGGACGCTTACAGAAGTGGGGATAAAATCTTGTATAACCAGGCCAGGAACAGACTAACAAAGGAGATCAGAGTGGCTAAAAAGAACTACTCTGAGAAGTTGAAAAAAGAACTTTCAGCCAACGATCGGTATGGACTGGTCTGAGGAACATCACCATGTACAAGACACCACCCCCACAGTCTGTGGAGAATCAACAACTGGCTGACGATCTCAATGTGTTTTACTGCAGATTTGAAAAGGCCAGACTGACACCCAGCACCCGCTCTGATCTGCACTTCACACATTCACCTTCCCCCCCTGCAATCCCCCTTACTCCCTCCCCCACCATTCTACCTGCGTTTAAAGTCTGTGTAGAGGATGTGAACCGGGTCTTCAGAAAACAGAAATCTAGGAAAGCTTCAGGACCAGACGGTATTTCACCTGCCTGTCTAAAGGTCTGTGCTGACCAATTGGCCCCCATCTTTACACAAATCTTCAACAGATCTCTGGAGCTGTGTGAAGTTCCCTGCTGCTTCAAACGCTCCACCATCATTCCCGTCCCCAAAAAGCCCAAAATCACTGGACTTAATGACTACAGACCTGTCGCACTCACGTCTGTGGTCATGAAGTCACTTGAGAGACTGGTCCTGGCCTACCTGAAGGACATCACTAGACCCTTGCTGGATCCTCTTCAGTTTGCCTATAGAGCAAACAGGTCTGTGGATGACGCTGTCAATATGGGACTGCATTACATCCTGCAACACCTCGACAAACCTGGGAATTATGCAAGGATCTTATTTGTGGACTTCAGCTTGGCCTTCAATACCATCATACCTGACCTTCTCTCAGACAAACTGAGACAGCTCTCTGTGCCCTCCTCCATCTGTCAGTGGATCACCAGCTTCCTGACAGACAGGCAGCAGCTAGTGAGTCTGGGCAAACTCACATCCAGGACTCTCACCATCAGCACTGGCGCCCCTCAAGGTTGCGTTCTCTCCCCACTGCTCTTCTCCCTCTACACGACCCCTCTGTCAAGCTCCTGAAGTTTGCGGACGACACTACAGTCATAGGCCTCATCAAGGACGGTGACGAGTCTGCTTACAGACAGGAAGTTGAGCAGCTGGCTGTCTGGTGCAGTCTTAACAACCTGGAGCTGAACACGCTCAAAACTGTGGAGATGATAGTGGACTTCAGGAGAAACCCCCCTGCTCTCCCCCCACTCACCATCATGAACAGCACTGTGACTTCAGTAGGGTCATTCAGATTCCTGGGAACCACCATCTCCCAGGACCTGAAGTGGGACAATCACATTGACTCTATTGCGAAAAAGGCCCAGCAGAGGCTGTATTTCCTCCGCCAGCTAAGGAAGTTCAACCTGCCTCAGGAGCTGCTGAAACAGTTCTACTCTGCAATCATCGAGTCTGTCCTATGTTCTTCTATAACTGTTTGGTTTGGTTCAGCTACCAAAACAGACATCAGAAGACTACAACGGACAGTTAGGACTGCTGAGAGAATTATCGGTGCCCCTCTGCCCAGCCTCCAAGAACTTTACACCTCCAGAGTGAGGAAAAGGGCTAAGAAAGTCACTCTGGACCCCTCACACCCAGCTCACTCTCTCTTTGTACTGTTGCCCTCTGGCCGGCGCTACTGTGCATCTGTAAATAACCCATCAAACCTTCATCTGTACATAGGACACATGCACATTCACAGTTCTGTCTATGGTCATGTCTCTTTTCTGTATATTTTTATTTTTATTACTATTGTTATTCTTAATTATTGTATATTCTCTTCATTAGTGTTCTTTATCACCTTAATTATATGTTGTCTGCACTATGTTTGTACTTTCTGTACTGGAAGCTCATAACACCAAGACAAATTCCTTGTGTGTGCAAACACACTTGGCAATAAAGCTCTTTCTGATTCTGATTCTGATTCTGATAACACGGTACGTACCTCGTACCTCGTTTCGGGGGTCACGGTTCGATACGATTTCGGTACAACATATCATCATAGCAGCCATATCACCCTGCAGCCCAAGACTGGTTGCCCACTGAAGCCAAGCCGGGTTGAGCCTGGCCAGTACCTGGTTGGGAGACCTCCTGGGAAAACTAGGTTGCTGCTGGAAGAGATGTTAGTGAGGCCAGCAGGGGGTGCTGACCCTGTGGTCTGTGTGGGTCCTAACGCCCCAGTATAGTGAGGGGGACACTATACTGTAAAAAGCACCTTGTTAATCTTGTTTATCGGATGAGATGTTAAACCGAGGTCCTGACTCTCTGTGGTCATTAAAATTCCAGGATGTCCTTCAAAAAAAGAGTAGGGGTGTAACCCCGGCATCCTGGCCAAATTTGCCCATTGGCTTCTGACCATCATGGCCTCCTAATCATCCCCATACACTGATTGGCTGCATCACTCTGTCTCCTCTCCACTAATAAGCTGGTGTGTGGTGGGCGTTCTGGCACAATATGGCTGCCGTCGCATCATCCAGGTGGATGCTGCACATTGGTGGTGGATGAGGAGATTCCCCCCCTTCCATGTAAAGTGCTTTGAGTACCCAGAAAAGCGCTATATAAATGTAACAGATTATTATTATTATTACAACAGGAAAAAAACAACAAATCTACTATGCTCGGTTTATTTTCATTTATTTTGAACAGAGAGTAGTACAGTAGTAATACTAAATATTATATTACATTATATACACTCACCTAAAGGATTATTAGGAACACCATACTAATACTGTGTTTGACCCCCTTTCGCCTTCAGAACTGCCTTAATTCTACGTGGCATTGATTCAACAAGGTGCTGAAAGCATTCTTTAGAAATGTTGGCCCATATTGATAGGATAGCATCTTGCAGTTGATGGAGATTTGTGGGATGCACATCCAGGGCACGAAGCTCCCGTTCCACCACATCCCAAAGATGCTCTATTGGGTTGAGATCTGGTGACTGTGGAGGCCATTTTAGTACAGTGAACTCATTGTCATGTTCAAGAAACCAATTTGAAATTATTCGAGCTTTGTGACATGGTGCATTATCCTGCTGGAAGTAGCCATCAGAGGATGGGTACATGGTGGTCATAAAGGGATGGACATGGTCAGAAACAATGATCAGGTAGGCCGTGGCATTTAAACGATGCCCAATTTGCACTAAGGGGCCTAAAGTGTGCCAAGAAAACATCCCCCACACCATTACACCACCACCACCAGCCTGCGCAGTGGTAACAAGGCATGATGGATCCATGTTCTCATTCTGTTTACGCCAAATTCTGACTCTACCATCTGAATGTCTCAACAGAAATCGAGACTCATCAGACCAGGCTTTCCAGTCTTCAACCGTCCAATTTTGGTGAGCTCGTGCAAATTGTAGCCTCTTTTTCCTATTTGTAGTGGAGATGAGTGGTACCCGGTGGGGTCTTCTGCTGTTGTAGCCCATGCGCCTCAAGGTTGTGCGTGTTGTGGCTTCACAAATGCTTTGCTGCATACCTCGGTTGTAACGAGTGGTTATTTCAGTCAAAGTTGCTCTTCTATCAGCTTGAATCAGTCGGCCCATTCTCCTCTGACCTCTAGCATCAACAAGGCATTTTCGCCCACAGGACTGCTGCATACTGGATGTTTTTCCCTTTTCACACCATTCTTTGTAAACCCTAGAAATGGTTGTGCGTGAAAAATACTCAGACCGGCCCGTCTGGCACCAACAACCGTGCCACGCTCAAAATTGCTTAAATCACCTTTCTTTCCCATTCTGAAATTCAGTTTGGAGTTCAGGAGATTGTCTTGACCAGGACCACACCCCTAAATGCATTGAAGCAACTGCCATGTGATTGGTTGATTAGATAATTGCATTAATGAGAAATTGAACAGGTGTTCCTAATAATCCTTTAGGTGAGTGTATATAATCTGCAGTACATACCTGTATATACATACAAGGAATAAATGTAACATTTGTAACAAAGCCTTGTAACATATATGCTGAGTTTCAGTTAATTTTTGTGACAGTCTTAATTTGTTCACAGAAAGGAAACTCAAATGTGTTGTGATACGTAATATGTTACGCTATGTGCATGTACCTGAAGTATCTGTGTAGTTGAACATGTGTTGAGCACCTAGTGAAGACATTCATACCTACTTATATTGTCGTCCAGTAATACTTCATTGTGGCAGCGATAAACAACTACAGTTTCACCGCGTGAGTGTTCGTGACCAGTGAAGCGGAAACTTACTATGCTGCGAGTCTAATAATAACTGTGGCTGCTGTGCAACGTGCGAGTCCTCTCCACGACGCGATCTCTTGTACACCAATGCAGGACCGGGAAGAAGCACATTGTCTGCATGATAACTGCTAAAAGGTCCAGAGTAAACTTAAAACAAAAAACACGGAAAGTAAACGACTGCTTTTAACTTGAGTACAAGATAAACGCAACAAAATGGCATCACATTTACCGATGATGTACTGATCTGACCCCGATCTGAGTGAAGCAATGTCTTTATTCAGACAAAAAATTAATCTGTACCTGGAGGATGAAGAGATAACAGATGCAGAAAAACAAGCTAGGAAAATTTGTAGAGGAATTGGAGATGAAGGATTGAAACGACTCAATGCAAGTGGACTCAGTGATGCAGATAAGAAAAGGCCTGACACCTTGTGGACTTTTTTTAAAGGACAACTAAAATTAAATGTGAACTTTAGAATTCACAGACTCTATCTCATGCAATACAGGCAGAAATCAAATGACAGCATTGATGATTTTTTGACTAGAGCCAGACCTTTAGCACTAAATTGCCAATTTACTGACAACAAGCTTAATGAACGTCTCGTTGAGCTTATCATTGCCAGTACTCCTTTTGATGCTCTCAGAAATTATCTCTACAGCAAGCCCAAAGGCCATGTCATTGCTGACGTACTAGCAGAGGGGAGAAAGTATGAAGCCTTAGTAGCTGGAAACGAACAGATACAACAGCTTGGCATGTCAAACACTGAAAAAGTCCATACTGTAACAAGAGGACGAACATGTCAAAACCGTACCACGAACCACAAGCCAAGACACTGTCTGGCACAGAATGATACATGCTCTATGTGTGGTAATAAGAGGCCACTTGGCGAAGTGTTGTAAAAAGAGCAGACAACAAAGACAGCTGTCCAACCAGCACAGAAGGAGTAAGTCACGAACACACAACAGATACCAAAGCCACACCAACCCAAGAAAAGACTACAAACGCAGAGATGAGCCCAGCATTGATGTTGTAGATAGCATCAAAGATGATGACGAGTATGCATACCAAAAACACTTTTACTCCATCACTATCAGTGCAAAGTGCATGCACAGCATCCATGTGAAACCACCCAGGGATGAGGCATATACAAATCTGAATGTTAAACCACCCTTCCTGCAAGGACATGGATACACGCTTCGCCTGAAAATAGATACTGGGGCATCTGGAAACACACTTCCACTGCGTACATTCAAGCAGATGTATAGTACATCGACACAAAGCATTGAACATCTAAAGCCAGCATCCAATGTAAAACTAACATCGTACACTAGTGTGGAATTCCCTGCTTCGGAACTATCAGCATGCCATGCCAGTACAAATAATTCAGATGATAGATGCAAAGTTTTATGTTGTTGATGTACCTGGACCAGCTGTGGTTGTCATACCCACATGCAAGATCCTCAGTCTTGTGACAGTAAATGTTGATGTGATGGCGGAAAAAGAAAACAAATGTGAAGGAGGGAAGACAAACAAAAGAGAGAACGCGACGACACATAAAAAGCATCAAAGAACTGAAAGAGAAATGCCCAGACCAATTCATAAGTTCACACTTACATATATTTAGCACAAGTAAGGTAATGCGTATTTGGCGAGTATAGTAATGCGTAGTTGGCGTGTTGCCCTGGAAAGGGCTCCTGGCTCAGGATTGGTCCGAACCTAGAGTACCCCCCAAAAAGCAATTGAGTTACTCACTGAGATCTGGCGGGAGCTGGTTTTGAGAAGTCGCTTGTATGGTAGGCCGAAGCTTGCGTGCTCCGTGGGAGCGGCTTGGCATAGGATGGGTAGGCCTGACCGGCCGCTGGTGGACTGTGTGGTTAGGCGCCCGATCGGGAGGGCACGAACCAATGCTCAACAGTGTGCTCACTGCGTTGGAACGAGTGAGCCCTACCGGCTGATGGAGGAGGAGCAGTGTAATTGTGGCCCTGACCAGGGGGGCCCGAGTTGCCTTGAGTGGAGCAGCTCACGGAGTCGGCGTACCTGCTGGCCGTCAGTCCCTGCTAATCAGAGGACAGAGGGCGGGTAGCTGACCAAGAGGGCCCATGAAGCCTCCAACTGGAGATCAAGACTCCGGACGTCGGACGAGTGGGTCCTATCGGTTTGACAGGTAAAAAGAGTTTGAGACGTCCGACAAGGAGACTCTCGTGACATCCGATGGGAGATCAAGACTCACAGCATCGGATGGATGAGCCTCGCTTGCGGGCGGCAAGTATAGTAGCCCAGCCGGGAGAACTCTCACCGACGTCTGACGTGAGATCAAGACTCATTGCATCAGACGGGTAAGTCTCGCCGGGCGGGTAGGGAGAAAAGGAAAACCAGATTGGCAGGGCTCTCACAGCATCCGATGGGAGATCAAGACTCAAGACATCAAACTGGTAAGCCTCGCCAGGCAGGGGAAAAAAGATATGAGGTTTGGTGGAGAGGTTTCTGACAGCGTTCGGTGGGGGGGACGAGACCCATGGCTTCAAATGGCTGGGCCTCGCTGACCATCGGATGGAAGGTAAGGCTGGGTGGCCGGGAGACTCTCGGCGACGTTCAACGGGAGATCAAGACTCGCTGTGTCGGACGGGTAAGTCTCACCGACTGTAAAATGGATAGGGTAGTTTAGTCTGGCTGGGAGGCTCTCGCCGACGTCCGACGGGAGATCAAGACTCACTGTGTGGGTAAGGTTGTCTGGCCGGGAGGCTCTCGCTGCATCTGATGGGAGATCAAGACTCACGGCATCGGACAGGTAAGACAGAAGGGTAAAGATGAGTGGTCGGGAGGCTCTCGCCTACATCCGACTGGAGATCGATGCTCACAGTGTTGGATGGGTAAGCCTTGCCAGCCGTAGGATGGAAAAGGTAAGGTTGTCTGGCCGGGAGGCTCTCGCGGCAGCGGGTTAGCATTCATTTTACATTTTATTCATTTAGCTGACGCTTTTATCCAAAGCGACTTATAATTGCTATATATGTCAGAGGTCGCACGTCTCTGGAGCAACTAGGGGTTAAGTGTCTTGCTCAGGGACACATTGGTGTCTCACAGTGGATTCAAACCCGGGTCTCTCACACCAAAGGCATGTGTCTTATCCACTGCGCCATCACCACCCTGCGCCAGCATCACTGGTAGTTGAAAGAGAAATGTATTCTGAAGGCTCTTGTCGCATTCGATGGGAGATCAAGACTTGCGGCGTCGGTCGGGAATGCGGTGCCGAGCGAAGGGCGAAAGGGCAAAGTTATGTGGTCGGGAGGCTCTCGCTGACATCCGGTTGGAGGTCAATACTCACTGCATCGGATGGTTAAGCCTCGCCGGTAGGCAGACTGAAAAGCCAAGATTGCTCGACCGGGAGGCTCTCGCCAGCTTCCGACAGGAGATCAAAACTCATGGCATCGGACAGGTAAGCCTCGCCAGTAGTTGAAAGAAAACCATCTTCGGAAGGTTTTTGCCGCGTTCGACAGGAGTTCAATACTCGCGGCATTGGATGGATAAACTTAGCTGGTAGTTGGCTGGAGAAGTAAGATTTCTCTACCAGGAGGCTCTCGCCGGCATTCGACAGGAAATCAATACTCGCGCCGTTGGATAGGTAAGCCTCGCCAAACTTAAGACAGAAGGGTAAAGTTGTGTGATCGGGAGGCTCTTGCCGACGTCCAACTGGAGATCAATACTCACTGCGTCGGATGATTGAGCCTCGCTGGTAGACAGACTAAAGGGCCAAGGTTGCTTGACCGAGAGAGGCTGTTGTAGCGTTTGATGGGAGTTCAATACTCATGGCACGAGCGGGTAGGCATCACCGGTTGTTGAGAGAAAAACATATTCGGAAGGTTCTTGCCACGGCCGACGGGAGTTCAATACTCGCGGCATCGGACGGATAAGCTTAGCTGGTAGTCAGGTGGAAGAGGAGAGGTTTGCTCTGCCGAGAGGCTCTCGCCAGCATCCGATGGGATGGGAGATGGGAGATCAATATTCGCGGCGTCGGACTGATAGGCCTCGCCGGTAGACAGACTGAAAGGCCAAGATTGCTTGACTAGAAGGTTCTTGCCGCGTTCGACAGGAGTTCAATACTCACGACACGAGCGGGTAAGCATTACCGGTAGTTGAGCGAAAAACATATTCGGAGGCTGTTGTCACGTTCGAAGGGAGTTCAATACACATAGCATCGAATGGATAAGCTTAGCTGGCAGTCGGGCGGGAAAGGCCAAGGTTTGCTCGGCCGGTAGGCTCTCGCCGGCATTCGACAGGAATTAAATAATCACAGTGTCGGACGGGTGAGCCTCACTGGTAGTCGACAGAGAAACGTATTTGCTCCACCGGGCGTGCTCTTAGAGCATCTGACGGGGAGTTCAATACTCAGGATAATTTGAGTCGGCTAAAAGGGAAGATGCTATGAGGATTACTTGAGCAAATGTAGACAAATCCAATAAGCTGCTTCTGATAACGCATCGAAAATCTTGGTGTTGCTTGCGTTCGAAAGTTAAGCATACGACAAAATAGGATTTCCTCTGATAGCGTAGCCCAAATAAATGCCATGAATCTGGATGGATAGGCATGTCTTTGGAAGCGGAGGCGATGTCGACTTTTGACAGCCAGGTGCTGAGACCCATGATTTTATCAAATGGATTGCCTGATCGATGTCCAGCTATTGTGAGAGAATTCGTCGAAAGGAAATCGAGGCGTTTATGCTTGAAACGGGGAGTTATGCAGCGCAGATAGATCGATTAGAAGGCCTTTCTTACCCCGGAAATTTTCCTAGCAGCCACTCCAATGGGCTAATGATGAGAAGGCGGTCATTGAAATGGCTTATCATGAACCCTCGTTTAATTGCGCCGCCTATAGGGGAAAAGCTGAACAGATAACGGTGAAACGGCTGAACGTAATGAAAAACTCAGAAAAATGATGTCCACGTTCAATGATTTACGATTGTGGCAGCATTTCTATCATAAAGAAATGGCCAAATATTAAAGATTAAGTGGATATTTGAATTAAGAGTTGTTTAGCTGAATGGGGATTAGATCGCACAGTGACAAGTAGACGACTTTCGGGCCATTGGAGTCCTCTGTAGGCTTTGATGTAATGCGTATGCATGTTATATTGTTTGATACATTTTATTAAGTTTGTTCAACGGAACCATAAGTTATTTACTTTTGAAACTTCATTCGAGTCGAGTCAAGTCACCTTTATTTATATAGCGCTTTTAACAATACAGATTGTGTCAAAGCACTTAACAGTATCAAATTGGAGGATAGAGTGTCAGTAATGTATGTAAGATTAAACACTCAATTTTCAGTTAAAGGCATTTCATTATTGAATTCAGAGATGTCATTGTCTAGCTCAGTTTAGTTTAAATAGTATCTGTGAAATCAAATTGATAATAATAGCTAGAAATTAAGTGTCCCCAACTGAGCAAGCCAGAGGCGACAGCGGCAAGGAACCAAAACTCTCTGTGACAGAATGGAGACAAAAAACCTTGGGAGAAACCAGGCTCAGTCAGGGGGAAAGTTCTCCTCTGGCCAGGATATTATTGTTTATTTATTGTTTACTTATTGTTTTAATTAAAATGTTAAATGTATAAATGCATTATATTTCTATTTTTATATTGTTGCAATTTCTAACAATAATAGTATTATGTAGTTCGGTATTTTATTATATTTGTAGTTATTTGTTTTATTTTAAGCTTTATTGTATTTTAAGTTTAGGTCTTCACTGGGGATATGTCCCCGGGGCTCATCCAGGTGTCCCGGCCTCCGCCGACGATCAGGGCCACATACATCATCTCCCGGCGCCGATCCACCATCTGATCCAGACACGGACTGAGAAACAGAATAAGAAAGAAACAGACAAATATTAGCGTAGATGCCATTCTTCTTACGATGTAACGAGTACATCATGTGTTATGGGGAGTGTCCCCGGTTCCGGTTGATCTAATTAATGCAGCCTAACAATCCTTTAACGGATTTGAATAATAGAAGTGTATTAGTGTGTTATGTGTAAGCCAGGTTAAAGAAATGTGTCTTTAATCTAGATTTAAACTGACAGAGTGTGTCTGCCTCCAGAACAGTATTAGGTAGATTGTTCCAGAGTTTGGGTGCTAAGTTGGGGGTGGTGATGGCGCAGTGGATAAGACACATGCCTTTGGTGTGAGAGACCCGGGTTCGAATCCACTGTGAGACACCAATGTGTCCCTGAGCAAGACACTTAACCCCCTAGTTTCTCCAGAGGTGTGTGACCTCTGACATATATAGCAATTGTAAGTCGCTTTGGATAAAAGCGTCAGCTAAATGAATAAGTGTAAATGTAAAATGTAAGTAGGAAAAGGATCTGCCGCCCGCAGTCGATTTTGATATTATAGGTATTATCAAATGGCCAGAGTTTAGAGAACCCAGCGGACGTAGAGGATTATAATGTGATAAGAGCTCGCTCAAGTACTGAGGAGCTAAGCCATTCAGGGCTTTATAAGTAATTAACAAGATTTTAAAATCTATACAATGTTTGATAGGGAGCCAATGCAGTGTTGACAGAACCGGGCTAATATGGTCGTAATTCCTGGTTCTAGTAAGGACTCTAGCTGCTGCATTTTGGACCAACTGTAATTTGTTGATCAAGCGGGCAGAACAACCACCCAATAAAGCATTACAATAGTCTAACCTTGAGGTCATAAACGCATGAAATAGTATTTCTGCATTTGACGTTGAGAGCATAGGTCGCAATTTAGATATGTTTTTGAGATGGAAAAACAGTTTTTCAGATGCTAGAAACATGTCTTTCAAATGAAAGATTGCTATCAAACAGCACACCTAGGTTCCTAACTGATGAAGAAGAATTGACAGAGCAGCCGTCAAGTGTTAGATAGTGTTCTAGGTTATTACATGTGGGGTTTTTAGGTCTGATAATTAACACCTCTGTTCTTTCAGAATTTAGCAGTAAGAAGTTACTCGTCATCCAGTTTTTTTTTTCAGTTTAACGCATTAACGCTGTTAACGCAGGGGCAGGGCTTAGGGTTGGCCACCCCACTCATAACTGCTAATTCTGTCTCTTTTTTCTTGACAAGAAGTGCATTTATTCAGTTGCAGAATGTCTTTACGAGCACATCAAACAGGAGACGTTTCAGATGCACGCTCCAGCATCACTTCAGCGGCAGGCGCGAGTCAAACGAGCGGAAACTGTACTGTGCTCGCAGCACGTGCTCTTCAATACACACACAAAGGTGCCGGTGCACGCATAGCCTGTATCATTTCATATGAAATCGTGAAAGAAACTACAAGCGTGCAATGTCGTGATCAGTTAAGTCATGAAGTTACCAAAAAGGCGATTAAAGCTGCCATAAAACTATACATGCATGTAATATGTGATTTGCAGGTCTTTTCTTTTTCTCCTACAGATGACTTGCAGGAACCTGTTCGTTATTGTACTAAATTAGTTTTAATCGTTTAACCACCACAGCGTCTTGTGTCCATTGGCAACGCACACGATTCGTGTCGAATGCAAGTGGCGTCGCAGGTAGCGGAGAGAGCAAGCGGCGATTGTAAGTGACATTGTAATTTAGTTTCATTTTTCTTGTCTTCACCACCTGGCTACTGTTGTAAAATGTTGAGAGATTCAAACAAAAAATAATCAATAAATAGAACAAAATAAAAAAAATTAAAAAGACTCCAAGTGACGTCACCTGCGGAAGCGCAAGTGTCTGAGAGTGCAAGTCTGAGAGTGCAAGTGTAAGTCTGCAGCCAGACCTTTCTCACATGTATATAAACAATGCGGTATTAAAGACACAGCTTGCACAATGGGTCCAAGTGAAGTCGATTACAAATGTGTCCGCTGCAGCTCGGTAGACGCAACAATTGAAGCTATTAGAAGACATGTTTGTTGTAAGAGTTTTATAGTAACATAGCATATCAACATGATGATGATGAATTTGTAAGTAAATGTAATTAACAATAGCAAATATATTGCTTGCACATGTTTATTTACATTAAAGGCAAAATAACTGAAATAATTAGAGCACAAGTATAGATCTGGAACTTCTTTAACTCTGTCTAAATATCATGTAGTAATTGCAGTGTCTTCTGGTCCATATCCTTTCCTTAGGAAGGTGTGCTAGACATTGTTTAATGTAACATAAAAATGCTATACATATTTATATATTTTGATGTTGTATTGTGGAGTGACACTTTCATAAACTTGTCTATGCTCCTCTGATTATATAATAGTAAACATTTCAATAGCATAACACAACAGTGATCAGCAATAATGATAAGCCTAATACTCACAATAAAACTAATAAGGTCATATAGATCATAACAGTCTCGGAGGTAAGAAGTGGATTATCCTTCACCTGAAATGTTTGTCTTTTCATCCTGAAATGCGAGGCAAATGTTGGATCACAATAATTAGGAACCACAGTTTCCACAAATCCCTTCACTCGATTGGGATGTACTCTTTTATTCTGGAGGGCAAGGGCAGTGACTGTAACATTGAGCGTATTTTGCAGTATTAAACATGTACTTATACCGATTTCATCAGGCTCCGAAAATTCTTCAAAAAGAACACAAAGAATGGCCTTCTCAGCTCCCATAGTTGCAACTCTTGAGTCATCAGAACTGGGTGTTCAACGCACCACCATTTCCGTTTAATAAACGTTTTGCACCGTTTTGTCGGGGCTGAACGCAGGCCTGCTGTTATTGAGAATTACAGAGGATCAGAGGTTGATGTTTTATTGGTTAAAATGATGCCACCATCATTGAGATCAGTGTTTGCTTTAGTTGAGCTCTTGACCCTTGACTACTCTGTTAGATCTCTCTCTGTGGCAATGCATGTGATGTTGGAAAGCAGAGAGATCAGTGCTCTAAAGTGAACAGCTGTTAGCTGTTTTTATTTGATGAGATAATCTTCAGCCATTGGCTTGGTTATATCCAAAATATATAATTTTTTACATTTTGGTTTTGAATAATCAACCCCATGAAGCTACAGCATGCAAGCTTTAAATCTACTGTGCATGATGCATATAAATATTTGAACTCTTGTTCTAATTAGACACACACAGACATCAAGAACCAGCATATGAATCTCAACAATGGTGACAATCAACAAAAAGCTTCATGCTGCAATGTATGCTGGGTAACAACATAGTAAAAACTCCCATCATGCACTGCAGTATGAAAAATTATTGTCACCTATGTTGAGGATCATATAATAAGTGTTCATGTCTAAAAGCCTGAGTTTGTGCAGTTACTTTTTTTCAAAAATTAAAGCATTACAGTGGCATTTGCTTAATAGGACTTTTATTTATATGATTTGAAATGTAAACTGTTACCTGAAGCTTTTAATTCAGCACAAATGTTTGCTGTGTAATAATTTTGGAATTGCTTAAAAGCAAATTATGGTGAATTGTTAGAGGGGTCAAGAGCTAAATCAAACACTAAAATCAACTAAATAAACTAAATCAAACACTGATCTCCATGATGGTGGCATCATTTTAACCAATAAAACATCAACATCTGATCCTCTGTAATTCTCAATAACAGCAGGGGTTCATCACTAATGCACCATCATCATTTAATTAGTCACTAATTATGTCATTAACTTTAAGTCTTTGAGGACTTGGAATTTGACTTGAGAATTGTTTGTGACTTGAAAGGAATGGCTTGGTTCCTCCTCTGGTGAAATCAGCTGCTGAGTTCATGGGTGGAATAAATATATGGCAGGACTTTTACTTTCTGACCCCTGGACTATCCACCGCTGTATCTTGATCAAAAGATTAAATATAAGTATAGGTCAAATATTGAGCCTGTCCCAGTACACTTGGCAACTTGTATGACGCATATACTTTGCACATTTAATATTTTGCGCTTTAAAATAAATTGCGGTGCTTGTAATTATGTAAAAAAAAAGAGTTTTACAAAATGTACATACTCATACAGTATCAATAATATGCAACACGCTATGTTTTACACAAATTGTGATATAATTAACTTACACTGCAAATTTTTCCTCAACATCTCGGAATTTCGGTGCACGTGAGTTCCTGAACATGATGAATGAAGAGATACACTTAAGTCTGAAATACCATTCTGAAACGTGGGTTTAATGTGCATTAACAGCCATGAGCTTTGCCACTTTTCAGACTTGGGACAGTCTTGCACACTTATTGCCATGTGCTTATACTCTCAAGTGGCCAAGACCACAAGTGTGGGAATTTGAACAGGATCATATTTGCGCTTGTCAGTGTACTTACTGAAGAATACTTAAGTATTATCTTTTTATATATTTATCTTTGAATAGTAAATATGAGGTGTACTTAAAGTATTCTCTCTTACTTTATTATAATTATACTATTAGCACATTTAAATAAACTTTTTTTTTTTGTAAGGGTAGCTTATAAAAATGACACACTGCATGTCAGTGTGAGACTGACACCAAGTGGACATTTCAGTGTATGAGTTTACAGACTTACAAACACGCCTGTTTTGCACACGTCTTTTAAACACAGAACCAGGAAACTCAGTTAAAAAAAAACTGTCACTGATCTGCTGTTGAGCTGTTGTTTGTGTGTGGGTATTGCTGTAGACAGTGAAATGGCTGAAGCCAGTGTTTTTGCAGTGGAGCAGTTCTTGTGTCCAGTGTGTCTGGATCTCCTGAAGGATCCAGTGACCATTCCCTGTGGACACAGTTACTGTATGAGCTGCATTACAGACTGCTGGGATCAAGAAGATCAGAAGAGAGTCTACAGCTGCCCTCAGTGCAGACAGACCTTCAGTCCAAGACCTGCTTTAGGTAAAAACACCATGCTGGCTGAAGTGGTGGGGAAACTGAAGAAGACCAAACTAACAGCTGGTGTTCCTGCTGGACCTGGAGACGTGGAGTGTAGCATCTGCACTGGAAGAAAACACAAAGCTGTCACGTCCTGTCTGGTGTGTCTGGAGTCTTACTGTCAAACTCATTTTGAGCGTCATGAGGAGTTTCACTCAGGAAAAGAACACAAAGTGACGGATGCCACCGGACGACTGCAGCTGATGATCTGCCAGAAACATAATAAGATTCTGGAGGTTTTCTGTCGTACTGACCAGCAATGTGTTTGTGTACTTTGTATGACAGATGAACATAAAAACCATGAGACTGTATCAACTGCAGCAGAGAGGACAGAGAGAGAGGTATGAACTGAAATGACACATTGTTGTATTAATGCTGACACTTCAAGTGTTTTTCCTCACTGCAGTATTCAGCTGTATCATGGTGCATCATGATCTATTCTCCCATTGGGAGTTACTACATGTGTTTTTGAGCATAACATGTACTACCCTGTGTTTTTGAGCATAATATGAACTTTGCTCACATTTGTTACATCACTCAAGGTTTCTACTATAACTGAACTTGCATCAGAGTTGCTGTTTTTGCTGCAAATTGCACTCAGTTTGAATGTCCATTTCTGCTTCACATTAATTCATGATTGCAGAGTAATGATGACAGTATAATTATATATGCCTCCATTTATGGAAAGTAATGCGTTACGTTACTTTTGCGTTACTTTTTAAATATGAGCAGGGTTTGATTGTTTTCAATACAAGAAGTTCTAATCATAGCAAATGTAAAAGCCCTTTCACACCAAAAAGTGTAATGAATAAACCTCAGGCTGACGGGAAAGTAAATTCACGCCTGTAAAGTAGACCGCAAGAGAAGAGGGTTCAACACTCTTCAGCAATAAAAATACAATAAAGCACAATTGTTAGTTTATCTAAAGTAATTTTTTGCTTATTAGTATGGTTGAACTGGATCATTACAGGTCAGCAGCAAAGACATTGGTTAATAAAATGGGATTAGATATATTTGTGTTGTTTAACATATTTAAGTATTGCAGGTTTGCGTCATATTCTGAGTTTGCATTTCACTGTATTAATTCATTTTGATGAATACTAAATCTGCTTTTTGCAAGTGGGATGAATTAATGCACATTCACATTTAGTCTAGTACTACAGTAACAGCATGTTCACACAGTGCACTGTCAGTCAATAAATGGGAAAAAAGTAACTGGCGTTACTTTTTTGAAAAAGTAACTCAGATATTTTCTTGTAAATTAAAAAGTAATGCGTTACTTTACTAGTTACTTGAAAAAAGTAATATTATTACGTAACTCGCGTTACTTGTAATGCGTTACCCCCAACACTGGTCTTAATACTGAATAATCTGAATACTCTTAAGTGTCAGGTTTACTGTTTTTTGTTTCTCCTACAGAAACACTTGAAGGAGACACGGAGTGAAATCCAGCAGAGAATCCAGCAGAGACAGAATGATCTTGAGCAGCTGAGAGGGGCTGTGGAGTCTCATAAGGTGAGTTTGGAGAAGAAGAGAAGTTTGAGACTCAGTTTGACTCTCCTCTTTCAGTCCCACTGAAGCCGCTGTGGCTCTCAGGCTGTGAGGAAGCAGTAAGAGCTGATTGTGATGTGTGTCTAACAGCGCTCTGCACAGACAGCAGTGGAGGACAGTGAGAGGATCTTTACTGAGCTCATCCGCTCCGTTGAGAAAAGCCGCTCTGAGGTGACAAAGCGGATCAGAGATCAGGAAAAGACTGCAGTGAGTCGAGCTGAAGGACAAATGGAGCGACTGGAGCAGGAGATTGATGATCTGAAGAAGAGAAACACTGAGCTGGAGCAGCTTTCACACACAGACGATCACATCCATTTCCTGCAGGTAACAGAGATCTAGAAAAAAAAACGACAGTGGATTTTATTAAAATATGCTGTTACAGGTATTTAATGAGTCTTTGATTATGAGTGATTATTTGAGCAACACAATTTGTTTGAGGATACAATGAGTCAGTGGCATGTACAGACAGTGGCGTGTACAGGAGCAAAATGGCGTTACGAGAGCAAAATCGTGGACCGGGGAGTGTTTTGGAGATGGGGGGTTTTTGGTCCTGCTCTGCAGAAATCTCGGACTGGGGCCACGTAGACTGGACCGCAAGGGCACTTTAGCATCGAACCTCAAACGGGGCAGGGGCTCGATGCAATGAGCATCATGTCTGATGATGTTGTAATCTTTATTGGTTTCACTCAATGTACACTGCAGTAACGAGGTGACCTAGTGACCTATCTGTATCGCATACCTATCGCAGACAGTGTAAAGAGACTCTTTGAGAGAAGCAGTCAATCAGCGGAAGCAAAAAGCAGCTCGTAAGTGTATTTATTTCTCGTCTCGTTAGTGTTGTCGGGCGGTTGTCGTTGCTAAGAAACGCTTATTTTGTTTACTGTGTTTAGACGTGCTGAAGTCGTGTTTGGTCTCGTACTGTATTGCATACCTTGTCAGTGTTGTACGCTTGCTTGTGTAGCTAGGCTAATAATTATAAAATGTTGAATGTGAGTGAACTTCATCAAAACTTATTTCTTTTGTGTTTTACATTTATTGTGCTCTGAGTTAAAAGGTACAAATTGTACAACAATGGATATTGGACCGTACAATGGACATAAATTATTCTACACGGAACCATAAATTCAGAATTTTGTGTTATGAGGAGCACATATTAGTGACGCGCATGCAGAGGTGGATAGTCCAGGGCTGTATCTGAAATCGTCCCCTATACCCTCGTTCACTATTCCCTACATTAGTCCACTCATACAGTTCACTTGAAGGAGTGAATGAAAACAAGTGAGTGAATTCGGACACTGAGTGCACCGGAAGGACTGCCGCTTTTGCATAGTTTGCTTGCTGTTAAATAATAATATGAAACGGGCAGCTCCAGTAGTAAGATTGAAGGATATATCTTGAACTCTGTCACGGAGATTATGTATAAACCCTAATAGTCGATTTACAACTAATTTTGTACCTGTGTTGTATTACGCCGTGGACGAGCGCTTCTAAAATCAATTAATGGTTGATCCAGCTGCGGGCGCCATCTTCTGGTGAGACGCGGGAATTCACTCGGCGCGCGACTCTCACAGTGCATTCTGGGGATTCTCTAGCCGTTGAGTGTATATCGGTTGTACACTCGTTTTTGCAGTGCATTGTGGGATTGAATGAGTGCACTTGAGAACATCCACTATGGTTTCGAACACCACTTAATATGGCTCTAGTGCACTATTTGAGGGTATAGGGGGCGAATTCGGATACAGCCCAGGGGTCAGAAAGTAAAAGTCCTGCCATATATTTATTCCACCCATGAACTCAGCAGCTGATTTCACCAGAGGAGGAACCAAGTCATTCCTTTCAAGTCACAAGCAAGTATTGAGTCAAATCCCAAGTCCTCAAAGAGTTAAAGTTAATGAGATAATTAAGTGACTAGTAAAATGATGATTGTGCATTAGTGATGAACACCTGCTGTTATTGAGAATTACAGAGGATCAGTTGTTGATGTTTTATTGGTTAAAATGATGCCACCATCATGGAGATCAGGGTTTGCTTTAGTTGACACGTGACTCCTGTGTTAGAGCTCTCTCTGTACCAATATATATGGTATTATAAATCAGATAGAGGAATGCTGTGTAGTGTAAGCAGCTAAGCTTTTATAGCTGGCCTAATTACATCCAAAATAGCTTCTTCTTTTTTTATTTATATGTTTAGGTTTTGAATAAGCAACCCTGTGAAACTACAGTATTCAAAGAAAGTGTTGCTTTAATAGTTATAATGAATTATTTTGAAATCTACTGTTTGTAATGCATATACAGTCATTGCCAAAAATATCCGCAGCCTTTGTAAATGTGATCAAAGAAAACTAGACTAAATTAGTCTGCATTGTTAATCCTTTTGATTTTATATTAAAAAAATTCACAAAAAATCTAACCTTTCATTGGGTAATAAGAATTTAAAATGGGGGGAAATATCATTATGAAATGTTTTTCTCAAATACACATTGGACACAATTATTGGCACCCCTAGAAATTCTTATGAGTAAAATATCTCTGAAGTATATTCCCATTCATATTCACAATTTTGAGCACTCCAGGGTGATTATGAACATTAAAGGTGCCATAGAATGAAAAACTGTCTTTACCCTGGCATATTTAAATAATAACAGTTCTGTACATGGAAATGACATACAGTGAGCCTCAAACACCATAGTTTTCTCCTTCATATGTAAATCTCGTGATTAAAAAAGACCACTGAAAAACAGGCGAATCAGAACATAACACCGACTGTGACGCAACAGTCGGGATCACTACGCCCCCAACATTTGCATAAACCCGCCCTTGTTCTAAGCCGGCCGAACCATCAGAAGCTCTGCAGGTATTGTAAATAAACAAGCGCGGACAACAGCGAAAATAACACAATAAATGTTATGTTCCAGGCCATGCAGGGGGTGTGAAGTGCAGGGATGGGTTGGTGTCTGTATTCAGAAAGGCACAGAAAGCAAATAACGCGAGCCACTAAAGGGACATGGTTAGCTCCTTGCTAGCGGTAGCCTGTTACAGTACATAAGATTTACATAAGATTTCACTCTCAGTAAGGAGAGATGAGGATGATGGCGAATGACTTACAGATCCTGAGCACCACTGACAAGCATCTGATCTTGTGAAATGTGTGGTAAGTACTGTTGCTCCATAATGCACTGTAAAACCCAACAAGTTAGGGTGACAAACCGTTTGAGTAAACAAATTCCCTTTGGTTTAAACCATGTAAGTGTTAAAACTTGCAGTTAAGTAATTAAGTGATTAATTAAGTGCTGATCGAGCATTAGTGATGAACACCTGCTGTTAACAAACAGAATCACTGAAGAAAAGAGAAACACCATGGCCTTAGATGAACTAAATAAACTGAATAGACTGAAAGAAAATACATTAAATCTCTCAAAATCTGATTAAACAACCCCACAAAGCACATCACCAGCTCCACTTATTAATAACCAGACTGAAACATCTACAGAAGATCTTATTGAGCTTTAACTAAGGTTTAGATGTTGATTTATTTTCATTTGAAGTAACCATGTTTGAGATCAGTGTCTGCTTTAGTTGGGCTCTTGACCCTTGAGTTTATTTCTTTCTTCTTTTTCTCTGGCTGTTGTAAGCAAGTGTTCCTCGAACATATTTGTTGCAACTTAAAAGTCCAGCGATAATGATCAGTTGTTGGTTGTTATATATTTATAATGACAATCATCTGTTAGTGAACTGATCTCATTGAGAGTGAACTTAGACTCATTGTGTGTCTAATCTCTGCTTAAATGGATGTTGTATTGATTATAGAGAAAGTGATTGTGACAGTCAGCTAATATAGAGAACTTTCCAAACAGTTTGTCCACAAAAAAGTTTTAATCCATGGCATCAGATGGACTCACACAGACATCAAGAGTCAGCTTATGAATCTCAACAATGGTGACCATTAAAAAAAGCCACTGATGAGTTTTGTCCTATGCTAGTACCCAGCATGCATTGCAACATGATTATTATTTTATTTCTATTTTTAAATGGTCACCATGGTTGAGGTTCATAAGCTGATTCTTAATGTCTGTGTGAGTCAAATTGTTGCCATAGATTAAAACTTTTTTTGTGGACAAACTGTCAGGAAAATCCTTTTTATTAACAGACTGCCACGGAACCGTTGGCTCTTAGAATCACTTTCACTACAATCAATACAACATTCATTTAAACAGATTAGTCATTTAAGCAGAGATTAGACTGGGTCTACTCTGCTTAAATGGATGTTCAGTCTATGTTCACACATAAGACTCAATGTCTTGAACAATGAGATCAGTTCATTAATAAATGATTGTCACTATAAATATGTAACAATCAACTACTGACAATTTTTTCTGGGCTTTTGAGTTGCAACAAATATGCTCGAGGAACACATGCTTACAACAGCCAGAGAAAAAGAAGAAAGAAATAAACTCTAGGGTCAAGAGCTCAACTAAAGCAGACACTGATCTCTAACATGGTTACTTCAAATGAAAATAAATCAACATCTAAACCTTAGTTAATTCTCAATAAGATCTTCTGTAGATGTCTGACAGAAATAAAGTCAGTCTGGTTATTAATAAGTGGAGCTGGTGATGCTGTTTGTGGGGTTGTTTAGATCTTGAGATTTAATGTATTTTATTTCAGTTGATTTCAGTTAGTTGTTCTTGTGTTTCTGTTTTCTGTCAGTGATTCTGGTTGTTAACTGCAGGTGTTCATCACTAATGCTCAATCAGCACTTAATTAATCACTTAATCACTTAGTGAACTCAACTGAAATAAGTTCAGAGTACTCATAATTGTTAGTTTTAAGAAACTTAAACGGTTTAAGGTAATTAGTTTCATCAAACGGTTTGAGTTAGCTTAACTTGTCGGGTTTTTAAGGCAATCAGTTTACTCAAACAGTTTGAGTCACCCTAACTTGTTGGGTTTTACAGTGTGTAAACATAGTTTGTGTGATTGCGTCTCTTGAAAGTGAACTATAACGCGATCGATGGATCGTTCAAAAGCAGTTTCAATGCCTCGCATATTAATAACGGCTCCCTGATGCCCGCGTTTATATACAGTATAATTACCCGACGATATAACTGCGAGAGAAAGTATTTAAATATATATTTTCCTCCCTGTGCTTCCTTCTTGCTGATGAGCCGTACTGTGAAACAGCCAATCAGAGCAGAGCTCATTATTATTCATGACCCTGCCAAATAAGCCAATAACAGACCGTTTCATTCCAGGGAGAAATCCTAGGGTTGTAAATGGACATGTAAAATCGTTTCTGGAGAGTTTTTGCCCTTACCTAAGCCACATACCTTCTGTGTAGATATCAGAGAACAATTTAAAATACTGTATCAATGCATTCTATGGCACCTTTAAATTATCCAGCCATGGCTTCCTGCACAGAAATACACTCACCTAAAGGATTATTAGGAACACCATACTAATACTGTGTTTGACCCCCTTTCGCCTTCAGAACTGCCTTAAATCTACGTGGCATTGATTCAACAAGGTGCTGAAAGCATTCTTTAGAAATGTTGGCCCATATTGATAGGATAGCATCTTGTAGTTGATGGAGATTTGTGGGATGCACATCCAGGGCATGAAGCTCCCGTTCCACCACATCCCAAAGATGCTCTATTGGGTTGAGATCTGGTGACTGTGGGGGCCATTTTAGTACAGTGAACTCATTGTCATGTTCAAGAAACCAATTTGAAATGATTCGAGCTTTGTGACATGGTGCATTATCCTGCTGGAAGTAGCCATCAGAGGATGGGTACATGGTGGTCATAAAGGGATGGACATGGTCAGAAACAATGCTCAGGTAGGCCGTGGCATTTAAACGATGCCCAATTGGCACTAAGGGGCCTAAAATGTGCCAAGAAAATATCCCCCACACCATTACACCACCACCACCAGCCTGCACAGTGGTAACAAGGCATGATGGATCCATGTTCTCATTCTGTTTACGTCAAATTCTGACTCTACCATCTGAATGTCTCAACAGAAATCGAGACTCATCAGACCAGGCAACATTTTTCCAGTCTTCAACTGTCCAATTTTGGTGAGCTCGTTCAAATTGTAGCCTCTTTTTCCTATTTGTAGTGGAGAGGAGTGGTACCCGGTGGGGTCTTCTGCTGTTGTAGCCCATCCGCCTCAAGGTTGTGCGTGTTGTGGCTTCACAAATGCTTTGCTGCATACCTCGGTTGTAAGGAGTGGTTATTTCAGTCAAAGTTGCTCTTTTATCAGCTTGAATCAGTCGGCCCATTCTCCTCTGACCTCTAGCATCAACAAGGCATTTTTGCCCACAGGACTGACGCATACTGGATGTTTTTCCCTTTTCACACCATTCTTTATAAACCCTAGAAATGGTTGTGCGTGAAAATCCCAGTAACTGAGCAGATTGTGAAATACTCAGACCGGCCCGTCTGGCACCAACAAACATGCCACGCTCAAAATTGCTTAAATCACCTTTCTTTCCCATTCTGACATTCAGTTTGGAGTTCAGGAGATTGTCTTGACCAGGACCACACCCCTAAATGCATTGAAGCAACTGCCATGTGATTGGTTTATTAGATAATTGCATTAATGAGAAATTGAACAGGTGTTCCTAATAATCCTTTAGGTGAGTGTATAAATGGGGGTGGGGGGGGGGGGGGGGGCAAAGCCCAAATTCCCTTAATCATCCATCACAACGAGAAAAACAAAAGAATATATGTCTTATGTACAGCAAAAGATAATTGAGCTTCACAAATTAGTGAAGTGGCTTTAAGAAAAGAGCTAGAGCAGTGAAAATTCCCATTTCCACCATCAGGGCAATAATTAAGAATTTCCAATCAACATTAAATGTTACGTAACTGCCTGGAAGAGGACGTGTGTCTATATCGTCTTAATGCACGGTGAGAAGGAGAGTTTGAGTGGCTAAAGACTCTCCAAGGACCACAGCTGGGAAATTGTAGAAAATTCCAAAAACAATCTCCAGCATATTCAGTTACCAGACACGACTGGAACTTCAAATGGGACTGGCTTCTATGGTCAGATGAAACTAAAAAAATGATCTTTATAGCAACAAACACTCAAGATGGGTTTAGTGCACACAGGGAGAAAAAGTACCCCATGTGTACAATCAAATATACTGCTGTATTTTTGATGTCATGGATTCTATTAAATACCAGCAGATAAAAAATCAATAAGTGACTGACTCTGTTAGAAATCTTATAATGGGCCATGTTTGGATCTTCCAACCGGACAATAATCCAAACACAAACCACAAAAACAACATAAAAATGGGTCACTGAGCACAAAACCAAGCTTCTGCTGGCCATTCCAGTCCTCTGACCTGAACCCTGTAGAAAATGAGTGAGGTGAACAGAAGAGAAGCACCACCGTCATGGAGCTGTGAATCTAAAGGGTCTGGAGTGATTCTGGATGAAGGAATGGTCTCTGATCTTTTGTCAGGTGTTCTCTAGCTTCATCAGGCATTATAGGAGAAAATTTAGAGCTGTTAAACTGGCAAATGGAGGTTTCAGAAAATATTGAATAAAAGGGTGCTGTTAATTGTGACTAATGTGTATTACAGAAAAACATTTATTTCATAACGATATTCCCCCCCCCCCATTATAAATTCTTATCCAATGAAAGGTTAGATGTTTATGAATTTTTAACAATGTGGCCTTTTTGATCATGTTTCCCAAGGGTACAGATAGTTTTGATCATGACTGTACATATTTGAGCTCTTTTGTTGGTTAGAAACACACAGACATCAAGAACCAGCATATGAATCTCAACAATGGTGACATTCAACAAAATTCTTCATGCTGCAATGCATGCTGGGTAACAGCATAGTAAAAACTCCCATCATGCACTGCAGTATGAAAAATTGTCACCACTGTTGAGGATCATACAGTGTGATCTTGAGTTGAGACTTGCTTGTGGATTGAAAAGAATGACTTGGTTCCTTCTCTGGGGAAATCAGCTGCTCAGTAGTGATGGGAAGTTCGGATCATTTTACTGACTCGGACCTTTGAGTCTCGTTCAGCAAAATGAACAAATCTTTTTTTGAGTTATTTCGTTCATTTTAGCAAACTATAATTCAAATATCATGTGTTATTTTCCAAACACATCTACTACTTATGCAAACATTTATCACACTACAAACAATACAAAACTATGCTATAAGAAACAGAAAATATTACTTAATTGTTTACCTGGGTCATTCAGCACTTTGTATTGAGAGAACCTTTGTAACGAGAACTTTTGTGAGAGAGACGTTTTGGTTGGAGAAACTGTTGGTGTGTTTTATTTTCATTACGTTGTTCACATGTATGCTCATTGTGCTTTGTTTTGGCTGTGTCCAAAAACTTTCTCATTCATGATTGTTGCCGTCGACAAAGGAGAAGGGGATAGGTAAGATTGTCACGTGACACATTGTACACACGTAGTTAACCTTGTCTGTATAAAAACACTAGTTAGGGATTTGTGTCACCCATTGTATTTATGTTTATTAGTTAGTGTAGTTTAGTTAAGACGTCCTAGACATTGAAGATTGTTTTCTTTGATCTTTTCTTTTTAGCTTAGTGTTAGAAGTTAAATGCGTTAGATAACCTTTTTGATTATATTATTTTCTTTTGATTGGCACAATCCATTTTTCCCCTTTTTCCTTTGTGGTTGGGTTTTTGTTATGGTATATTTATTAATAATAAATTTATTAAACTTATTCACTTTATTCAGTGATCTCTCGTTTTTCTCATCTCACTCAGTGTTGTCTGTGGATGTGTGTCTGGGCTGGTTACATGTGTTCCCCTCTTAAAAAGCCCTAGACGGGCACGAGCCATAGGAGGGTCGTAACATAATGTGATGAACGAACGACTCAAACCCGAGACTCGATATAGACGAACTAATCAATTCTCTTTCCGGCTCAGGCTGCATTGGTTAAGCGTATGGGGCTGTCACGTGATGAACGAACGACTCAAACCCGAGACTCGATCAAGAACTAATCAATTCTCTTTCCGGCTCAGGCTGCATTGGTTAAGCGTATGGGGCTGTCACGTGATGAACGAACGACTCAAACCCGAGACTCGATATAGAAGAACTAATCAATTCTCTTTCCGGCTCAGGCTGCATTGGTTAAGCGTATGGGGCTGTCACGTGATGAACGAACGACTCAAACCCGAGACTCGATCAAGAACTAATCAATTCTCTTTCCGGCTCAGGCTGCATTGGTTAAGTGTATGGGGCTGTCACGTGATGAACGAACGACTCAAACCTGAGACTCGATATAGAAGAACTAATCAATTCTCTTTCCGGCTCAGGCTGCATTGGTTAAGCGTATGGGGCTGTCACGTGATGAACGAACGACTCAAACCCGAGACTCGATATAGACGAACTAATCAATTCTCTTTCCGGCTCAGGCTGCATTGGTTAAGCGTATGGGACTGTCACGTGATGAACGAACGACTCAAACCCGAGAATGCTGTGCAATGCACATGCGCGACTGAACGAATCACTCCCCGAGACGACTCGTTCTTCCCGAGTCACATTAAATATTCGTTCAAAATGAACGAATCGTTCAAGAACGACCCATCACTACTGCTCAGTTCATGGTTGGCATAAACTTATGACAGAGCTTTTATTCTCTGGTTCCTGGTTTATCCACTTCTGTGCACATGATGCTTCATGCTGCAAGCGCCATCTGTAGAGTGCTGCTGACGAAGTCAGATGTGTTCTCACTCACTCTGCAAAAGACAGCCTGATAAGAATGTATAGTCCCAAACTAAAATGTAAGTATGAGCTGTTTCAACTGAAAGAAACTTGCACTGACTGATCTTAAAATATATCAGTGCTTTTGTATTGTCTCAAGATGGATACCAGTATTGAGCGCACCTGAATATAAGCCGCACCCATTGAATTTAACATAAATAAGCCACACATGTCTATAAGCCGCAGGTGCCTACCAGTACATTGAAACAAATGAACTTTATACAGGCTTTAACGAAACACGGCTTGTAACAAAAATAAATACCGGTAGGCTTTAACGAAACACGGCTTGTAAAAAAAAAAAAAAAAAATAGCTGTAAACAGTAGCCTACCAAGAAAGTCATTGGTCACTATCGTCCTCCTCCTGTGCACTGAAACCACTGAAGTCATCTCCTTCGGTTTTCGGAGATGAATAGCCTCAGACTTGCTTCATCCGATATTGGATCGTTTTCATTGTCGCTCTCGTCACTTTCATCCACAAGCAAATCCCCCGCTGAGCCCTCTTCAACATGCAGCAGTCCAGCCTTTCGAAACCCGTTGATGATAGTGGATTTTTTGACAATGCTCCACGCTGTCAGGACCCACTGGCAGACTTGACCATAAGTTGCTCTTCGCATGCGGCCCGTTTTAGTGAAGGATTTCTCCCCACTTGTCATCCAAGCCTCCCACTGAACACGGAGCGCCACCTTAAACGCACGATTTACACTGATGTCGAGTGGCTGCAAATACTTTGTTGTGCCTCCAGGAATCACAGCTGGAATTGAGTTTGTCCTCTTGATGGCTTCTTTCACCGAATCTGTTATGTGGGCCCTCATGCTGTCCAAAGCGAGGAATGCCTTGTTCCTGTGAAAGAATCCTCCCGGTCGCTTGCCGTAACACTCCGTATGCCATTCATGCATTAGGCTTTCTGTCATCCATCCTTTCTTGTTGACTTTCACATCAATTCCTCTCGGGAATTTTTCTTTTGGCATCGTTGTGCGTTTAAAAATCACCATCGGTGGAAGCTTTTCTCACAATGCCGTGCAGCTCAGAACACAGGTGAAGTGTGTTTTTTCATGCCCAGTTGTTTTCAGCGTGACGGATGATTCGCCTTTCCTGTTGAGAGTCCGAGTGAGAGGCAGGTCAGACGTCAGAGGAACCTCATCCATATTTATGATGTCGTGCGGGCCAATGGAATGCTCCGCTATCTTTGCATCAGTGAATTTGCGGAAGTTTGAAACTTTTTCCTCGTAGGCGGGAGGGAGCTGCTGACACAGACTTGTCCGTACCCTAATGGACAGGCCTTTACGTCTCATAAATCTGAGACACCACGATGGTCCACCTCTAAAATCATTAAACTTCATTGCGGTGGCGATTGTTTTGGCTTTCAGTCGGATCTGCACAGTTGAAACACCTCGGCCGTCTGCTCTATGTGTGTTGACCCAGTCTTCGAGCTCATTTTCTAGTTAGGGCCATCTGCTTTTCTTCTCTCTGAAAGCTTTAGTTGTCTTTTTGCACTGAGTCAATTCCTCACTCTGCTGTTTCCAACGTCTTATCATCGACTCATTAAGACCAAGCTCCCGTGCAGCAGCTCTATTTCCTTTTCCAACAGCCAGATTAATTGCCTTCAACTTGAAAGCTGCATCATATGCATTTCTCTTTGTCTTTGCCATGATGAGGGGGACAAAATGACTACTGTAATCAGAATGATGGGAAGTTTGAGCGCGCTCGATTTAATCTAAACAGTAAACAAAAAAGTTGTTTGACCTTAAACCGTTCGGCAATTTCATTGGTCTAATGAAAGCTTCATGCTGCCAAAAAACTGAGCATGTCACAGAATGTTTTTTTTTTTTTTTATTATTTCGAAAGCGGGAAAAATCCATATATTAGCCGCTTCATTGTTTAAGCCGCGAGGTTCAAAGCGTGGGAAAAAAGTTGAGGCTTATAGTCCGGAAATTACTGTATGGCCTAATCCTGGTTTAGTCTAAACCCTGTCTGTGAAACCGGGTGTTAAAGTGCACTAAATGAGTTCAGTGGGTTATTTCATGAGATAAAGAATGTCTAAATGTAATGTAAAGCTGTGATGTCATTAAAATGAATGTAAATGATTGCATTTTGACTGGTATAGTTTACAATTTCTCTGTTCTGTCTGGGCAGAGTGAAGGGGAGAGACGCGTGTCCAAAGAAATAATTTGTGCTCTGTGTTTCAGCAGGCATGCTGTATGCTTATTGTGTTATATGTTGAGAAATGTTTGAAATATTTAAAATGAACTTTAAATGAGTTTGATATAAAAACGTGATGTCATATTGAATATTTTGATACATTTAATTTCAAATTTTTATTTGATACATTCGTTTTGATATACATATTTA
This sequence comes from Barbus barbus, assembly GCF_936440315.1. Lineage (NCBI taxonomy): Eukaryota > Metazoa > Chordata > Actinopteri > Cypriniformes > Cyprinidae > Barbus > Barbus barbus. Next base: position 2,790,165 of record NC_136755.1, read on the forward strand.
ATGCATTCATATTTGAATGTTTGTTTATTTGTGAATGTTTGAATGTTTGATATTTTCCATCTTATAATAACTTATATGCCAATATAATACCTTATATGCCAAATAATAATAATACGTATTTTGTTGGCTACTCTATTCTGTGGTTTATGTTTGTGTTTTGTGTTGTCTTATGTTTTGTAATTATTACTTTGAGTACATTGTCATCTTTAGAATCAAATTTGTCACTGGCGGGGTCAGATGTATTCTCTCTCGCTCTGCTGACGAGAGCCTGAGTGATGGGGAGAGACGTGTGTCTAAAACATTGTGAATAAAAAACCTTGAGACCTCCATCATCAACATCGTCTTTATTGAATAAAAGCACAACCAGAGTAAAACTGCTACATAAAAATGGTGCCATGACCTACTGGATCAACTGGATCAGCCGCAGCCGACCGCCAGAGTTGTGCTATGTGCTCATGATGTCTGTAGGAAGTGGTTTCGTCATTGCTCCAGTTGCAGGAGAAGAGACTGTAAAGTGAATAGAGACTTCTCTGCAGACTGACACACTGAGTGCTGAACGTGGAGGCTGAGGAATCGGTTTCACTGCTGTTCCAGTAGTTCTAACAGGAAAAGAGACTGAAAGGGAAAATAGACTTTTCTGCTGAGTGATACTGAGGAAATGTTGGTTTCTTCTCATCATACCTGTCTGACATTCTCTGAGGTCAGTTCTCCTTTGTGTTTATTATGTTATTGTTGTGAGATCGTACTATGACTGGTGTAAGGAAAGACTCTGAAATGATGACACTGTACCTTGGGAGGGGTAGAGGGTTGTTGGGGGTGGAAGAGCCTGCCATTGGTAAACCTGGAGTGCAGTGTTAAACGGAAAAAAAAAATTGTGACTAAGACGAGATGTTGACGAGCTAAAACTAATATCTGATGATAAAAAACTATGACAAAATTAATGCCGCATCTTCATTAACAAGACGAGACGGGACTAAAATGCTATTTGAGGACTACCGGACATTCAAAATACATGTTATAAGCAAAGTTAACTGTCTTGTCTTTCAGAATGTGCATCTCTGTAATTGGATAAGGGGCGTTTGCATATCTAGTCTTAGAATGGCAGGCACAGTGGACGGATAGGCTACCAAAAAGTGAACTAGCGATCTGAAACAATGGCCTCAGCACCCAAAGGGTTAGGGACTGGGTGACCAGATGTCCCGTTTTTCCCGGGAGTCACAATTCGTTGTCGATTAACTTAAAGTTAGTTAAAAAGTAGCTTACTTTACGTCTCTTTTAGAAGAAAACAAACACAACCCCAAGTATTTATTCAATACAGTGGTTAAATTAACAAAAAATATAACATCAGCAGGTGCAGACATTACCCAGCAGCAAAGTAGTAATGACTTTATGAACTACTTTACTTCCAAGATCGAAACTATTAGAGATAAAATTGTAACCATGCAGCTGTCAGCCACAGTATCGCATCAGATAGTGCACTATAGATCCCCTGAGGAACAATTCCACTCATTCTCTTCTATTGGAAATGAAGAATTATAAACTTGTTAAATCATCTAAACCAACAACATGTATGTTAGACCCTGTTCCATCTAAGTTCCTAAAAGCGGTGCAAGTCAAGTCAAGTCACCTTTATTTATATAGCGCTTTTTACAATGTAAATTGTGTCAAAGCAACTGCACAATATCAAAAACGGAAAATAGAGTGTCAATAATGTAAAATGAAAAGATAAAAAAAAAAAAAATTCAGTTAAAGGCATTTCATTATTGAATTCAGTGATGTCATCATCCAGCTCAGTTCAGTTTAAATGGTGTCTTTGCAATCAGGTCGACGATATCGCTGGAAATGAAGTGTCCCCAACTAAGCAAGCCAGAGGCGACAGCGGCAAGGATCAGGGCCACATACATCATCTCCCGGCGCCGATCCACCATCTGATCTGGACACGGACTGAGAAACAGAATAGAAACAGACAAATATTAGCGTAGATGCCATTCTTCTTATGATGTAACGAGTACATCATGTGTTATGGGGAGTGTTCCCAGTTCCAGGTGATCTAATTATCCAGAAGTAATAGATCCTCTTCTGAATATTATTAACTCATCATTGTCATTAGGATATGTCCCAAAAACCTTCAAACTGGCTGTTATTAAGCCTCTCATTAAAAAAACACAACTTGACCCCAAATAATTAATTAATTACAGAACAATCTCGAACTAGATAATTATGTTGGCATTAGAGGAAGTGCACTGGTATGGTTCAAATCGGACATATCAGACCGCCATCAATTTGTGGCAGTAAATGAAGAGGTATCATACCAATCACAAGTGCAGTTTGGAGTACCTCGAGGCTCAGTACTTGGCCCCTTGCTTTTCACGATATACATGTTACCCTTGGGAGATATCATTAGGAAACATGGTGTTAGCTTTCACTGTTCATGATTTCACATGCTGATGATACCCACCTCTATATTTCTTCGTGACCTGATGAAACTTACCAATTTGCAAAATTAACGGAATGTAAAGTTGATTTCAAAAACTGGATGACTAGCAATTTCTTACTGCTAAATTCTGAAAAAAACAGAGGTGTTAATTATTGGACCAAAAACTTTTGCATGTAATAACCTAGATCACTGTCTAATACTTGATGGCTGCTCTGTAAATTCTTCGTCATCAGTTAGGAACCTAGGCGTACTTTTCGAAAAACATGTTTCTAGCATTTGTAAAATTGCATTTTTCCATCTTAAAAATATATCTAAATTACGACCTATGCTCTCAATGTCAAATGCAGAAACATTAATTCATGCGTTCATGACCTCGAGGCTAAATTATTGTAATGCTTTATTGGGTAGTTGCTCTGCACGTTTAATAAACAAACTCCAGCTGGTTCAAAATGCAACAGCTAGAGTTCTTACTAGAACCAGGAAGTATGACCACATTAGCCCAGTTCTGTCAACAGTGCAATGGCTCCCTATTAAACATCGTATACATTTTAAGGTCTTGCTAATTACCTATAAGGCCCTGAATGGTTTGGCACCTCAGTATCTGAGTGAGCTCTCATCGCATTATAGTCATTCACGTCCGTTGCGATCTCAAAACTCTGGCTATTTGATAATACCTAGAATTTTAAAATCAACTGCGGGCGGGAGATCGTTTAACTATTTAGCGCCCTGACTCTGTAACAATCTACCTAACACTGTTCGGGAAGCAGACACACTCTGTCAGTTTAAATCTAGATTAATGACCCATCTCTTTAACCTGGTTTACACATAATACACTATCGCATTTCTATAATTCAAATCCGTTAAAGGATTGTTAGGCTGCATTAATTAGGTCAACCGGAACCAGGAACACTTCCCAAAACACCCGATGTACTTGTTACATCATCTTGTAACAAGTACATCGGGTGTACTTGTTACAAAATGGCATCTTGTCAGTTTATTATTTACTATTAGTCTGTTTATTTTTTATTCCGAGGTCACCGTAGCCACCCAGATCCAGACAATATCCAGATCAGATGGTCACTGCAGCCATCCGGATCCAGTCCGTATCCAGATTAGATGGTGGATCAGCACCTAGAGATGACCTCTACAGCCCTGAACGTCAACGGAGACCAGGACAACTAGATGAGCCCCAGAGACTGATCCCCAGTGAAGACCCTGTCTCCTAGACGGCCATCGGGACAAGACCACAGGAACCAGATGAGTCCTTTGCACAATCTTACTCTGCTGCAGCCTAGATTTAAACTGCTGATTTTGTCTGGCCAGAGGAGAATAACACTATTTCGAAAACCTATTTCCCTGTCTAAATACTGTAAAGCTGATATAAAGCCACCTAGCTTTATATCAAGCTGATGTAAAGCTGCTTTGACACCATTTGCATTGTTAAAAGCGCTATACAAATAATAGTGACTTGACTAACTGCAGTTTGACTAAAAGTAATGACTAAAATTTGACAAAAATTCAATGACTTTTCGTCAACTAAAACTAGACTAAAACTATGAAAGACTCAAATGACTAAAATGTGACTAAGACTATTAAGCATTTTCATCTCAAGATAAAGACTAAGACTAAATCAAAAATGCCTGCCAAAATCAACACTGCTAGAGTGTTAGTTTTTAGTCCCCAATCACCTGATACACCAAAAAACCTGTTGGTCTGACTGCCTCTACTCCTAGTAATGGTAATGATAACGTTGCACAGCAATTACGTGATCTTATTGGTGAGTCAGATAGGGGATTCCATTGTCACTCGGCTGTTGTCTAGTCAAACCCCAGTTGCCCCCTCCAGTTCAGTCCCATTCAGTGCTGTTGTGCCTGAACCTTCCAACACAGTCCGAAGTCTTACCAGTGTCGGCCTGATTGTCAAGCCAGATGTCAGAGAACCTCCAATGTTCAGAGGAGATGGAACAGACAAATACAAGGTTCAGCAATGGATCGAGTTGGCAGAATTGTATCTCCACAAAGCGGATTGCTCTAACACAGATAAAGTAGATGAGATACTGAGCCACTTGCTAGGCAGGGCCAAGAGTATTGTTAAGGTCAGATTTAAGAGCAGCCCTAATGAAGCCATCTCCTCTGGGACCATCTATGATGTGTTAAGGCGAAAGTCCTGGATGAAAGTCCTGGATAATGTCAACCTCTGGCTGACTTTTATGTGACACAACCCAAAACAAATGAGTGCCCTGTCGACTACTGGGTTAGATTAAATGCAGCTACTGAGTTAGCAGACAGTCATTTGCAGTTACAAGGTGCAAAGATGAGAAACGTGATTTCTGAAATTGCGATGACGTTCATCAGGAACTGTCAGAGGTGGATAGTCCAGGGGTCAGAAAGTAAAAGTCCTGCCATATATTTATTCCAGCCATGAACTCAGCAGCTGATCTCACCAGAGGAGGAACCACGTCATTCCTTTCAAGTCACAAGCAAGTCTCAAGTCAAATCCCAAGTCCTCAAAGAGTTAAAGTTAATGAGATAATTAAGCGACTAATTAAAGGATGATTGTGCATTAGTGATGAACACCTGCTGTTATTGAGAATTACAGAGGATCAAATGTTGATGTTTTATTGGTTAAAATGATACCACCATCATGGAGATCAGTGTTTGTTTAGTTGGGCTCTTGACCCTTTTAATAATTCAATATAATTTGCTTTTAAGTAATTACAGTGTTGCTTCAAAGCAAACATTTGTGTATTGTTGAATTTAAAGCTTGAGGTAGCCGATTAGCTTGCACTTACTGCTTTTAAATCTTATGAATAAACATTATGAAAGTGTCTCTCTTTGGTTTACTGACTGATGTTCAGCTATTACAGAACTGCAAAAAAAGTCCTATTAAACAATAGGGATGTAAGAAAATATCGATACACGTGAGTATCGCAATATTTTGTTTGGCGATACTGTATCGATTCTCCAAAATGGAATATTGGTATAAAAAAATTTTTTTAGAGGGCAGTTGTTTCATCTTGAGTTCATATCCCGACCGCTAGATATCAGTCTTCATCTCTGAACATAAACAGTGACAGGAAATGCTAGCATTAGGGCACTCCACTAATGTTAGCGTTAATATAGTTCAAATGTTATGACATTGTATGTCACAATTGTAAACTTAAACTGTTAACCTTTAAAGTAGTCTATAAATATATATTTTTCTTTTTATAAAATACATTTTATACATACATTTAACTAAAGAATCATGCAAACACTTGAATATTTCCCCCTTTACTCGTTCGTGCTGCACAAAAAGTGGTTCAATAATGTTGAATGTTATAGGGACCGATTATTGCAAATTCCAGTGTGTTCTGGTTAAACTATTTTTATTTATTTATTGCTAAGGTTTGCATATGGTGGTGTGTTCTTAATGACAGCTTACCTAAAAAATATATATCCTATTCTTAAAATAAAAAAATCCCAATATATCGCCTTGTTTACAGTATTGCTATGTATCGTATCACTAGACGCTTGCCAGTACACAGCCCTATTAAACAAATGCCATTGTAACGCTTAAAAATTGGAAAAAAGAACTGTATTAGCTCAGGCTTTTAGACATGATCACTTATCATATGATCCTCAACAGTGGTGACAATAATTATTCATACTGCAGTGCAGTTTTTAACTATGTTCTTACCCAGCATTCATTGCAGCATGAAGCATTTTGTTGATTGTCACCATTGTTGAGATTCATATGCTGGTTCTTGATTTCTTTGTGTCTAATTATAACAAGGGTTCAAATATTTCTATGCATTAAGTACAGTAGATTTAAAAGTAATTAATTATAACTATTAGAGTAACACTCTTCTTGCATGCTATGGTTTCATGGGGTTGATTATTGAAAAAACCTAAATATATAAATAATGGTTATTTCGGGTGTAACCAGGCCAGCGGCTGATGATTATTTCATCATATAAAAACAGCTAACAGCTGTTCACTGTAGAGCACTGACCTCTCTGCTTTACAACACCACATGCATTGCTACAGAAAGAGATCGAACACAACACAGGAGTCAAGGGTCAAGAGCCCAACTAAAGCAAACACTAATGTTCAATTTTGTGATGTTTATTCGAATGATTTAAAAGCAGAAAGTGTAAGAATTTGCGACCTCAAGCTTTTAATTCAGCAATGCACAAATGTTTACTGTGAAACAATATTACAACTTAAAAACAAATTACATTGATTTATTAAAAGGGTCAAGAGCCCAACTAAAGCAAACTCTGATCTCCATGATGGTGGCAACATTTTAACCAATAAAACATCAACATCTGATCCTCTGTAATTCTCAACAACAGCAGGTGTTCATTACTAATACACAATCATCGTTTAATTAGGCAGTTAGTTATCTCATTAACTTTAACTCTTTGAGGACTTGGGATTTTACTTGAGACTTGTTTGTGACTTGAAAGGAATGGCTTTGTTCCTCTGGTGAAATCAGCTTCTGAGTTCATGGCTGGAATAAATATATGGCAGGACTTTTACTTTCTGACCCCTGGACTATCCACCTCTGGTCATGAATCACACGTGAACTCTATCGTAGGTTGATTTGTGTGCATGGATCTGTGCTCGTTTCCACGCTAGATTGATAAATGTGTCTCAATGGGATAAAGTGATGATAGTCAGCTATTGATGATTCTCCAATCATAATGTAATGGTCTGATTCAGTAGTGTCATTTGACTAACAATCGTGTTGTGCCAATAATACATTTGTTGTATAAAACTGCAGAGTAAGATCAACAGTATTGCAGAACCAGTTAAAAGTTTTTTTTTTTAAAAAAGAGCAAAAAAGTTAAACTCCAATAATACACAAATTCATCATACATCAACTAATGAACAACGATGACAGTAAAAATTGTTGCAATGCATGCTGGGTACCATAGTACAAAACTCCCAGCATGCATCCCAGCATGAATTACTTATGTAGCTGAATTGTCCTGTTATTTTCATTCTAAAATAATATTAGCAAACAAAATATTTTAATTACTTTAATTCTAACTTTGGTTCAAGTATTTATTTTGTATTTTTCCTATTTTTGTTGTTGTTGTTGTGTCTTTAGTAGCTTTTGTGATGTCCAGAATTGATCCGATTAGCAGAATATTTTGTCACCATTGTTGAGATTCATATGCTTATTGCTGATATCGGTGTGCGTCATTGTTGTTTAATTTTTTTTGTTTAGAACACATTGTCACAGCAGCCAAAGAAAACAAATTATTGTAACATCTGCTTATGATCTTTGATGGTCGTTGGGACTTTGTCTTAAGAGACCCCTTTTGACATTTGCATATATTTCACAGACCTGGCCCCACATTCTTCCTTTATATGGGTGCTAAATTGCCAATGGTTGTCCCCACCACTGTCAAAAAGATGCTAAACAGAGCAATTCTCTGTTTTCTCCATCGGACTTCAAACACATTCCAGAGAACTAAATGACCCTCGATACCAGACACCAACGGCCTGGCTGACCAGTGGACTACCTCCACGATTACAACACACATAACACACACGCATAGAGACATTTCCTTTATTTAGACTATAATCAATCAGTTACAAATGTATATTGTATATGCACGTGTTGTTTGTATGTTTCCTTAGTATATTAGCCTAGTTACCACTCGTTATCTGTATTAGTTAAGCTATAAACGCTCATATTCAGGTATATGAATGTATCTCTGGTTTATTATCTTCTAGATGTCGCTTTCTTGATATCAAAATGATCTGCTCTTTATTCCTAAAACAATGATGTACACTATGTGATCGTGAAATGCATCATACTAGTTTTACTGTACTGTGAGCAAAACCAAACAGATTCTTCACTAGTCATAAAACATGCAAATGAGGTGTCAAATGGGACAAAGAAACACTTTCCCGCTGAAACTATGCACCTTGTTATTGGTAAAACTAACCAAAATGGGTGTTACAGGGAAACCAGATACAACTACTTCCACACTCAAAGGGTGGTTCATCTCTAGACTTTCGGTTCCCTGGAGACACACATCTCACCTTGGAAATCACGACTCCCCTTTCGGGGGGAGTCCGAGCTTCTAGCAGTTTTAAGTTCAGTAACTTTTGTCGAGTCACTTCGGACCAATCAACCCGTAGCTGGAATGATGAAGCTTTCACTCCTAAAGGAATTCATCAAGAATCTACGCATTATACATGCAACAGAATAATTTACTCAGCACCAACAAAACCAATGAAAGTTACTGTTTGTTAACTATTTAGATGCGTTTCTAGGCTTCGACCCCTTTTAATTAAGGTGATGTTAATCTCTGATGGTTCTTAACAGGTTGTGGTTAGCTGATGTGTAAATCCTGTCATTACACTCTACTCTCTTGCACGCAAACACTCCCTCTCTCTCTCTCTCTCTCTCTCTCTCTCTCTCCATGCCTTCCTTGCATTGGCATCTATGTTTAATGTGTGTGTATGTTTGTGTCTACTTAGATGTTGCATGTTCCCCTATAGTGTAGTTTAATAAACATCTATATGTATTCGCGCATGGTTGTCTGTCTGTTGCTTACAGAACGAGGTCACTTTAACGTACCGGTTTGGTTACATGCTCTGTGAGCAATGTATCAGTAAGGAAATTATTTTTCGTGGCCAGAGAAATAATTTTCGTTAGAGTCAATAGATGATTAGAACTGTCATGCGGACGAACAAATCATTTTATTGTACTATTGATGCTACAGTTAAATTCCTGAAGATGAATATGATTTATAACAACCCGTAATGATTAGTTATGTTCATCTCAGTTGGAGCTAATTTGCAACAGTTTTGGTGGAGAATGCGGGCAACGTTTTAAACCTGGTTCTGTGAGTAGACTCAGTCACGATGGTGTGTTTCTTATGTTTATTGTTTATTCAAACCAGTCACCACCTAAGCGCCATGGCCCAGCCCACGACCCAGACTCCTCCTGCTCTTACATCTTGAAAGGCACATCACTGTGATAGATGCTTCATCAGAAAGTCGTCACAGTTCCTCACCAATAAGGACACATCATTTTGGAAAACAAGGCGAGACTTGGAGCTCTGGTGACACTGGAGTTTTATGCCAACTTTTATGTCACTTCCAACTCTTTGGCAGACCCCAAGTTGAAGCTCAGAAACAGAACTGAGCTCTTAAGGCCCAAAGGTGTGCACTGAACATGCAGTCATACATGCATACCACCTTCTCAGTGATAAAGAGCTGCTGACAGCCGAAACCCCAGGCTGAAGTGCGAGAACCCCTGCCACTCCAGCCAGACAGGTCACACAGACAGACTGTCAGGTCACTGAGGTCACGGGAAAATCTCACAGCCAGGACATGACCTGAAGCCTCACACGCTTCAAAACTTGCTTTGCGAAGGCAGGTCTGGTGTGTTCTCTGTGAAGCCATACCAGACATTTACTCTGGTAAAAATATTAGACTGCAGTACCGGGATACACAAAAGGGGAACGGACAGTGACAGTATGACACACAGACAGCGTGGCCAAACCCTCAACCACACACCTTCAAGGAAAGGGAGGGAACCTGGCCCCACTCTGAGCCATCGCCCCCTTTTTCTAAGAGACATCCTGCACCTGCCGACAACTGCCAGTGTCAAAGCTGCTCTTCACAAGAGGCAATGATGCAGAGCTAATGTCAACTATGTGGACTATCTCAACTGACTGCTGATGATGTAATGTCAAGACCACATTACATCATCAAACTCAAATGGCATCTGCACTCTACACCATGCCTGATTTACTCTCATCCCAAGGAGTTTCATCTGACAGCTGGATTCACCAACTACTGCCTTAGTTGGTGAATCCAGACCAACATGTTGTTGGTCTACACCAACAACATGGCCAGAACTAAAGGGGGGTTGCCCACTTCAGCAAAACACTGCTCCCACTGGAGCACTAACTACTCAGATGACAAAAGAGCCCTGCTCTGCACTTAATGAACCATCCAGCAATTTTCCAATTACAATGGAACATGGAAAGTGATCACAGAGACGTGCCGCTAACCAGTAATGACCCTCAACAGCCAACACATCCAAAGCCACATGGTCAATGGCCTTTTAAGGATGCAATGCTGAGGCACGGGGTGCCCAGAGCAGGAGTTTTGTGGGTCAACAGCAAACCTCTCCCACAGCAACACTTCAAGCTGGACTCCCAGTCATCACAGTACAAGTGACAGCCATCCTGATCACCCTTTAAATCGCATCAGCTCAAAAAACTGCATCAGAGAATTCCTCAGCTACACAGACTCAAATTATTTCCAAGCTCAGCTTCACACGCCACCTCCTTGGCTAGGAAAAAGATGAGTTTTCCACAATGAACAAGAAGCCAGTCAAGCACCAACACCTGTCCCAGGCGTGCAACAACATCACAAGAGCACTGCATGGTGAGCTATGGTCTCAACCAAGACCCACCCACCCATAACATGGCAGCCGTAACCAACAGTAGACCAACTTTTACCTCCATAGTACCCACCTCGCAGGCCTGGCATTAACCTAATAACTATCCATGGATGGTATTGCCTAAATCAGAGGTATTCAACCCTATTCCTGGGGACCCACTATCCTGAAGAGTTTAGCTACAACCCTAATCAAACACACCTGAAGCGGCCAATCAAGCTCCTCAAGACTGCTTGAAAATTGCAGGCAGGTGTGCTGAAGCCGGTTGGAAATAAACTTTCCAGGACAGTGGGTACCCAGGAGCAGGGTTGAAGACCTCTGGCCTAAATGCAAACCTCTTACTGATCAATGACACTTATTCTTTGCCACCTACCTGACCCCTCCAACCACCCTATCACATTGACTCAACTGGCTGCTGCTCCAGCCCTCAAACTGCTGCATGACATCAAACACATGCTGCGTGTGCTGAGCAACATTCTATAATATGTCCCCGATGACCACACTGCGCCAAAGCTTGTGGTGCCACAGTGACAAAGGGGAGTCAGGTTAATGTATGCCCACAATGCACCATGCGCTGGACACCACAGTACTAGAGACACTTATGAGACACTAAAACAAGTGGCATACGGGGCTGGCATACAACAAGATGTGGCGGAATATGTCAGAGCATATCAGGTTGCTGTCAATTCCGAACAGCAAACCGGAACCACAAAGCCCCACTACAACACACTCCACTTTGGGTTTGCAATCACTGACATGACACTTAGCTGTTTCACCACATATGGGCCTACAACACCATACAGATCTGTGTCAGTCCTCACTTTCCGGTCTGCCAGCATGTCACAGACTGCAAACCCCACTGCCCAAGAGGGAGATGTGAATACCTGGCTAAGAGGCATTACAGATAGTCTCACCCACAAGACCATTGAACTTTTAATATTCTGAGTAATAGTCACGATTCGGAAGAGACTCCTGACACATGACTCAAGTCAGAATCACCACCACGGGGAGCTAAACAAGGCCATCAGTTCCCTTAGTTACGCCTTCACAGCCCAGCTGACACATGCCCAAAGCTGCATAGACAAACTGGCAGTGAAAGTGGTCTGATGCCTGAAATCATCCTAGACTGAGTTCAAGGTTGAGGAAAATTAGAAACCACTTGTCATCCGTCCTGTCTGATCCACCTGCCATCCGACCATCATGATCCACTGTTGTCTGAAGATGTCTACAGGTGAACATCTTCAGCCAAAAGGGGGGATTCTGTAACATCTGCTTATGATCCTTGATGGTCGTTACGCCTTCACAGCCCAGCTGACACATGCCCAAAGCTGCATAGACAAACTGGCAGTGAAAGTGGTCTGATGCCTGAAATCATCCTAGACTGAGTTCAAGGTTGAGGAAAATTAGAAACCACTTGTCATCCGTCCTGTCTGATCCACCTGCCATCCGACCATCATGATCCACTGTTGTCTGAAGATGTCTACAGGTGAACATCTTCAGCCAAAAGGGGGGATTCTGTAACATCTGCTTATGATCCTTGATGGTCGTTAGGACTTTATATCTTAAGAGACCCCTTTTAGCCTTTAGACATTTGCATATAATTCATAGACCTGGCCCCACATTCTACATTTATATGGGTGCTAAATTGCCAATGCACCCCCCCCCCCCCCCCCCCACTGTCAAAAAGATGCTAAACAGATCGATTCTCTGTTCTCTCCATCAGACTTCAAACACATTCCAGAGAACTAAATGACCCTCGATACTAGACACCGACGGCCTGGCTGACCAATGGACTACCTCCACGATTGCAACACACATAGCACACACGCATAGAGACATTTCCTTTATTTAGACTATAATCAATCAGTTACAAATGTATATGGTATATGCATGTGTTGTGTGTATATTTCCTAAGTATATTAGCCTAGTTACCACTCGGTATCTGTATTAGTTAAGCTATAAAAGCTCATATTCAGGTACATGAATGTATCTCTGGTTTATTATCTTCTAGATGTCTCTTTCTTGGTATCAAAATGATCTGCTCTTTATTCCTAAAACAATGATGTACACTATGTGATCGTGAAATGCATCATACTAGTTTTACTGTACTGTGAGCGAAATTACACTGATTCTTCACTAGTCATAAAACATGCAAATGAGATGTCAAATGGGACAAATAAACACTTTCCTGCTGAAACTATGTGCCTTGCTTTTGGTCAAACTAACCAAAATGGGTGTTACAGGGAAACCAGATAAAACTACTTCAAAAGGTGGTTCTTCTCTTGACTTTCAGTTCCCTGGAGACACACATCTCACCTTGGAAATCACGACTCCCCCTTTCGGGGGGAGTCTGAGCTTCTAGCAGTTTTAAGTTCAGTAACTTTGTCGAGTCACTTCGGACCAATCAACCCCTTGCTGGAATGACGAAGCTTTCACTCCTAAAGGAATTCATCAAGAATCTACGCATTAAACATGCAACAGGACACTTTACTCAGCAGTCAGCAACAACAAAACCAATGCATGTAACCGCTTGTTAACTATTTAGATGCATTTCTATGCTTCGACCCCTTTTAATTAAGGTGATGTGAATCTCTGATGGTTCTTAACAGGTTGTGGTTAGCTGATGTGTAAATCCTGCCATTACACACTACTCTCTTGCTCACGAGCGCTCCCTCTGTATCCTGTGCACTCTCTCTCTCTCTCTCTCTCTCTCTCCATGCCTTCCTTGCGTTGGCATCTATGTTTAATGTGTATGTTTGTATCTGGTTAGATGTTGCATGTTCCCCTGTAGTGTAGTTTCATAAACATCCATATGTATTTACGCTTGGTTGTCTGTGTCTGCTGCTTACAGAATGAGGTCACTTTAACGTACCGGTTTTGTTACATGTTCTGTGATCAATGTATCAGTAAGGAAATTATTTTTCGTGGCCAGATAATTTTTTTTCCTTAGAGTCAATAGATGATTAGAACTGTCATGCGGACGAACAAGTCATTTTATTGTACTATTGACGCTAAAGTTAATTCCTGAAGATGAATATGATTTATAACAACCCGTTTTGATTAGTTATGTCCATCTCTCTTGGAGCTAAGATGTAACACGATCAAGCAGAAAAGTTAATAGCTCAACTAATTGAAACACCAGTCACCATTATGGTGACTTCAAATGAAACAAACATTAGATTCAAACCTCTGTTAATTTTCAATAACAACTTCTGTAGACCTCTAACAGAGTCAGTCTGGTTAGTAATGAGTTAAGCTGGTAATGCTGTTTGTGGAGTTTTTTTTAAATCCTCCTCTGCTAAGATCTTCAGAGATTTAATGTCTTTTATCTTCAGCAGAATTCATCTAAGGCTGTGGCTGCAGTCAGTGGTAGTTCTTGATTTTCTGTTTGTCTCTTTTTTTCTGTTCTCTTCTTTTCTTCAGTGATTTACTTGTTAACAAGCTTAGACAAGCTGAGAGGACTCTATAAATAATATATGCAGATTTTGTGGCTCAGATAAGGACCAGTGTGGTATACTTATCTGCTCTTAGCTGGCTTGTGGCATTGCTATATCCTGCTTTTGGCCCAGATCTGGCAAACAGGAGCGGTCCACCCAAGTTCCATTTTTCCACGCTACATGTGGGCCAGATAATCATTCCATATGTGCCAGATGTGAGCCGGATTTGGGCAGACAATATGTTGCTATCTGGGTTTTACCCACCCTTTTTAATATTCATTTATTGTTGCTTAGTGACCCCCAGCACCACAAGGTAACTTGGATGAATCAGATGTGCTGCTCTCAACCTTTGAGGATGGTACTTCCTTAGTTTTGCATGGAGACTTCAACATCCACCTAGATAAACCTCAGGCTGCAGACTTCCACACTTTGCTTGCCTCTTTTGATCTCAAGAGAGTGTTAACTATGGCTACTCACAAAAACGACAACAAGCTGGACCTTATTTACACACGACACTGCACCGATGATCATGTGCTGGTTACTCCACTGCACACCTTGGATCACTTTCTCCTCACTCTTAACCTCAACATGGTTCCTGACACAACACCTACCCTCTCCACATGTCAACTTTTGACGTAACCTACGCTGAATCTCACTCTCCCGGCTATCTGCTATAGTTTCATCTTCACTTCCTCCCCCTAAACAGTTCTCATCTCTTGATGCTAACAGTGCTACTTTTTGCTCTACACTTACATCTTGTTCAGACACTGTTTGCTCCTTGTCTTCCAAGCCAACCCATACCACCTTCTGCCCATTGGCTGTCTGATGTTCTCTGCAAACATTGTTCTAAGCTCAGGTCAGCTGAAAGGGTTTGGCACAACACAAAAAATCCTACTTACCTTAATGTATATCGGTCACTCCTCTCGTCCTTCTCCACTAATGTCTCCATTGCTAAAAGGACAAACTATCATAACAAAATTAACAATTCATCTAACACTTGAATGCTCTTTAAAACATTTTCCTCCCTCCTCCTCCTCCTCCCCATCCTTCACCATCTCTGACAGCTGATGACTTTGCCGTGTTCTTCATTAATACAATTAAAACCATCAGTGCACAATTTTCTACACCACAATCTGTCAAGCACATTTTACCAGCAAACATACACTCGTTCACATCCTTCTCTTTACTCTCTGTGGCAGAAGTCACAGAAAACCTTGCTTTGTGTACTGCGTTAGGCTAACTGAGACTTGTCATAGCACTTGCTCTTTTGTTGAGTTTGATTGCTTCCATTGTCCTCATTTGCAAGTTACTTTGGGTAAAAGCGTCTGCTAAATGACTAAACGTAAGTGTATTGAAACATGCTACTAATAGAGACCATTATCCATTATAACATCCACAATTTTATTTACCAAATCATTAATTATTAATATCATCGTCTTAATAATGTTTAAAAGTCTCCTCTTAATGATGAATCATGAGAGAGTAAATCTGTCATATATCATTATTTATTTCATTTTAAGCGGGTAGCTTAACATGTTTCATTTGTAAAAATGTGTTGATGTGTTTCTTTTTTAAATTGTTATCCATGTCATGTTTGCTTAAACTTAAAAAAGTGACTGTAATAAATATGTATATTAGTAGGAAACAGCATCTTTGTATTTACAGTTATGTTCTTCTTAGATTTATTTCTGGTTTATCCATTTTTATTCCTGTAGAGTCTTCTTCAGTCTCACTCAGCTCCTCCTGAATCTACAGAAAACATCTCTGTCAGTTTCCTCTTTTCTTTTGATGGTGTGAGAGAATTTGTCTGTCAGCTCAGACAGAAACTGGAAGATTTCTGCAAAGAGGAGATGAAAAAGATATCTGGTAAAATATTACAGATTCCTCTGCTCTCTTTAATGAGCAAAACGTAATCTAATAGTATATAATAAACCTTAGAGCATTCTAGAAATGTATAAGGAATAGAGATGCACCGATCGACTGGGCAGGGGCTGATTTTCCACATGATCGTCCAAGACCGGTGACCGGCCGGTCAGTTTGCAGATTCTAAGCCGGTCCGTTTTGACATCACACTTACGCTCACATCTGCATGTCTAAACATGTCGTTTTTAAAGGGGCAAGTGAGAGAGAACTGACTTGCCCGACCGGACAAGAAGTCTGATTAAAACGTCAATAACAAAAATAACTAGGGAAGAACTGTAACTCGGCCAATCATTCTCGAACGATTCTGATTTCCCTTCTAGGGATCTCGTGCTGCGTCCCCTAGGGGACACATTCGGGATTGCTGCCTTACGGGGCTAAATGTTTGTGTCTCGCTGCGCGGTTCTGCCGTTGCCGCGGCACAGTTTATCTCAGCTTATCTCAGATTGCTTTGATCGGCGGGATCCACACGCCCTCTTTAAACAGGTTGTCAGATGCTGCAGACAGTATTTGGGTTGTTATGACGAAGAAGTGTGAGCACAGAGTCATTTCAGCCCAGATCTTGGGAAATCACGGGCGGAGCTATATTCAGCTCAGCTGTGCCTCTCTAATATGCATATAGTGTATGGAGAGTCTCGCTGTGCATGAATGTACACTGCTCAAAAAAATTAAAGGAACACGGTTTAATCAGAGTATAGTATCAAGTCAATTAAACCCCTGGGGTATTGATCTGGTCAGTTAAGTAGCAGAGGGGGCTGTTAATCAGTTTAAGCTGCTTTGGTGTTAATGAAATTAATAACATGTGCACTAGATGGGCAACAATGAGACAACCTCTAAAACTGACATTTTGTCCCTACTCATCTTTTCACTATTTTTGCATTTGTCCGGGGTCAGTATCACTACTGGTAGCATGAGGTGATACCTGGACCCTACAGTTGCACTGGCAGTCCAACTCCTCCAGGATGACACATGAATATGTGCCATTTCAAGAAGGTTTGCTGTGTCTCCCAGCCCAGTCTCAAGTGCATGGAGATTCCAAGAGACAGGCAGTTACTACGGGAGAGCTGGGCAGGGCCATATTAGGTCCTTAACCCATCAGCAGAACCGGTATCTGCTCCTTTGTGCAAGAAGGAACAGGATGAGCACTGCCAGAGCCCTGCAAAATGACCTCCAGCAGGCCACTGGTTTGAAAGTCTCTGACCAAACAATCAGAAACAGACTTCATGAGGTTGGCCTGACATCATCTAGTGGGTCCTGTGCCCACTGCCTGGCACCGTTTAGCTGATCGGCATATGCCATTGATCACCAGAATTGGCAGGTCCTCCACTGGCACCCTGTGCTTTTCACAGATGAGAGCAGGTTCACCCTGAGCACATGTGACAGATGTGAAAGGGTCTGGAGAAGCCATGGAGAATGCTATGCTGCCTGTAAGTCGAGTGAAGTCAAGTCACCTTTATTTATATAGCACTTTTAACAATTTAAATTGTGTCAAAGCACCTGCACAATATCAAAAAAGGAAAATAGTGTGTCAATAATGTAAAATGAAAAGATTAAAAAAAAGATTTTCAGTTAAAGGCATTTCCTTATTGAATTCAGTGATGTCAGCATCCAGCTCAGTTCAGTTTAAATAATGTCTTTGCAATCAGGTCGACGATATCGCTGGAAATGAAGTGTCCCCAACTAAGCAAGCCAGAGGCGACAGCGGCAAGGAACCAAAACTCCTTCGGTGAAAGAATGGAGAAAAAAACCTTGGGAGAAACCAGGTTCAGTCGGGGGGGCCAGTTCTCCTCTGGCCAAACAAATCAGCAGTTCAATTCCAACTGCAGCAAAGTCAGATTGTAAGGGCTCAACTGGTTCCAGTGGTCTTTCCCGATGGCTGTCTAAGTGGCAGGGTCCTCACTGGGGATCTGTCTCTGGCGCTCATCTCGGTGTCCTGGTCTCCGCTGACATTCAGGGCTGTAGAGGTCGTCTCTGGGTGCTGATCCACCATCTGATCTGGATACGGACTGGATCTGGTGACTGCAGTGACCATCTGGGCTGGGCCGGATCGGGTGGCTACAGTGACTGTGGATATGTTCCCGGGGCTCATCCAGGTATCCGGCCTCCGCTGACGATCAGGGCCACATACATCATCTCCCGGCACTGATCCACCATCTGATCCGAACACGGACTGAGAAACAGAATAGAAACAGACAAATATTAGCATAGATGCCATTGTTCTTATGATGTAACGAGTACATCATGTGTTATGGGGGAGTGTTCCCGGTTCCGGTTGATCTAATTAATGCAGCCTTACAATCCTTTAACGGATTTGAATAATAGAAGTCTATTAGTGTGTTATGTGTAACACCTCTGATTTTTCAGAATTTAGCAGTAAGAAGTTACTCGTCATCCAGTTTTTTATATCGACTATGCATTCCGTTAGTTTCTCAATTTGGTGTGTTTCACTGGGCTGCGAAGAAATATAGAGCTGAGTATCATCAGCATAACAGTGAAAGCTAACACCATGTCTCCTGATAATATCTCCCAAGGGTAACATGTAAAGCATGAAAAGTAACGGCCCTAGTACTGAGCCTTGAGGTACTCTGTACTGCACTTGTGATTGATATGATACCTCTGTCATTCACTGCTACGAACTGATGGCATTCTGATAAGTATGATTTGAACCATGCTAATGCACTTCCACTAATGCCAACAAAGTGTTATAGTCTATTTAAAAGAATGTTGTGGTCGATAGTGTCGAACGCAGCGCTAAGATCCAGTAGAACTAATAAAGAGATACAACCACCGGTTTGGTGGTGGGTCTGGGGAGGCATATCCATGGAGGGACACACAGACCACTACATGCTAGACAATGGCACCCTGACTGCCACTAGGTATCAGGATGAAAATCTTGGACCCATTGTCAGTCCCCACGCTGGAGCAGTGGGTTTTGGGTTTCTCCTGGTGCACGACAATGTCTGGCCTCGTGTGTCTAGGAGCTCAGTGATGCCCTGGTTCAGATCTGGGAGGAAATACCCCAGGACACCATCCGTCGTCTCATTAGGAGCATGCCCCGACATTGTCAAGCATGCATACAAGCATGTGGGGGCCATACAAACTTTCATTCCTAGCACATTACCCAGTCCATATCAGTATAGATATCCAGCATGATATTTTTCCCCATTGAGATCTGATGGGTTTTCAAAGTGTTCCATTTTTTTGTGTAGTGTATTTAAATACTCTATGGAGACATGCTTGCGAGCTTTCTCTCCCAGAGTGTTTCAGTACCTAAAGTGGTTATGGGGAGTGTTCCTTCCTGTGTTAAGCCGGATGGGTTTAGGAGTGGGCTGTCTCCCCATGCTTCTGGGTATTTTTAAGTGGACGGCCCCTCTGAATCCTGCTTATTAAGTCTAGGCTGAGTAGATTGTTCCCCCTCTTCAAGATTTTTAGTGAACAGCCCCTGCTCAGACTGTGCTGTCTCCACTTTCTGGGTTTTAAGTAGATGGCCCACTTCCGTGGTCTGAGCAGTCTTCAGCCTTATCTGAGGGAACTGCTATTTGAGGATAGGAGTGTCCAGCCACTGCTTACATCAGGCTTTGGTCTTGGACTAATGTTGTTTTATGTGTTCCCTCTTTTGCAAATTATTTACTGATGGTCTTGTCCCCTCTTGTAAGCTTCTGGTCAATAACACAGTGCTTTGCTAGCCTATTGTGGGACTAGCACAGATTGGGCACCTCCTTAGTTTGGCATCTGAGGGTGTTTATATTCCAGCCATTGTTATGGCAGGACGAGCTTACTTGAAAACAGCTATCTGAGGCTAGCTGTGTTTTAACTGGCAGTTGCAGTGAGCCCTCTATCTGAGGATAGCTATGTTCTAGTTCGGTGATTGCTCCCCTGCATGGGATGTTTAATTAGCGGTCTCCTTGAGCCCTGACTAGATAGTGCTGTCTGATAGTATCCTTACAGTGTTTATATTTAGACAGCCCACTGCTGGTGGTCTTGGCAATTGCAGTGGTCCCCTTTCCTAAAGCCTTGCTATCTGAGGATAGCTATTTGCTAGTTCATTGATTGCTCGCCTGCTTAGGGTTTTTTTAAGTCTTGTTGAGCCCCTATGCTTTCTACACTCTTTGGGTTGTAAGTACCAACTCTCTGTGGTCTGGTTGGTTTCAGTCGGTCCCCCTTCTGGTATCCCCTTCCTACCCTGCAAACAAGCCTGCACTGGCCCTTTACGGGCCACTTAGGGCTGCCGGCGCAAGGCCCCTGATAATTTGCTCATTGGCAAAACGTTGGCCCCTTAGCACTGGCCCTGCACGGGCAGCTCTCACTTAGCCTCCAGGAAGCCTAAGCGCACTTTTATTGAAAATATTAAAGTTTGAAGTCACCGTTATGGAGGTAAGTGCTTGCTTTAGTTCTTAGCTTTAATGTGAAAAGACAAACAGATCAGATGATGATGGTTATTTATTGATGATTTCGTTGTCATGTAGTGTCCTGATACACTGATCTCATCCGGAGGCTGATCTTTGAGAAGATTATTTAGTTTCAATAATTTCACTTTATAGTATTCCTAGAATACCACTGCATGAAATGTTGCTCTTCTTTAATACGTTATAATATAAGTAATTATACAGAAGTTATTTGAACAGAACCATGTAGACTCACACAGATATCCATATTCAGCATATGAACCTCAACAATGGTGAAAATCAACGAAAAGCTTGTTTTGTGATGTTCAGAGTTGATCGTTTTGCCAACAAGCAAATTATCAGGGGCCCTACGCTGGCAGCCCATAAAGGGCCAGTGCAGGCTTGTTTGCAGGGTAGGTTCATAGCTATCTGAGGATAGCTATGTGCTAGCTCAGTGACTGCTCCCTTCTTTGGGTCTTTAAGTAGTGGTCTCCTTGAGCCCTTGCCTAGACAGTGCTATCTCCCCTACTAGGGTTGTAAGTCTCACCTGGCTATCTGGGCTAGATGTGTCTTGTTTATTCTGGTCTACGAGCCTTCATAAGACTCTTAGGGTATAGCTTTCTGAGGACAGCGGTGTTCTATCTCAGCAGCTACCTGGTATTTGAGTAGTGATCTCTTTGAGCTCCTGAGGCTTTCTAGTTTAGCTTTTTCAGTGGTCTTGTATATCCAGGCTGGTATTGTTCACATATTATAGCTATCTGAGGATTTATGTGTTCTTAACTTGGTTGGGATGTTCCCCTTTATCTGAAATCGGCTTCCCTCATTACTACCAGGTTATGTGAGTGGCCTGAGGTGTCAGTGGCTTTCTGAGAAAAGGCTTGGTGTATGTCTGTCACCTCCTTGGTTCCCTCTCACCAGGTGGACAGGCATGTGCCTCTGCATGGCATAGTTGCCATTTCTTTCGCCAATGTGTCCCCTAGGAGACACAGCGCGAGTTCACTAGAAGGGGAAAGTCTCGGGTTACGCATGTAACCATGCTTCTCAGAGAGGGAACGAGATGTTGCGTCTCCTCGCCATGCATTAAATTTCACTTACTACATAAACAGAGTAAGAAGAGATGACTGAGAGGATGAATGATTTGCACATCCTGAGCACCACTTACAAGCATCTAATCTTGTAAAATGTGTGGTAATGACTGCTGCTCTAGTATACACATAGCACGTGTGATCGCGAATCTCGAAAGTGAAAGTGATCATGCATTCAGAAGCAGTTTCAATGCCCCCCACAATAGCGGCTCCCTAATGGCCAAAATTTATATACTGTATAATTACCCAACGATATAACTGCGAGAGAAAGTATTGAAATATATATTTTCCTCCCATCTTGTATTTATGATATTTAGGGGTTCTGTAGTACGTGTCATTTTCTTTCCTAACACGGTATTGGGATGTGGCAGGTTGTGGGGGAAATGGGGGGGTGGGGGTGGGGGGGGGGGGGGGGGGGTGGTGGGGGTTCACGATGCCACCTCAACATCGTGATGTCTATCAGCTATCACCGATGGACGATGGCATTGTCTATCGGCCCGACCCTAGGAACCATGAGGTGTTTTATTGCATTCAGTGTAAACGCCAACTGATTTATGTCATGCAAGATGAGGCTCTCGCAGCCTGAGTGAGTATGTGAGAGAGACTCGTGCAGAACAAATGAGCGCAACAGCACATATAGAAAGTTATAGATGCATACTGCTGTAAGAAAAAATTAATAAATTCTATTATAAGATTTAGGTAAGCAACATTACACGACCAAGATGTTTCCCCAAATATCATCACAATTGCAATGTGACACTCAGATCAGATGGTGGATCAGCACCCAGCGACGACCTCTACAGCCCTGAACGTCAGTGGAGACCAGGACACCGAGATGATTGCAAAGACACTATTTAAACTGAAATGAGTTGGATGATGAAATCACTGAATTCAATAATGAAATGTCTTTAACTGAAAATGTTTTTTTTAATATTTTCATTTACATTATTGACACACTATTTTCCTTTTTTGATATTGTGCAGTTGCTTTGACACAATTTACATTGTTAAAAGCGCTATAAATAAAGGTTACTTGACTTGACACTGAGTTTATGCAATAGTAATTCAATAAACAAGTTAAAATTAAGTGAATTACATTTTAGACACATTATTGACTGTTTTTGCTCAATTTCGGTGTGGAATCAAAGCCACAGTCTTATTACTGAATGAATCCACGTTTCTGAACGAATGGAGTGAGTCAATGATTTAGTAAACCATTCATAAAAGACAGGCTGTGTTCGAAATGCCATATTATCATATTACTCTTACTATTTCTGCAGCATGCAGTATGTATAGTACAGTATTGTATAGTATGCAAATTTTCTGTATGCATAAAATACCCGGATGACATACTATATTTGCCGGAATCTGCTAAATATAACTCAGGTATACTGAAATCAGTACAGAAGCTGTGTTCTGAATGGCATACTATCATACAACTCCTACTATACTGCAGTATGCTGTGTGAATACTGTGAATAGTATGTGAATTTTCTGTATGCATGGAATGCCCGGATTACCTGCTACATTTGTTGAAATTTGATGTATGCATCTGAAGACACTGCGTGGGATACTGTTTCCCAGAACGCAACGCGCTCTATATGTGACCTTTCATCTTCAAACCGCTTCAAACGCGTGAATGAACTAGAGGGGGGGAATAGTAATTATAAATGTTACACTTGCAAATGTACGTAGCCTATGTAAATTACAAACTATCGCTGTGCATCTAAAAACCATATAATTTGTAGGACATAAATTGTACTTTAATCTCTATGGTACTTTTCCGATCAAGTCAAATGACATCACCGTTATCTCTATAGCGCTTTATAAAACATTTCAAAGATATTACATAATAATATTTATATTGCATTAATATAATATATAAATAAAATATATAAATAAAATGTATGTTTCAATTAAGCAAACAGAATTAAATTGCGCTGTCAAGCAGCTCTAAAAAGAAACAGAGCGTATCTACTCTAAAGACAAATAGACCAATTGGTTAGCGGCACCAATGCCTGGCTGAGATAAACAACACTGCAAAAGACACGTGCATTTCTGTAGTATCAGTGGCGCAGTGAGTAAAAGATGTCAGATGTGTGCTGTTGATACGAGGGATCCGAGTTCAATTCTGGCTTTTGTCAAACTCGTGCAATTCCTTTTCCCATCACATACCAGATCAGAAAGGCATTTATTTTCAATAAAAAAATAAGAAAATATTTGAAAAGTGGAGATTAATACAGTGTGCTAGCTATAGGTAGGTTTTTGTCCCAGTAAGGTGGCGTTCATCAAATAGAATTTGATAATTTACACTCAAAATGTAATTGCATACTGTTTTATAATGTACTACAGTATTGAAGTATAAATATCTGCCACCTAATTACTATTTACACACCTGTTGCTAAAAAAAATGCTGCTATTTTAGTGTAAACATAATTTATAAATTTTTGCACTGAGTGTAACTAGAATATATCACTTTTTCCAATTAGTGTAACTGACAAAAATATAATTGTACAGTTAAAGACAGCTCATTCAGTTCAGTCCAATAGCCCATGTAAAGTTCTTCAATTATGAAATGAGTTCAATTGGGCAATAGCCTATAGCATTGTTTCCTGATATGAAGCCTTTGTAAAAAGAATAGTTAGCACATTTGTTTGTAAGGTAACAACCTTGTCAGCTGTGCTAAATTAATGTTTGTGTTTGTCATGTGACAATTAAGCATACTCTGAAATATTTGATGCTTATTGTATACTGTTTCACACACTATTCTTTAAAAAATAGTAGGCATTATGCACTGTGTACTGGACAGTAAGCAGTAAGCATGTATGCCATTTCGAACACAGCCACAGTCACTTGCCTCGAACGAATCAGTTGAATGAATGACTAAATGACCCATTAATGAAAACAATCATTTCCCGCCACCTACTGGTGTTTTGGTTTCATATTAAAAAGTATCATTGCATTTTTCCTCCAACATTTCTTATTTGTATGTTAAAAAATATGTAAAACATTAATCTTATAAAATTATTTATGCATTTAAAATTTTATGGTATTTATAAATATAGCATAAATATATATTCAGCTTCATTAAACAGTCTGTGTAAATATATCTAATGCCACTTCAGATGCAGTTTCCTCTGCAGTGGAAAAATGGGAGTTTTTTTTATTATGATTTTGTTTGAATGCTAAACAACTCTATAGTTTCTTATCATTCTTACTGAATTAATTGAAACAATGTAAGAATTTGATGTGAAAGATGACACATTTAATAAGGTTAGGGGGAAAAAAAAGAGCATTTATAAACAGAGGGAAATTATATCTGTTTTGTTATATACAGTAACTCATTTTTAGTTAACTATTATTTCTACCTCTTTCCAGTCATTTATTTTGAGTTGTTTAAGTAAGAGAACATCTGTAACGTAGTCCAGATTGGGGTAATTGTATTGTTTAAAAAATACTTTTATTATGTAAATATTTTTTTGCATTAAAAAATATATATTTTTGAATATGCTGTCAAATATAATTCTTAGAAAAAGAAAATTGGTATTGGCAAGTCACACAAAATAATCGGAAATCGGAATCAGCCAAGAAAATTGCAATCGGTGCATCTCTACTAAAAATGAATACAGGAGTGAATAATTTTCTGTCTATACTGAGTGTTTATATCTGTTATTTTCACAGTCACTCACAGTAACATTGTTCCCAGGACCAGAGAGGACTTCCTACAATGTAAGTCACTGTTCCTACTTACATTCTTACAATGTAAGTCACTCAGTCAGCTCCCTAGTTCAGTGGTCAGGGCACTGATCAGGGAGCCGGCCATTTTAAGGGCCGTCTCAACCGCAAAATTTTGCTCCTTGAAAAATCCCACGATGCACCGCAAAAACTAGAGAACATCAGTGCTCACTATGCTCACTTACTGGAAATTATGTCACATTTCTGAAGCGCAAAACATAAACCACACAAGCCAACTCTATAATTGCAATGACACGTGATAGAAGATTTGAAAAAAATTTTTTTTTAGTATATCTCAGCATAAGCACAATCGCTAGACAGGTAATGAATACATCTAGTTAACAATTAATATTCGGATGAAATGTTGTAAGAATATATAACAGAACAATGTGTTTAAAGAGAATAGAAATAATATTAAAAATAGTTTGGTCCTGTCTGTTGTTGAATAATTTCAGCGGTGATGTTCTACTATGTTGTCCGTTGAATGTAGAATGTTGGCAGAAATTGAGTAATCAGCAGTGAGCCAGGGTACTTACCAGCGATTGGATTCATGTACACGATATACTGATTCACAAGCTCAGCACTAGGGATGCTCATTTCAGTTAATTTTCCTGACCAACAACTGCTGCTCGTTAACCAAACATTAACCGTTAACTGATAAAATTAGAATAATAAATTAGGATTAAATAAAAATAGAATCTGTGATGACATAAAAAAACAAACAAATATATTATTTTAACATGCAGCATACAGAGCAACAACAAAACCTGGATTCACACATCCTCAAATTATCACGCACGCTTTTGCAGCGTTGAGCAATATAGCCAATCACAGACATATCTGTTGGCCAATCAGAGGTGGTTAAGTTACAATTCTTTCACCACCCAAAATGCCGGTGTTCTGTTCAGTTCTGCTGAGTTCTACACGTTCGCAAACTCTCTCATTAAAGGGGACCTATTATGAAAAAAATCACTTTTATAAGGTGTTTGAACACAGTTGTGTGGCCACAGTGTGTGAGAACAACCAGCCTAAAATGCTAAAAATCCACCAACTAATTTTTTTATAAAACCAATAAATCATGAACAGCCTCTCCAAACGACCTATTTCAGATTCTCTGTCTGTTCACATCACAGAGGGGAAAAAGTCCCGCCCATTTGTGACGCTCTCTGCCCTATTAGAATAAACACAGCCCTGAGTTTGAAGCTGCGGTCCACCATTACTGGAGTTATATACAATGTCAGCGTCAAAGAGGTTTTACAAGTGTTTTGGGATGCAATAATGAACATAGGAGTCGCCATTATCCCCCCTCATCTGAGCCGAGGACACTGTGGTTAAATTTCATTTTCTAAGGAAATATCCTGGAAAAAATCTGTAACGTCACCTAAATGTTTAGGAATCAATACCAGCGCTTTGTGCGCAAACGTCAGATCCAGACAAAGTATTATGCGTTTGTTTTCCAAAGTGCCTTTCTGAAAGAGCTTCTTGGCACTCTGTAAGGCTAATTGCTAAAGCTATCAATGACTACGTTTACATGGACATCAGTAATCCAATTATTTACCTTATTCTGAATAAGACAATATTATGATTAAGGTGCTTACATGAGTTGCTTTTAGAATAATCCTTTCATGTTCCCGCTTTACATATTATAGTACATAGATCGATTAATGGCATGCATCATTACGTCATCACACGACGTAATTCGACGTCCCCTCCAGAATTTCACGTATAAACATAGTTCGTCTTCGTGATGATGCCATATACAGTTTTGGGTGTTTCATTTTTAATATTATGAAAGCTTCGAGTGCAGTTAATTATTTGTATGTGCAAACAGATGACGGTGGCGTTGAAGCTCTTTTATTTGAATTCTATTCTTTTATTTTATTTATTATTCAAACAGTTGATCACTGCCGTGTGTGTATCCTGTCGCAAAATGCGGCGAAAAGTCCTACACAACGGTAATAGTTTGATTAAGGTGTTTACATGTCTGTACTGCACTTCAATAATGTGATTAAAATAGGAGTACTCCACATGTCTTTGTGTTTACTTTGATTATGACTTTAGCCAGATTAAGGTAATCAAAAATCTCTGTTTACATGGTAGATGCTTAATCAGAGTATTGTCTTAATCGTATTAAAATCGGAGTATCAAGTCAAGTCAAGTCAAGTCTGCTTTATTGTCAATTCTTCCACATGTACGGCACATACATACAGACAATTGAAATTGCGTTACTCTCAGACCCTTGGTGCATACAGTTAACATTAAACACGTTCAAATACAGATAATACAGTTTAAACATTGATATCCATGTGAAACCGAGTATGTTTTCTGTAAAGATAACAGGCTTGTACTAATAGTGGAATGTTGGTTTGCAAAGGCTAGCACTGCTATTGCCATGAGCTTGAGCTCTTGAAGCTCCGCCCTCTTCTCTGGGAAAAACAGCTCATTCGCATTTAAAGCAACATACTCAAAATCAGCGCGCTTTGGCTCATACCCTAAAAGTGGCAATTTTGACAAGCTATACAAATTTATCTGTGGGGTATATTGAGTTAAAACTTCACATATACGCTCTGGGGACATCAGAGACTTATTTTACATCTTGTAAAAAGGGGCATAATAGGTCCCCTTTGAAATAAGTGTAGTCTTATTTACATGATGTAAATAAGAGATTAATTGTGTGGTGTAAAGGTTCTTTTATTACTTCTTTTCAACTTTGTGAGATCGCGATGAACTATGGTAAGATGAGTGACAGCTTTCCAGTGATTATAAGGGCAGCACTCATTGTGCACTATAGGCTGTGAACCATTCAGAATTTGAATACGTTCATTCATGGATTCACTCTCTGATAACCTTTTATCCAATATTGCCACCTGGTGTTGCGTTTTCTACATCAGTTAACTTAGTGAAGGTGAAGCAGGTGCTTGCTCAGCGAAATATGTCTAGAGACACACGCCTGTGAGTAAACAAATAACTTATGTATTGCATTATTTTTTTCTTTCACCATGCAGCATACATAAAAAAGAAAGAAAAACGTTTAACTGGTAATATTAATCGGTTAAAATTCTTACTGCCGGTTAACGGTTAAACGGTCAATATGAGCATCCCTACTCATTGTTTACGAATAGAATAAATGAAATGAAACAAAGTTAATCTTGACAAACTATATATCATTCTGAAGGTCTAAGCCTCAAGCATCGATGATAGATCACTGTTTTTCAATGGAAAGCTTATAAGGAATGTATTTGCTAAATTTGTGTAAGCAGTACACAAAACATGCAGAATAAAAAAGCAGTATGTACCATTATCATTGTAATAACGAGTCACAGTAGAAAGGCAAGGGTCCACAGAACAACATCCCAGCGAGCACTTTTAGTCCAGTGAAACAATAGTTGTAATATGGATGGATATTCCTTTGTTTACCTTTCATTTCTTCTGGAGAGTTATTGTTTGTGTCCGTTAAGGAATAAATTACACTCAAAAACAGTTTCTTGGTGGTAAAAAACAACACGGTTTTGTAGCATACAGTGTTTGAGACCATCCACAAAAAAAAAAGTCACAGATACGCAGAATACTGTTTATTTGAATTTGGCGCTCTTTTGTGACAGCGCGTGAAGCACGCTGTGACACACCTGTCATTTGGGGCGGAACTTAGCGATCGGCTTTATGCACAAATAATTAGTTTTCTTTTTTTTCTGCAACATTTTTCATATATATGTGTGTGTGTTGTGGGGAATGTAGCTGTATCTGCATGATTACCATCTGTATGAACACACATCACCATGACCGGTCCATGACCGGCTGTTATTGATTATATGGCCCATCTGTATGATTATCACCTGTATGGACGCACATCAGCATGTGATTACTGACTGCAATCAGTGTGAATGTCTGGCAATATCAGTTTATGTCTGGCAATCATAGTATGCACTTGAGTATGTACTACATACAAACCAAATTCTTTTTTATTACTCAAATTATTCTTATTGTATTTTTTTAGATCTCAAATAAATCACTTATATGACGTCTAAGATTCTGTCTATTATTTTGTAATTGAAAAACTATGCAGGGATATGTATAATTCTGCAATACATTTGGTGAGCCTACAGCTATTACAGAACTGCAAAAAAAGTCCTATTAAACAAATGCCACTGTAATGTTAAACTATCAGAAAAAAGAACTGATTCAGCTCAGGCTTTTAGACATGAACACTTATCATATGATCCTCAACAGTGGTGACAATAATTATTCATACTGCAGTGCATGATGAGAGTTTTTACTATGTTGTTTCCCAGCATGCATTTCAGCATGAAGCATTTTGTTGACTGTTACCATTGTTGATATTCATATGCTGGTTTGTGATGTCTGCGTGTGTCTAATTAGAACAAGGGTTCAAATATTTATTTGCAGTTTAGTAGATTTAAAATTAATTCCTTATAACTGTTAGAGCAATACTCCCCTTGCATACTGTAGTTTCTTGTAAATATAAAAGCATGAATGAGCTTTTCGAGATCACGAGTGGACAGAAATGATTTCACTATCGCTATTAATTTCAAATGATAGAAACAAGACTTAACGACAGAATAAATCTGTCTCTCAAACCTGAGATCACTGTCGAAAAGAACACCTAGATTTCGGACTAATGGCTTACAAAAGGGGGCTAAATCACGCAGATCATCAAAATTATTTGGAACTCCAAACCACACAACTTCAGTTTTCTCTTCATTTAGTTTAAAAAAATTTAAAGATAACCATGACTTAATGTCATGTATACAATTTCGCAACAACTCTATTTGGTTCTTGCAGTTTCTTTTTTCAGAGGGAGATAAATTTGCATATCATCTGCATAAAGATGAAAGGGTATTCTATGCTTGCTAAAAATTGACACAAGGGGTAGCAAATACAGGGAAAACAAAATTGGGCCAAGAATGGACCCCTGTGGAACCCCACAAAGCAGAGAGGCAGGTTGTGAACTATCTCGACCAATCTTTACCGAAAAGGTTCTATTTAAAAGAAAAGACTTAAACCATGCAAGCGCTGTACCTTGAATTCCTACTACATTTTCTAGACGTGTAAGTAAAATGTTGTGGTCGATGGTATCAAACGCAGCGCTAAGGTCTAATATAACAAGAACTGCAGAAGACCCTGAGTCGACTGCAGTCAGTAAGTCATTTAAAACCCTAATCAAGGCGGACTCTGTACTGTGAAAAGCCCTAAAACCTGACTGAAAAACCTCAAAGATATCGTTCTGAATCAAAACGCTATTAATTTGATTCAAAACGACCTTCTCCAAAACCTTGGACAAAAAAGGTAGCTTCGAGATTGGCCGATAGTTTGATACGACAGCAGGGTCCAAGTGAGTTTTTTTCAAAAGGGGCTGAACAAGGGCATATTTAAAATGTTTAGGAACAACTCCAGTTAAAAGACTATTGTTTATAATGACTAAAATACTATGGCCAAGAACATCAAATGCTTCCATTATCAATTTAGCTGGAATAATGTCTAATGAACAGTCAGTTATTTTTGACTGTTTGATTACCTCAGCTAGTGACTGCAAGGAGATCATTTCAAAATGGTCAAATGTAACAAATGGTGGCCGAACAACAGAGGGATCAAACAAACTAGGTTTGATTGTAGTTTTAATATCAGAAATCTTTCGGACAAAATAATCCAAAAAAGTCTCACAAGTTATGGCTGGCAGATGGAATAGCACATCTGGTTTTGGATTAAAAACAGAATTTACTATATTGAATAAAACTTGGGGCTTGCTACTATTATTTGTAATTACTTCTGAAAAGTAATTCCTCTTAGCCATCTGTACGGTATTCTGATAGATATCTTGAGACTCCCTTAGCATTTGAAAAGATACCTGTAACTTATCTTTTTTCCATTTTCGTTCAAGTTTTCTACAGGTTATCCTCAACCCACGAGTCACATCATTCAGCCAGGGCTCTGATCTAAATTTGCACTTTTTGACATGAAGTGGGGCTACTGAGTCCAAGAGGGATAAACAAACAGAATATAGCACCTCAAGTGAGGAGTCCACATTAAGAGAGAAACTATCCATAAAATAAAAAGGGTTAATTTAAAAAAAACTGATCTTTAAATTGCTCTATTGCTCCAGCATTCAAAGCTCGATGTAATTGGCTTTGAACTCTAGGTTTTTCAACTTTACGTGGTGTCAACATCTTAAAAATAATTGACTTATGGTCAGAAAAAGCTTGATCTGATATTTCAACATCAGCAATAGATAAACCATGAGTCAAAACTAGGTCTAAGATATGACCTTGAACATGAGTGGGTTTATGCACGTGTTGTATAAGATTAAAAGAATCAATTACATTCAAAAAATCTCTTACCAATGGTTTTGTAGGACAACACACCTCTGCCAAATGCAGGGTCAAAACAACCCAACTGCTGGGTGTGTCCCTTTATAACGCAGCGCTGGGTTATATTTAACCCAGCATTTTTTAGAGTGTAGTGACCAAACCTCTGAGAAATATCAGTGCTTTGAGTAATAGGGATGCACCGATACCACTTTTTCCAGTACTCGCCCGATACTTTTATTTTTGGTACTTGCCAATACAGAGTATCGATACCGATATTTATATATGTACATGATTGTGTTTTTGAGAAAGCAATGTTTATGGCTGGTTAGTGAGAAACTAAAATTTTGAAGTCACTGAAATAAGGCCATAAAAAAACATACAGAACATTTGTTCACAAGACTTTTGAGAACTGGATCTTGTAGTGTAGAGGTTTTGCTTCAAAATAATGTGAAAATCATCTTGTTTACTAGCTCACAGAAAACATTCTATTGATTTAAATTAAAGTAACTTTTTGAGTAAACATTATTTTATTTTAATTTTTATTATTATTATTATTATTATTATTTTATTTGTATTATTATTTTTATCCTTTTATTATTAATGCTGTGATTCACACCTGAGAAGACAAAGGCCTGCATTATGAGCCATCCAGTCAGGTATGTGACTGAGAGGGAAGAGTTACAAGAAAGAATATGAAGACAAAATTAATTTGTATTTTTTTTTTGTTTGTAATATATTTAGCTATCACACAAAATAACTTGAGATTCACTTGCGAGTGCAGTTAAACAGTTTATTAGGAACAATCAAAGCTGACTTTCAAAGCTAACTTTTTAGTATCATTACTCTAGTCACATGATCCTTCGGAAATCATTCTAATATTCTGATTTGCTGCTCAAAAAACATTTATTATTATTATTATTATTATTGAAAAGTGCTGAGAAGAAATTGTTTGTTTACGCAGAGGCGATGTGGGCGTTTACATTCATGTGCGTCTCACGTGGATGTTTGAATCAATCGGTGCGTGGGCGTGACCGCATTAGATGTAATGAGTTGAGACGGAAAACTGTTCACGTTGGTGTCATACGGATTACTTTAACAGAGAATGTTTGTTTTAGATGTGACTAACTTCATTTAAAAGTATACATTCCAAGCTTTCTAGACATATATTTCTCATGTATTTGAGGCGAGTATTCGCGGAGATTCATGTTGTTTTATTTACGTGTCTGTGAAGAGAGGTGACAGAGACAGAGCCAAGAGAGAACGCACCCTATTTATTTTCTCTTATTTTTTTAAAAGCGCATTGTTTTGTTGTTATTATGACTATACACAAATAAAAGTAGACACTTTGCCGTTTCAAACCTTGTTCTTATATGTACGATCAAAACTCACAGAATATTTTTAGTTCTTTTCACAACATAAAGAAAATACAAGACAGCCCGCACTGGTGCAGGCTTCGACCCCAGGGGATTAAAAACATTAAAGCAGGACAAAATTTCATGCAGTGGTATTCTAGAGCAACAGTACAGTGAAATTATTAAACCTAAACAATGCTGTCAGATATCAGCAAATCAGGACACTACATAACGATTGAATCTTCAATAAATAACCATCACCATCGGATCAGTTTATTTTCTCACACTTTTTGCTATAGCAAATGTGCTTCAAAAACACAGTTATGACAGCCAGCGAAACAGAAAAGTTAAGAAGTCAAGGGTAAAGCAAGCACTTACCTCCATAACGGTGACTTCAAACGTTATTATTTTCAATAAAACAGCGCTTAGGCTTCCAGGGGTGTATTCCAGAAAGCAGGTTATGTGACATACTCGGGTAAGTTTGAGGATAAGCGAGATAACCTCATAACCTCAGCTTTCGGTTCCAAAATCAGAGGTTACTTTCGTGGTATGTAAGTAACCATAGTAACTTGCTTTCTGAAGATAACCTCCTCCAGAGCAGGTTATGTTCCAGGGTTAGTTCACTTCAGTGATATCAGTGCACGCGTGACATACTGACCAGCCTTCAGTGGGCCTGACAGATAGCGCACAACATTATATAATATTAGATTATATAATATAGCCTTATATATATATATATATATATATAAAGTGCTAATATAAGTAATAAATAAGGTAAGATATTATTCTAATATGGTTATTTTATTTATTGTATTGGTATATATAACAGTTATCTGTATAAATTATAAAACACTATGACAAGGTAGTCAATAACAACTACATTTATAGGTTTCTGTGCTCGTGTGTGAATTATAGACCTACAGTATATGTGAATGTGTTTGTATTTGTGTTTATGTAAATACAAAATATATATACACGCATAACCAAAAAAAAAAAAAAAATTTTTGAAAAAGCACTTGTTTCAATCTGAGCAAAGAGCTTTTATAAAACAAAAAGATAAAAAAGGGATTTTGTCTTAAATTTTAAAGAAATTTGAGACAGACATATGAGAGGGGAAATCTGGACATGAAACTTTCCAGATACAAACTTTCAGTGTGAGAAGAACCGATTTAGACAGATCAAGTGAATAGATCAAACCAATCTTCAGAGTTTAAGTCCTGGCTCGCGGACCTTTCCTGATCCTGCCCCCCTCTCCCACTTCGCTTCCTGTATAAATACTGACCTATCCTAATAAAGGAAAAGATGTAAAAAAATCATTATTTATATTTATTTACAAAAAAAAAATTAATTAAAATGTTCAACTCCTGATTCCAGTGTTTTTTTTTTCTTCATCAGATTCCCATCAGTTCACTCTGGATCCAAACACTGCACATAAACGCCTCAGCCTGTCTGAAGGGAACAGGGTGGTGACTTGCACTGGCACACTCCAGCTGTGTCCTGATCATCCAGACAGATTTGATGGATACCCTCAGGTGTTGTGTAAAGAGAGTGTGAGTGGACGCTGTTACTGGGAGCTTGAGTGGAGTGGATCTGTATATGGTGTTGGTATTTCAGTGTCATATAAGAGCATCAGCAGGAAGGGATCTGGTTATGAGTGTTTCTTTGGATTTAATGATCAGTCCTGGAGTTTGTCCTGCTCTTCCTCAAGTTTCTCATTCTGGCACAATAACAATCAGACTAAACTCCCTGTTCCTTTCAGCTGCAGGATAATAGGAGTGTATGTGGATCACAGTGCAGGAACTCTGTCCTTCTACAGTGTCTCTGACACAATGAACCTCATCCACTCAGTCCAGACCACATTCACTCAACCACTCTATCCTGGGTTGAATGTTTATGGTCGTCAATCATCAGCAAAACTATTATAAGTATGTAAATTGGAGAGAGATTTTACACATTGTACTGTTACTTGCCAACTCTGAGCTGTATAAAACAGTAGAATATTTATGTTTTATGTGTATTTATTTACTAGGCACTTTTATCCAAAGTGGCTCACAAATAAGAAACAGTAAGATGTTGTAGGTCTTCTGTTTTTTAATCTTTAAAAAACAAATGCAGCTTGGGCTTCAGAAAGGAGGTTAAGTGAAAACTCTGAATATCTTAACCCTGAAGTGAGGGAAACTCTGGGTTTGCAAACGGAAACAAGAATAGGCCTATTTTTAATTTCTTACCCCCATTGCCAGATAATTAGCAAAATAAAATAAAGAAATCACTTAATTTTTTATTTTTTTTTCCCTTCATGGAAACAAGACTAAATACCTTATATTATTTATTTTATTATATATATATTTTTTACACCGTATTCACGTGCATACACTGTAAAAAAGCGGTTTCAACTAATTACTATTTAGTAACTAGTTCCACACAAATTTTACGTTCAGTCAATTTCTGACTTCAAAATGTTTTCTGAATTGTTATTTTTTAGTTGGCTCAACCTTTACTGAACTAGTTTTATAGTCCATTCAACTAAAATGTTTTAATTGGTCAGACATTTAGAAAACTACAGCAAGTTATGTCAATTAAAATTTAACCGTTTACTCCATGTGTTTTATATGTTACCTCAACTAAGATTTATTATTTGGGCATCATACGAAATTGCTGGGGAACTACATAAACATATATTTTTATAGTTTAACAAAATTATAAAAAATGATTAACTGGTATTTATCAATCACTAAAAACACACTTTACAACACATAATAGCCTTTATTTAATAACAATCTCCATTTTTGAAAATTTTCATACAAACTAAACATACATGAATGAAGAAAAACAGTCACCTACATCTTGGATGGCCTTAGGGTCAGTAAATTAACAGCAACTTTTCATTTTTGTGTGAACTATCCCTTTAAAGCTCCAGTTGACCGGTTGACCTCTGAACCGGTTCAAGGAACGAAAATGAAAACTGGAAACGAACAAAATTTTCACAGGAACAGAAACAGAAACGAAAACTAAATCAATTTTAATCGTTCGGAACAGAAACACTTATTTCAAATTACCATTAACCAGTTCATAACATTATTTTATCGTTCGCTTTAATATTTTAATTAGGCAGTGACAAATCACGAATTGAATAGTAGAGCACATGACTGACGCATCAAGCGTGAGTGAAATGCCCACACAGCAGTCATAGGCAGTCCATCTCTCCGGCCCGATTAGGTTTGTCTTAACCACAAAGTTGGCTACCCATCAAATGTTCAGAGGTATGTTTAAATTAAAATATGCTTAGAAATGAAGATTAGCCTTACATAGTAATGCAATCTATATATATATTTTTTTGTTTTGTTTGCTTCTCTTCTGTAATTAATGTGTGAGCTAATTTTTAGAACGTAAAAATGTCATAGGCCTATAGTAAGCTTATACCACTGTCAATGACTTTTTTAGATGGGTCGCCACCAAGACAATTCTTTTCGTCAGTATTTCGCCTATGACAAGTCATCTAACAAGTCTTTCTGCAATATTTAGGGATGCGGGGCAGAAATAGCCGGGAATCACGGAGGTAACTTGCAGAGGCATATTCAACGTAGACATCCAGCAAAGTATACTGACTCAAACAGCAATAAAAGACCAGTTAACGTTACAGCAGATGGACAAACAACTCTGGACGCGGTCATAGTGAAAAAGCCAAAGACAACAGGCCTACATATTCAAATGAATCCTGATGTTCTAAAAGATGCGTGCATAGAGCTAGTAACTGTAAACGGGAGACCATTTACATTAATGGAAGAAACCGGCTTCAGAAAAATTATCGAGCCAATACAAGCGGCTATAGGAAATTATTTCACCATCAACTCCTCAAATATCCATGATATGGTGTCAAGTGTTGCTCAGGCGGGAAGGGAAATGCTCAAGAATGAGTTAAAGGGGTGGCTACTAATGCTTAAAAATGATTTAGCTACATGCAGAGACCAACTGTGCTTGGAGTAAATGTGCAATACACTGTCGGAGAAAAAATACTGTACAGACTTTAACATTAAAACAAGGTGATCTTGCTTTTGTGGGGAAAATAGCATACCTGTCTCAGCAGCAACTGTTTCCCCTCCACCATGTTTAAAGTTTATGGCCTGCACAACTCAGAAACTTGGGTATAAAACTTATAGTAGAAAATATGACAACAGTATTCATGTCCAATTTCCAACTAGAAAAGTCATATACAAAAAAATTGGATAGCTTGTGAAGGCAGCATAAGATAAGGTAAGGATGTCATTTGCACTTGTTGATTAAGGTTAAAATGGAACACCATTCAGATTTGCATTTAGTTAGCAATAGCATGAAGGAAAAAAAAAAGAGCACTTGCAAGGGGAGCATAGCATTAGCACTAGTCAGTCTTAATAGTTTTTTGGTCAGATTTTGGTTTTATCAATGAGCCAGTCAAATGTGTTCATTAAACTTTAAACATTACTGCTTGCTATAGCGATATGTCAATATAAATGTTGGCGATTATATAAAGTGTAAATCGAAAAACTTTTTCTATATCATTTATATATTGTCCTGGCATGCAAATATATTTGTGGAGCTTATAGTGGGCAGGAGTTATTGACACGTCAGAGTGATAAAGTATGTATTTCGTGTATTTTCAAAATACAAAATACTGTATTTGTATTTAAATACATTTTCTCACACAGTATTTTGTATTTTTATTTTAAATACATTTTGATGTATTTGTGCCCATCTCTGGTTGACAACGCATTAAAAGAGCAACGGTCATCCAATTTGATTTCTAAAGCGAGACATGTTGCAAAAAAGTTGCGCACACAGAACGTTGTCACTCTTCTTATAAGAATGGGGTATAAAAGGGCAATTGTTGACTGTCCAACACGCTGGCATTCAACACACGATATGCTGGAGCGGCTTTTAGAGCTCAGGAATTTTTGCGAGGACACGTCACCAAATATTAAAGAACTACATTTAGGTGAGAATGAATGGGAGACAGTTTCCAACTTGGTGAGTGCACTGAAACCAGCGAAAAATTGCTACAAACAGCCTCCAATCGGACCAGCTCACAGCAGGTGACTTCTACGGTGTTTGGCTTCAGTGTGTACAGTGTGCCGACAGAACTGACAATATCTTTGCAAAACGCCTAGTTCAGTGTCTCAAATCCCGACAAATAGCCCTCTTTGACAATGATGCCTTTGTGGCTGCTTTATTATAAATTGTATCGTAGATTCAGACTTTTTCTCAGCGTTCTTCAATCCGAAAGTGCAAAAATTCACTTATGTCGTGCCAGGGAAGCCATTCAGAATTTATTCCAATCATCTGACGATGATGACGAGATAGAACAGCTGTTGATGGCAAAAGAAAAAGAAAGCACAACAGTAAAACACACTTGTGTTCCAATCTTATCTGTTTTGGACATGTATTCCAGAGAAGCACGCCTTAAGAGGAGTGAGTGTCTTTTTAAGTACTGGACAAGTGTTGCTCCCACTAATCCAGATTGCACAAACTTGCTATGAATGTAATGGCACTACCTGTAACGCAAGTCAGCGTAGAGCGCGCATTTTCATGCCTGAAGTACATTCTTTCCCCACTGAGGTCTTGGAGGACATTATTTTCTTACGTTTAAACAAGCAGTACGGGCTTTAGTCTCAAATAGACTGATTAAGTTTGTGCATTTCGTTTAAACCTATCCAAATAGCAACTATTGCACGTTTCTACTCGTATTTCAGGTAGCCCAAAACAGGTCCGTGTGATTTCTTTATAGACTTTTAATGCCTTGTATTAAATTGTAGAAATGTTGTTGTAATTTTATTTTACAATGTTATATTGCATTAAATGATCGAGCTTAATTAGCGAACTGAATTTGATTATGTGATGCAAGGACGTGTTGCGCAGTGCATTATACTTTTAAATTAGCAGTTGACGGTGCAGATTCTCCCCCCTTTTTGGGAGCCTCTGCTTTCTTGCTGTCGACAAGTCAGTAGTTAATTTTATTACTGTAATTAAGAAATGCAACAGGTTGGATTAGAGAATATTTAATTATGTGAAAAGAGTGTTAGACTATGTGGAAAAAGCTGCAGCGCATTGAGATAGACATTGAATGATATTTAGTGTCAAATGTTTATAAAGTCATTTAGCCCACACCCATGAAGCGTTACCTTGGTTGAATTGTGTTTTTACACTTCATTTTTAGCTGCTGCCACGTTCTTGTTTCTTTTTTTCTGTCTTTTTCCTTTTCTTTTTGCCATGGAATACCATTAAAAGTAATTTTAGTCAAATAATTTACAGTTTTCACCTCTGATATGATAACAGTTATTAAGTTATTGACAGTTATTATCAATTAAAGTTAAGCATTGATGGAAGTACGCGCGTAGACGTCTTTTTGGCAGGAGCTGTTGCCATGGTGAATCGTAATTTCGGAGCTCCACTGATCATGACTTTTCATATTCATGGTGAATGTGCTTAACTCAGAGTTAACCTACTCAGAGTTGAATAAACACAATTCAGCCGTTCTGAAACCGAAAACTCTTGAGTTTCCCATCTCAGGGTAAGTCAACTCAACAGTTCAGGTTTAAACTGAGTTGGTTGAACCTCCTTATTGAAATGGGCCCCTGAACTTCTGTCACTGACAATAGCATATATTATACAATAAAAGTGAACAAGTACGTTTTCATCAGATTAATCTAAAATTGATTGCGAAATTGGGAAACTACACTGTTTGTCTATGGGAAAAAATTGTTAAAATCTCATTCCATAACCAAAGTGACAATTTGAATTATTCAGGCGTGC
Organism: Barbus barbus; assembly: GCF_936440315.1. Taxonomy (NCBI): domain Eukaryota; kingdom Metazoa; phylum Chordata; class Actinopteri; order Cypriniformes; family Cyprinidae; genus Barbus; species Barbus barbus. The sequence goes on from NC_136755.1 coordinate 2,830,038, forward strand.
CAAAAACAAAGTCTGAAAATTGTCACCCAAAATAAATTGACACAATTTGACATAATTGAGATGACCCAGAGAGAGCATTCTCAAACTAGAGATTGCTAATCAGTGATCACTGCCCTCTAATGCCCTTTGGATGTGTCACTTCCTGTTTGCCTGTGCTGCTGAGAGGTTTGCGATTGTAGCTTCATGTAGCTTCGCTTTTCTGTTGAATCTCTGTCTTACTTTCACTCTCTGTTATTTAAAGTGATAAAATATAACTTAATTCACACCATATATCTGATATTATCTATCAAACTAATCTGACTAATTTAATCGTTTGCTTTTAATGTAAACACTGCTCAGAGTCTTAACACTGAAGTAACACTGAAGCAGAGTTAAAGTTAATGAGATAATTAAGTGATTAATTAAATGATGATTGAGCATTAGTGAGGAACAGCTGCTGTTAACAAGCAGAATCACTGAAGAAAATAGAAACTACAACTGACTTCCGCCACGGCCTTTGATAAAATTAACTGAAATAAAAGAAGACATTAAGGCCCGGTTTCACAGACATGTCTTAGACTAAAGCCGGGCTCACACTGTGCGATTTTTAATAGTCTTTTGCGATTGCTGCTTGTCACACTGTACGAACATGATCCCCATGTCAGACTGTAGGATCTCAGTTGTCTTAATGTCAGACTGTACGACAGTCAAGACGCGACAAAAACAGACGTACTCAAGAAGACTTGTCTGGAGTTTTATGTCATCAATACGTGACCCGCGTTATAAAGGTAGCTAGCAAACAACAGCATAAAGGTATCGTTAGTTTTATTAATTACATGCCTTGATGTAAAAAAAAAGAAGAAAAAGACGACGTGGCCCTTGGCCCTTGTATAACTTTTAAATAATTGCTTCTAAGCAGTTGTAATAGTGTTTCATTACAAACACTTGAACATTGCTGAATCAGAAGCTTGATGTAACAGATTACTCTTTCTGCTTAATAAAACACATGATTGATCGACACAAAGTGATTTTTCTCTCTTTCTCTTTGGTTATTGACTGAAATGCATCAACTAATAAATAGCCCCCCCCAAAAAAAAACGTTAGAGCCCTGCATTTCGGCCCGGCCCGGGCCTGTTTTAGGCTTCTCCTTATTTTTATATTTTAGACATCCATCAATTAGTGATGAAAAAAATTGCCCCGCTGGTGGAAACAACACGAGATGGTGTTTAGAGTCCCGCAGCAGCAGCGAGCGGCGTCTGCGCAGCTGAAGAGTTCTGTATTCAAATACGCGCAATAGGCTGAAGCTTGCTGCAAAGCCCCAGCAAAAGTAATTACCATGAATGTGTCGGGGGGGGGGATAGTAAGGCTGTATTTGAATTACTTACTAAAAAACTTGTTTTCTGTGTCAGTTACACAAAGATGAAGATGATGATCCTGAGCCATCTTTTAAATGTAATTAATCTAAAATATATGAAAGTTTAACTTTTTGAAATAAGTTACAAGAAAAAAAATACTTTTTCAAATCAACACTGCTTCAGAGTGTATTTGGTCCCACTTAAAACAGTGTTAAAGTAACGCTGAAGCAGAGTTAAAGTTAATGAGATAATTATGTGATTAATTAAGTGCTGATTGATCATTTGTGATGAACAGCTGCTGTTAACAAGCAGAATCATTGAAGAAAATAGAAACACAAGAACTACGATTGACTTCAGCCACAGCCTTTGATAAAATCAACTGAAATAAAATACATTAATTCTCTCAAGAGCTCAGCAGAGGATTAAACAACTCCACAAACAAAATCACCAGCTTCACTCATGATTGACTTTATTTTTGTCAGATGCCTACAGAAGCTCCTCTTGAGAATTATCAGAGGTTTAAATGTTGATGTTATATTGGTTAAAAACAATGCCACCATCATGGCGATCAGTGTTTACTTTGGTTGTGCCTTTGACTTGTTGTGTTAATTTTTTTTTGCAACAATGCATGCGTTGTTGTGAAGCAGAGAGATCAGTGCTTTACACTGAGTACATAATAGATGCTTTTATGTGATGAGATAATCATTGTGAGCTGGCCGGAAGGGTTTTTTCCCCCTCCTCCTGCCATTTCTATGTTAAGGGTTTGCATAACTAACTCTGTGAAACCACAGTATGAGACTAAAATTTAGCAGTTAACAGTTAGCGTTAATTATTTTAAGACCATGTGCAAGACTTTTTTTTTTTTTTTAAACTGCTGTATCATGTAGACACACACAGACGTCAAGAATCTCAACAATGGTGACTCAACAAAACGTTCACACTGCAATGCATGCTGGGTAACACCATAGTAAAAACTCCCATCATGCTCTGCAGTATGAACATTTATTGTCACCACTGTTGTGGATCGTATGAGGAGCGTTCATGTCTAAAAGCTTGACCTGAATCTCTTCATTATTGAAGTGTTCTGGTGCTGTATGTTTAATACATATTTTGGGGTGTTTATTAGTTGATGAGTTTTAGTCAAGAACCAGAAAGTAAAACCGCTTTGCGTTAATCAGTCATATGATTTATGAGCAGAAAGCATAATCTGTTACATCAAGCTTTTGATTTATCTATGTTCAAGTGTTAGTAGTGAACAGAGATGGGTACAAATACATCAAAAATCTATTTAAAATAAAAATACGAAATACTATGTGAGAAAATGTATTTAAATACAAATACAAAATACTGTGTGAGAAAATGTATTTAAATACAAATACAGTATTTTGTATTTTGAAAATACACAAAATACATACTTTATCACTCTGACGTGTCAATAACTCCTGCCCACTATAAGCTCCACAAATATATTTGCATGCCAGGACAATATATAAATGATATAGAAAAGTTAAGTCGATTTACACTTTATATCATCGCCAACATTTATATTGACATATCGCTATAGCAAGCAGTAATGTTTAAAGTTTAATGAACAGGTTTGACTTGCTCGTTAGAGAGATGGTAGGGCACCTTGTCTCTAAAAATTGATAAAAAATGCGGTCATAAAAAATTCACCCCCACCCATCTAAGTGGCCATCTGTTTCATCCACCCCAGTGATTTTAAGGAATTTATAACAATGTGTGTGGGGCCAGTGTTATGTGGTTTAAACTTTAAATGGTGAAATTGTGTTAAATGGGATAAAGGAAAATTTTTATTAAAGTGTTTTCACATACATTTATAGAAAAAATATCAAACATACGCGGAAAATGTACAGCGACTGTTTTTTTTTCCCCTACAAGTTGAGACAGTGTTGTTAAAACAGTTTTAGGAAAAACGTAGAAAATAAAGCAGAAAAGCATTAGATACGATAGTTTTTTTCTATCATTAGAATTTAAAACTAGTTAGTTTGGCAAAGTTAAAAAGAAGAAGAGGTGAGTGCGTTCGTTCATCTATAACAAAAAAGCATCGGACGCGTTAGTTAAAACAATAAGATATATTTATCAAAATCTATGTTGCGCTTTTTAAAAAAGTTTGAGTTTATAACAGATACAAAGTTAAATAATATAGAATTGTTTTATCTTACCGTGATGTGAAATAAAAATATCAGACCGTTAAAACAATAGTATAAGATACTTGTAAAAATCTTGTAACATTACAATTTAAAAGTTAGCTTTTGTCCCAACTTAGAAAATTAAAAGAGCAATCTATTTTACACAGCATCCGTCAGATAACCTCTCACTTCTGCGTCAAACTGAGAATGAACTCACGGGCGCTGCGGTCAGGCCACACCTACATCGCCCCTAACGCTGTAAGAAGAGACCGAAGTGAAGATTTAAATGTTAAAAGAATTGAACAAAGTAACGTTTTTAAGTTATTTTTAATCAATCTTTAGCGTTTCTTAATTAATGAAACCATTCAGTATTCATCCTAAAGCTTTTCACTTTAAAGGTTACACACGTTTTCTTTTAAACATTCACCTCTATCCCACAGGAAAATGTTGTTTTATTTTATTTTAGTTTAGTTATTCACACTTAATACCTTTTATTTACTCTTTGATTTTGTCAATCTTAAAACTTCTAATGTGATATGTCAGTTAAAATACACATATATAAGAACAAACTGAAATGAAAGCAAATGTTTTGGATTTTCAGTCATTATTAGACGTCTAAACTTTTTTTTATTTTTTTACAACATCTTACGAAATGTAAATATTTTGTCTCACGCAGAGCGACAAAATGAGAAAGGCCACTGTGCTTCTGGCCGTATGATCACTGAACCGGCCTTATCTGATCAACATCTAAAGTTTCTGGGATTGAACTCATTCTAAATCTAATGAGTTTTTGAGGGGATCTGGCGTCGTAAACTTTGTTAGAACGTGAGGTAAAAAGTTTGTTGATCAAAACAGAACATCTTTCTAAAATGTTCGGTGATCAAAGGACATCCGTGTTAACCATTTTATGACATGCACCTGCGAGTGTGAACTCTGTCAAAGGTTTAGGTACGGGTCAAAGGATGTGTGCCCTATTGAACCTTTTATGACACATCTGGTGAAGCTAGGTAAAGTTGAGAATTGAGTATTTATAATGAATTTATAATCTATTCGAATGCGGTTTCAAACTGATGTTCAGGATGAGATGAGATAGATAAAGAAGAAGTCGCTAACCGTAAACTTAAATAAATAGAGGTCCCCAAAGATAATGGTTTTAATAAGATGGTCTCCGCTGTTGGAAAATCTTGTTTAATTTAGTTCATTTTACATTATTTCTTTATCCGATCTTTGATTGCTGCTTCGCTTAAAACATAATTCTTTCCGACATAAGAATTAAATCAGACCTACTTCAAATGTATATTTGAACGGGTGGTTTACATCGCACGAGATCAACAAACAGATATTCAGAGTTTTGATTTTGGCGGCTAAAAGGTCCCGTTGAGTTCAAACACGCATAGATAAGGGAAAAACTGAACAACAAGAGGGACTATGCGAACACCTCCAGCTGCTTTAAGTAAACTGATGAAGATGACGGATAACTGCGTCTGATGAATTTACGCGGGAGTTTTTGATGAGATTTATAACAAAAGTCAGATTTTAAATAAACATACGACGGTCGCGAACGAAAAAAGTACTAAATATAAATGGATTCAGAGTTTTTGTTTTAACAAATGCGATGTAAATCTATCTTGTATCCTCAGGTAAATTATGTAAACAGATGCGAGACTGATATATAAATGTAAAATAATAAAAGTATTAGTTTTATGTAATTACGAGCTAATGAGCGTATTATTTATAGAATACATTTCATTATGTTTAAACACAGATTTCGTAATATTTGACCGTACTATTTCACAAATTAACTTTATACCATATTAAAGATTTGTGGTATTAGGTCACCCCCTGCAGGGTGTTATCATGTTTACGATACAATGCCAGAAAACGCCCACTCTCTGAAACGTTAAAAAAGCTAAAGTTATAGCATGTTCATTATCTTTGTCATTTTACTTTACTTTTGTCATTTAGCAGACGCTTTTGTCCAAAGCGACTTACAAATAAGAAAAAGTAACTAAAACTAAAAAGTTACAACTCTATATATACTATCTACCCACATATTTAAGAAAATAAAGAAATTAAATAAAATTAACACATGCATATAACAACAACATTTCAATAATAAACATATCAATGAAAAAATTAAATAAAAAGCTACTACTATCCCTTGCCGGTGTCCCTGCCCGGTGGAGTCGCACGGTAGAGTCGATGGTCTTTACACTCTTTACTTTGTAAACTCTTACAAAGTTCTTTATCTGTAAACTCTACTTCTCGTACGACAACGATATACCTCAACGATCGGCGGAACAATGGCGGACAATTTACGACGGTAAGTGTGTTTTGTTCACAGACAATATTTAAATATTTTAACCCTCTGGGCCCTGAGGGTGTTTTGGGGGTCTGGAGAACTTTCGACATGCCCTGACATTTGTGCTTTTTTCAGTTGCTTATAAAAATATAAATGGCTAAAGTCTAATAACACTGTAAACAGCACAAACTGGGCTACAATATTATGTTAGCAGCATTTATGTACATGATTGTGTTTTTGAGAAAGCAACGTTTATGCGTGGTTAGTGAAAAATTACAATTTTGAAGTCACTGAAATAAGGCCATAAAACACACACAGAATATTTGTTCACAAGACTTTTGAGAACGCGGTCTTGTAGCCTAGAAATTTTTCTTCAAAATTATCTGAAAATCATCTTACTCACTCATTCAGAGAAAACAATATATTGATTTAAAATTTCTAAGTCACTTTTTGAGTAGAAAGGGTCTATGCGAGAGGGCGTGAGCTATCATTATCAATGCAGAGATTCACACCTGAGAAGACAAAGGCCAGCATAATGAGCTGCACATAATGAGCCATTCAGTCAGGTGTGTGACTGAGAGGGAATTGCTACAAGAAAGAATGTGAGGAAAAAATAAATGTATATATTTTTTGTTTGTAGTTTATTTAGAATATAAAGCTATCTATCTATATATATATATATCTATATCTATATATAGTCGTGACGTATTGTCAAGTATGGTGACCCATACTCGAAATTGGTGCTCTGCCTTTAACCCATCCAAGTGCACACACACAGCAGTGAGTAGTGAACAAATCCACACACACACACACACACACACACACACCGTGAACACACACCCGGAGCAGTGGGCAGCCATGCTGCGGCGCCCGGGGAGCAATTGGGGGTTCGGTGCCTTGCTCAAGGGCACCTCAGTCGTGGTATTGAGGGTGGAGAGAGCGCTGGACGTTCCCTCCCCCCACCTACAATTCCTGCCGGCCGGGGGCTGGAACTCGCAACCTTTCGATTACGAGTCCGACTCTCTAACCATTAGGCCACGACTTCCCCCTATATATATATATATATATATATATATATATATATATATATATATATATATATATATATATATATATATATATATATATATATATATATATATATATATATATATATATATATATATATATATATATATATATATATATATATATATATATATATATATATCTCACATAAAATAACTTGAGTTTCACTTGTGAGTGCAGTAAAACAGTTTATTAGGAACAAACAAATAAATCAACAACAGAAGAGTCAAGACATTGTGGGTGCAAAAACAAGGGCAGGAAACTTTAACACAGGAAAAGCGGGAGACAGCAGAAACTGCATGAGAAAACAAAGCGAATCTGGTTGTAACATCTGCAACTGATTATTAATCAGATTGTGTAACTGATCGGTATTATTTTGAAACTAGTGTCTAGGTTTTGTAGGATATCAGAGACTGAATCAGACAAATTTAAGATGCGATAAGAGCATTGAAACATGAGGAGCTGGAATTCTACCGAGAAACCCAGGACAACGTCATAAATCTGTCCAAATCCTAGCTCCAACTAGTCTGAAGCAAACTAACCAGCAAGCCTCTTTCACAGAATAGCTTACAACCTCGAGACAAAAGAACACTTATTGATAATTCCAATTCAGGAAGGAGACTGTCAAATTTGTTGCAAGTAATCAAGGCTGATGGTCACATGTAAACCTGTGATAGAAAATCACGAGCTACAGACTCTCTTGGGAGGGTCTTCCCCCATACAAGACAAAGACAGACTTGAATTCCTTTGTCTAAAGAACATGCCTTTGTTCTCCATAGAACTACACAAAGACTTTCTTTTTCATATGCACATAAAATCATCCTAAAAGGACATTTCTATGCAGAACCCCATATTATGTTTGTAACCCAAACATTTGACTATCCTTGTTTTAATCAACCTCGCTCGTCATGATCTTGTTCTGTAAAAAGAATAACAATAATAATTTTATTAATTTATTAGATAAAAGTCGAACGTAAACGCGATAATGAGATTTTCTAACAAATGAGATGTTTTAATACATACCATTATTTTCTGAAGTCCTTAAACGGCTGGTGTCTGCCGTTTCCTGTTCGGACAATCTCACGTGTTTTACACCCTGACCGCACCCGTACATTCGCGGCGTGGGAGAACAGGTCACGATCGTGTGCACACTCGCACAGGCCGTAGACGTGTGAACTCTTTCCGCCGAACAAACAAATATGTATTAAAGACCCATCTCTTTAACCTGGCTTACACATAATACACTATCGCATTTCTATAATTCAAATCCGTTAAAGGATTGTTAGGCTGCATTAATTAGGTCAACCGGAACCAGGAACACTTCCCAAAACACCAGATGTACTTGTTACATTGTTAGAAGAATGGCATCTACGCTAATATTAGTCTGCTTCTTTCTTATTCCGAGATCACCGTAGCCACCCAGATCCAGACTGTATCCAGATCAGATGATGGATCAGCACCTAGAGATGACCTCTACAGCCAGGACACCTAGATGAGCCCCAGAGACTGATCCCCAGTGAAGACCCTGTCTCCAAGACGGCCATCGGGACAAGACCACAGGAACCAGATGAGTCCTTTGCACAATCTGATTCTGCTTTAGCCTAAATTTAAACTGCTGATTTTATCTGGCCAGAGGAGAATGACACTATTTCGACAAACTATTTCCCCGTCTAAATACTGTGAAGCTGATATAAAGCCACCTAGCTTTATATCAAGCCGATGTAAAGCTCGTTTGACACCATTTGCATTGTTAAAAGCACTATACAAATAATGTTGACTTGATTTTACTTGACAGTCACAAACCTTACGGTTTTCCTCCAAAATATCTTAAATTGTGTTCCCAAGACAAACAAAGCCTTTACGGGTTTGGAACGACATAGGAGCAAGTGATTAATGACAACATTTTCATTTTGAGGTGGAGTAACCCTTTAAGTAATTTCTAGAATTCAATCAATAAAAAAAGAAAAAGAAAAAGAGAGATATAAATCAATCTAAATGATCTACATTTCTCCATTAGTTTAAGAATTACGAAACTATGAGGTTTGTTTTAAGGATTTTTTCCTTCATATAATTGATGATGTAATGTTGTTTTCCAGTGTATAGGCAGGTGGCAGTGTTCACCATATTATAACAATAGTTCTCTATCTATGCCACTGACCTTGAGACGTGCTGCCTGCACATTTCTCATACTCAGCTAAGTAAACTTCACACAAACCCAGCTAATAAGACTTAAGTTGACAACCTAAAAACATCTTCACATTACTTTACTGTGAGCAGCCATTCAATTTATAACAACTAAAGTTCCACAATTAAAGCTAAAACTAATCCAGACTGGCTCTTCAAGAAATTTTAAGGGCAGTGTTCCAGTTTGATTGCCTGCATTTCAATAGATTGAATAAAAATAGCTGAAAGTTAACCTGAAATGGCATATTTATTTCCATAATGTAAAATAATTCTGAATAAAATATAAAATTCAGTGAGGAAAAATGACACAAATTAATTTTATTGCACATCATAAGATGAGAAATATGTATTAATAAGAAGAGCCAGTTTTTATATTGACTTCAACCCATCTTTGCACAAACACATATAAAGACCTTATACAGCAGAGAGTGAGATCACTGGAGGACATAGACAGATCATCTTCTGTCATATGTGACAGTGTAATTGAACTCAACCTACTATTATATAGGCCATTTTCTCAGTAGCCCAGAGGACATATTGTCCTCTTTAACCCTCATCAGATGTTTCACTCATTTATACAGGCTCTGATCTCCCACTTGTACTCTATCGGCGGTGGAAATCAAATGTAGAGAAATACTGGAGCAGAGCGACAACAGCTAATTCACGTGCTGAGACGAGCGCTTGATCTCAGCCTGGGGCTGGGCTCTTCGCTGTACGTGTGCAAAATAGTCACCCAACACGGTCAGAGTAAGCGATAAGACTCTTTTAGTTCATCTCTGACAACAAGGCTGATTTAATTAACTCTCCCCTCCCACTTTGTGGTTCAAGCCTCTCTACCAACAGCTCTCTAGTTATTTACTCTAATTAAAACCCAACCAGAGGAATCACATTTGGAGAGGTACAGTCAGACAGATCTGCCACACTAGATCAGTCATGCACGCACTCATAATATTCCACATAGTGAGCTGCCTACATTAACAGCATTTTAAGGCATCATAGGCATGCTCTTTATGCAAAGCCTGCTCCAAACACTGATGAACACAATGATGCCTTCTTTTAAGATACATCATTTTGGCTGAGTTCTAACATCAAAGGCCTTCACAGATAAACACTCACTGAAAAAAATAAATAAATAAAAATAATGGTGGAATGAAATGAGAGAAATTTCAAATACACTAATATTTATTCAGTGCTGAAAATTACTGATAAAAATAGTTTGATACAATCAAAAATAGCAGCCCAAGCTCAGTGGAAAAACATGCCTGAGGTGACATTTCTGCAACATGATATTACATTGCTTCTTTTACGCTTCAACACTGAAAACTTTCAAAGTGAACTTATCAAAGTGTCAACTTATTCTACTAACCCTAACCATAACCCAATCTAATACTCTACTAATACTCTAGTTAAGAGTTAGTTGACATGTAGTTGCAGGGTTAAGAGTCAGCAACACATGACTTCCATTCATATGTATGCGAATGTGGGAGAGTGGAAACGCTAGCTCATGCGAAGAAGTTTTGCATTTTACTGTGCTCCAGAGTTCAAGTTTGGTGACCAATTGAAGATCGATATGTCACGGCATGACTTCATACCCGAATTAAAAGAACATAAGATTAAAACTGCAGCATTGCAGGAGTAGATTGTATGTTTTTTTTACATTTCTTTTACATTACAATTTTGGTTTTTCAATAGAGTGTGACGTCATATCAAGAAATATTGTATGCTCAAAGTCTAGTGTTACAGCGGCTTTAATTTTTCAAAATAAAGTTTAACGACTTTCCAGTAACACAATATAATTTCTGGTAAACAATGTAAAGAGAATATAGCCCACAACAACAGATTTTTGTCATATTTTCCATGCTTATGCCATTAATTCAGTGAGTAGGGCTGCTGTTGCGTTAGCAGAGTCACATGGGTCCTTACTGTCAGATAATGCTGGGAAATTCAGTTTGGTGAAGTAAATCTATTCTTCCAGACTGCACAAAAATGTAAACTTGCCTTTTCTAAAAACAATTCATTTCACTGTCACATTGTGGTACGAAAATGTCAAGGTTAATTTTTCTGACTTCAAGACAAGCCAATTTGCTTGGTGGCCATCTTTGTAACACTTGAGCTATAGTCTAGTCATGCAAATATAATTCCAATCTATTTGAATGTGGAAAGACTGAAGTTTAAGTTTCAAAAATGCATAAAAAAATGATAACCTGCCCCCTGGCCAGAGGAGAACTGGCCCCCCAACTGAACCTGTTTTCTCCCAAGGTTTTTTCTCCATTTTTGTCATTGATGGAGTGTTGGTTCCTCGCCGCTGTCACCTTTGGCTTACTTAGTTGGCGACACTATTGGAAGAGAGCTGAACTGGAAGATGACATCAGTGAATCATCAATGAATTCCTTAGCTGGAAAAATGACTCTTTATTATTGTCCTCTTCCATTATTGACAAACTATTTTCCTGTTTGACACTGTAAAGTTGCTTTGACACAATCTGTATTGTATAAAGCGGTATATAAATAAAGGTGATTTGACTTGATAAAAAAATAACCAACAAAATCAGGCAAAAAAAAATGGTATTCTTTTTTATTCTTTTTTTTTTTTGTTGGTTGAAATAAGGCTACAATACTGTAATTTTCAGTGTTGTCTAAACTGCACGTGCACTCTAGAGAATTTCATTAGCTCAAATGCATGATTGCGCTTTGTACACTGTTTGTCTTTAGTACATTTATTGCTCTCTTGCCTGCACTCTATCGCTGTCATGTATCTCATTATGTAGAACAGATGACATTTGAGCAGGCGTTACACTGTGAGCTATCTTCATGTTATCTGGGCGTCTCGCTGGGCACAGAGTCCTCTCTTCCACTCAGACATCAGCTAATTACATTTGCGCTCTCTCTCTCTCTCTCTCTTCACAGCGATTTAGAGGCAGCTGGTGCTTTTCCTGGAGCTTAAACACTGAGAAACATGAATCAGTCTCTCCCTCTCCCTTCTCTCGCAGGTTAAATACTCATATTATGAATCTCTCACTGGTCTTTTATGCATAAATGCATCGTGTCAAGTGAGAAATGACTGTGAAGACAAGAAGAACATTGATTTTGTCTCATTCAATGAAGAATTAAGATTTAAAACATTTGTAATTTTTGGTTAACATTCTTATTTGCATATACAAAGCCAATACCATTTATTGTCTCAATGTATGGATACAGCTTGCCACATACCTTGTTTTAATAATTGCTGTAAAAATGTCACGTAGGTCCTCTCTGGATGTTAAAGGTCACCGTATATGTTTAAAAGAAAACTAAAATATTAAACACACATGCTTATAATAAACACAACATTGTTTATATCTTACTAGAAAGATTATATCTGATTTCAGATCAGTTTAATCAATTTGTACACATTTTAATGAGACAAAATTTGAAAAAAACTTTTGCAATGTATTTGTAAAAGCTTTTTAATGCATGTTTGGTCTGAGCTCCCCTTCAGGAACTCGAGCTGCATCGAACGCTTTGGGAATGTCCTCAGCAAAACACCGTACTGAAGCATCTGTAAAATCAGTCCAATAGTGAAGCGAGACATCACGAGTGGGGTGACGTGAGCAACCACAAAGCATAAAGGCGCATAGGGCAAACGCACATGTTAGCTTCTGCTCTTACGAGATCTTGAGAGAAGCAATATTCGTCTTGACTCTTCAGCCCCACTGTATCAAATTATGCTGACATTTCGGGGTTGAATGAGAAGGGATATGGGACGACGCCAGCGGTAGAGAAGACGTTTGCGAGTTATCTCTCGCCATCTTCAGCATTGTTCCTGAAGGCCCCGAAGCTTCCCACCAGGCCGGGTTAAACTGACATCGAACCTGGTTGGGAAAGCTTATACGGCGGCAGGTCAGGCCGGTGTGTGTTTGCACACTATGGTGGTGTTGCAAGTGTACCAGGCCGACCTGTTAAAAGACCTGGACGATAGGGGGGAAGAGGAATCCGACATGGTTGCTGAACTGCATCGGGCCACAGAGCTGTTGCTTCCGGCCACCAAGGAAATTGCTAGAGCCATCGGCCGTTCCATGGCAGCAATTTTGGCCACGGAGTGACACCTGTGGTTGAGTCTGTCTGAGTTACAAGATAAAGACAGATTCTTCCTGCTGGATGCCCCGCTATCGCTCTCTGGCCTTTTCGGCGGCACAGTAGATACTGTCGTCGAGAGGTTTCAGGGGCGAAGAAGCAGGCGGCGGCATTCCAGCTCTTCCTCCCTCGCCGTTCACAGGTCTTTGGGACTGCTGAGTGGGAGCAGTCCCAGCCGTCCAGCTCCTCATACCACCAGACCCAGAAACAGAGTGTTGCAACCAGGGCCCCCCCGCAGAAAGATCAGGGGCGGAGCGACGCTCTTGGCTGGGGTCCTCGAAGCAGAAAATGGATCTGCAGACCATTATTCGGTCTAAGAGGTCCTCGGGCAAGCAGGAGGGTAGCCCACCCTGGGGAGGAGAGGTACACACCTCAGTATACGGTCCCCAATCCTCCTCAGTGCCCTCAAGGGGCTGCACTGATACCCCTTCCACCCCCGGTACTTCAGGGCTCAGTGAGCTCCGACGAGCGCATCTCTCAGCTGACCCCCACTTATGGTACGGCACGGGAAAGCTCGTCCCCTCAGAAGAGGGCGCTAGAGCAGTCAGGTCTGTCGTTCCCTGCCAGTCAACCGCTTCAGGGCATCGAAGTGGCTCCTCTAGTAACACCAGAGGCCAGTCTCAAGAGTCTGGTTCCCTTAATAGACTTTCTGACAGTGTGGAAACTTCTGCCAAATATCTCACAATGGGTCCTGTGTACTGTAGAGAGAGGTTACAGAATTCAGTTCGGTTTTCATCCATCTCATTTCAAGGTTATTCACACTTTAGTTGGCCCCGAAAAAGGCTCTGGTATTGGAACAAGAAGTAGAAACTCTCTTGAGGAAGGAGGCCATAGAACGTGTTCCACCTCTCTCTCGAGATAATCAGGTTTCTACAGCCGTTACTTCATCGTTCCGAAGAAGGATGGGGGGGTTGCGTCCGATCATAGATCTGCGTCTATTGAACCACGCTATCAGGCGATTTCGGTTCAAGAAGCTCACTATCAAACAGGTCGTGTCTCAGATCAGGTCCGAGGACTGGTTTGTCACGATAGATCTCATGGACGCATACTTTCATGTATCCATCCTTCCTCAACACAGGTAGGTTTGCTTTCGGGGGCGAAGCATATCAATATCGGGTTCTTCCATTTGGCCTATCACTCTCACTCCGCACTTTCACGAAGTGTGTGGATGCTGCCTTCGCTCCGTTGCGACTCCAGGGTATTTGCATACTGAATTAAATCGACGATTGGTTGATATTAGCTCAGTCAGAGCACATGGCGGCTCGGCATCGAGATGTCGTCCTCGCCCATATGAGAGAGCTGGGGTTACGGTTGAACGCCAAAAAGAGTGTGCTTTCTCCACTACAGAGAACCACTTATCTGGGCGTGATATGGGACTCGACAACGATGCAGGCACAGTTGTCTCTTGCTCGTATCGAAACAATTCTCGAAGCCGCGAGAGCAGTGAGGGAAGGCCAGTCACTCACTGTCAAACAGTTTCAGACACTGTTGGGTCTGATAGCAACTGCGTCCAACGTGATAACTTTTGGCCTGCTGTACATGAGACCCTTGCAGTGGTGGCTCAAGGCCAAGGGGTTTTCGCACAATCAAGGTCACATGGTGATGCTTACGTGCCTTAGACATGTGGAAGAAACCTTGGTTCCTGCCTCCCTCACGGGTTTACATTTCCTTCCAGACCTAAGGTAGCACTATGTGCTTGTCCACACAGACAACACATCGGTGATCTCCTACATAAATCGGCAGGGGGGGTCTGCGCTCGCGCCCCCTTCACAGGTTGGCACACCAGATCCTCCTGTGGGCTCAGGTAAACCTCCTCTCTCTCAGAGCAGTGTGTATCCCTGGGCACCTCAATCAGGGAGCAGAAATCCTGTTGAGACAGGGGCTGAAGCCCGGAGAGTGGAGACTCCACTCCGAGGTGGTGGAGCTCTTTTGGGAAGAGTTCGGCCAGGCGGAAGTGCATCTATTTGCGTCGCAGGAAACAATACACTGTCCACTCTGGTTCTCCCTCACGCATCCAGCTCCACTTGGGGTGGATGCCATGGTGCAGACATGGCCGAGGCTTCATCTGTACGCTTTTCCCCCGATTACCCTGCTCCCGGGAGTACTGGAGAGAGCACGCCGGGATGGGATCAGTCTATTTCTAGTAGCCCCATTTTGGCCCGTCCGAGTATGGTTCTCAGACCTTGTGGCTCTCCTCGACAGCTCTCCACTGGAGATTCTGATCAGAATGGACCTCCTCTCTCAGGCGAGAGGCACCATTCTTCACCCCCACCCGGAGTTATGGAAGCTGTGGGCGTGGCCCCTGAGGAGGCACATCTCATAGCATCCGGTCTCTCAACAGAGGTTGTTGAGATCATACTACAGTCCAGAGCTCCCGCCACGAGGAAACTGTACTCCTTGAAGTAGAAAATGTTTACTTCTTGGTGCGGACAGCTAGTGCTAGACCCAGTTAACTGCCTGGTTGGTTCAGTGCTAGAGTTTCTGCAGGAGCGATACTCTGCAGGGTTATCCCCCTCCACTCTAAAGGTTTACGTGGTGGCCATAGCTGCTTACCACGCCCTTCAGGGTGGTCAGTCAGTGGGAAGACACCCGTTGGATAAACGTTTCCTCTATGGCACACAGAGGCTAAGGCCAGTACAGCGCACCAAGGTGCCCTCATGTGACCTGGCAGTGGTTCTGGAGGCTCTGTGTAAGGCTCCATTTGAACCCATCGAAGATGTCTCAGACAAGCTCATCACGCTTAAGACTATCTTTTTGCTCACCATATCCTCGTTGAAGAGGATAGGGGACCTCCAGGCACTTGCTGTGTCAGGCCTGGAGTTTGTACCTGGCATGGCTGGGGCCCGGGTATGTTTCTAAATGTTCCTTTATGTTCCTAAAGTGCCCACCTTCTCGCCAGATCCTATCGTACTGCAGGCCTTTTGCCCGCCTTCCTTCCAAGAAGCAGGCCAGGAAAGGTTCAATCTGCTGTGTGCAGTGTGAGCACTAGACATTTACGTTCACAGACCTGCCCAGTGGTGTAAAGCCGATCAGTTGTTCGTTTGCTTTGGTCCACCTAAAAAAGGAGTTCCAGCGACCAAGCAGACCATGAGTCGGTGGGTGGTCGAGATCATCACACTAGCCTATGAGTTCTCTAGTCTCCCGTCACCGATGGGTGTCAGAGCACACTATCGTCTTGATGTGCTCGCCAGATACACACCAGACAAGGACTTGCTGGTATGGCGCAGTGGGCATTCTCGTTCCCACAGCGTTCGATGCAGCTCAAGTTCCTGAAGGGTAACATCTGAGGTTACGTATGTAACCGTGGCACCCCGAAGGGAACGAGACGCTGCGTCTCCTTGCCATAGTCCCTGCATCCCTGCAGGCACTTGCGTCCACAGAAGCTAACATGTGCGCTTGCCGGATGCACCCTTATGCTTCCTGGTTGCTCACGTCACCCCGCTTGTGACGTCTCGCTTCGCTATTGGACTGATTTCACACATGCTTCGGTACGTTATCTCACCGAGGGCATTCCCAAAGCGTCCGACGCAAAGTATCATTCTCTTTAGAGAGCCATGGTTACATACATAACCTCAGACGTTTTCGTTGTAGAAAAGTTTTAACCAGCAAGTCTCACCAGTGTGTGGAGTTTCTACAATGAACTATTTTACAAAACAACTTGTTATATAGGTCAAAAGTTCTGAATTGATTTGCTTTTTAATTAGAAGCATTAAATATTTCTATATCTTTTATATATATATACATACACACACACACACTCACTGGCCACTTTATTAGGTACACCTTGCTAGTACTGGGTTGGACCCCCTTTTGCCTTCAGAACTGCCTTAATTCTTTGTGGCATAGATTCAACAAGGTGTTGGAAACATTCCTCAGCTGCTGCAGATTTTTCGGCAGCACATCCATGATGAGAATCTACTGTTCCACCACAACCCAAAGGTGCTCTATTGGATTGAGATCTGGTGACTGTGGAGGCCATTTGAGTAAAGTGAACTGTCATGTTCAAGAAACCAGTCTGATTTGAGCTTTGTGACATGGTGCATTATCCTGCTGGAAATAGCCATCAGAAGATGGGTACACTGTAGTCATAAAAGGATGGACATGTTCAGCAATAATACTCAAGTAGGCTGTGGCATTTAAAAAATGCTCAATTGGTACTAAGGGGCCCAAATTGTGCCAAGAATATATCCCCGACACCATTACACCACCACCACCAGCCTGAACTGTTGAGACAAGGCAGGATGGATCCATGCTTTAATTTTCTTTACGCCAAATTCTGAACCTACCATATGAATGTCTCAGCAGAAATCGAGACTCATCAGACCAGGCAACATTTTTCCAATCTTCTATTTTCCAATTTTGGTGAGCCTGTACGAATTGTAGCCTCCGTTTCCCGTTCTTAGCTGACAGGAGCGGCACCCGGTTTGGTCTTCTGCTGCTGTAGCCCATCTGCTTCGACGTGTTGTGCATTCAGAGATGGTATTTTGCATACCTTTGTTGTAATGAGTGGTTATTTCAGTTACTGTTGCCTTTCTATCATCTCTAACCAGTCTGCCCATTCTCCTCTGACCTCTGACATCAACAAGGCATTTTCGTCCACACAACACTCTCAACACAACGCTCACTGGATATTTTCTCTTTTTCGGGCCATTCTCTGTAAACCCTAGAGATGGTTGTGTGGGAAAATCCCAGTAGATCAGCAGTTTTTGAAATACTCAGACCAGCCCTTCTGGCACCAACAACCATTCCACATTCAATGTCACTTAAATCCCCTTTCTTCCCCATTCTGATGCTCGGTTTGAACTTCGGCAAGTGGTCTTCACCACATCTAGATGCCTAAATGCATTGAGTTGCTGCCATGTGATTGGCTGATTAGCAATTTCTGTTACCAAGCAACTGAACAGGTGTACCTAATAAAGTGGCCGGTGAGTATATATATATATATATATATATATATATATATATATATATATATATATATATATGAGGCGCTTAGAACGCTAGACAATAGTTGCCCCAACTTACAAAAATTGTGCATTTGAAATCTCTTGACAGCGATTCCGTAACGGTGTCGGGGAATCTCTCTTCCAAAACTATGCTAATGACAGCAAATACCCTTTTTAACGACACATTCTTACATTTAAAAAAAAAAACAACCAAAAACTCGGATCAGTTTTTGTTCCATCAGAATTTCAAATATTTTTTGTTCAAGTTTGTCAGTCTCCTTACAAATAAATTTGGTAAAATAAATAAATAAATATAATATTTGGACAACTTTAAAAGGTGATTTTCTTGATATTTAGACCAAAACTCCATCGGTGAAGAATGGAGAAGAAAAAACCTTGGGAGAAACCAGGCTCAGTCGGGGTGCCAGTTCTCCTCTGGCCAAATGAACCAGCAGTTTGTTCCAACTGCAGCAAAGTCAGATTGTAAGGGCTCAACTGGTTCCAGTGGTATTTTCCCGATGACTGTCTAGGTGGTGGGGTCCTCACTGGGGATCTGTCTCTGGGGCTCATCTAGGTGTCCTGGTCTCGGCTGATGTTCAGGGCTGTAGAGGTCGTCTCTGGGTGCTGATCCACCATCTGATCTGGATACGAACTGGATCTGGTGACTGCAGTGACCATCTGGGCTGGATACGGACCAGATCGGGTGGCTACGGTGACCTCGGAATAAGAAAGAAACAGACTAATATTAGCGTAGATGTCAATCTTCTTACGATGTAACAAGAACATTGTGTGTTATGGGAAGTGTTCCCGGTTCCGGTTGACCTAATTAATGCAGCCTAACAATCCTTTAACGGATTTGAATATTAGAAGCATATTAGTGTATTATTTGTATGCCAGGTTAAAGAGATGGGTCATTAATCTAGATTTAAACTGACAGTGTGTCTGGCTCCTGAACAGTGTTAGGTAGATTGTTCCAGAGTTTGGGCGCTAAATAGAAAAAGGATCTGCTGCCCGCAGTTGATTTTGATATTCTAGGTATTATCAAATAACCAGAGTTTTGCGATCGCAGTAGACGTGGAGGAATATAATGCGATAAGAGCTCGCTCAATTACTGAGGAGCTAAACCATTCAGGGCTTTATAAGTAATTAACAACTTTTTAAAATCTATACAAATATATATAATATTATATTTTAGGGAGCTTAATAGGGAGCCAGGGCAGTGTTGACAGAACCGGGCCAATGTGGTCATACTTCCTGGTTCTAGTAAGAACTCTAGCTGCTGCATTTTGAACCATTTGTAGTTTGTTTATTAAGCGTGCAGAACAACCACCCAATAAAGCATTACAATAATCTAACATTGAGGTCATAGACGCATGGATTAACATTTCTGCATTTGACATTGAGAGCATAGGTCTCAGTTTAGATATATTTTTAAGATGAAAAAATGCAGTTTTACAAATGCTAGAAAAGTGGCTGTCAAAGGAGAGATTGCTATCAAATAACCTGACTGATGACGAAGAATCGACAGAGTAACATCAAGTGTTAGACAGTGTTCTAGGTTATTACTTGTGAGGGTTTTAGGTTCGATAATTAACACCTCTGTTTTTTTCAGAATTTAGCAGTAAGAAATTACTCGTTATCCAGTTTTTATATCGACTATGCATTCCATAAGTTTCTCAATTTAGTGTGTTTCACCGGGCCGCGAATACATATAGAGCTGAGTATCATCAGTATAGGAGTGAAAGCTTACACCATGTTTCCTGATGATATTTCCCAAGGGTAACATGTAAAGCGTGAAAAGTAACGACCCTAGTAATGAGCCTTGAGGTACTCAATACTGCACTTGTGATCGAAATGATACCTCTTCATTCACTGCTACGAGTTGATGGCGGTCAGATAAGTACGATTTAAACCATGCTAATGCACTTCCACTAATGCCAACAAAGTTTGCTAGTCTATTCAAAAGAATGTTGTGATCGATAGTGTCGAACGCGGCGCAGAGATCCAGTAGCACTAATACAGAGATACAAACACGATCAGATGATAATAGCAGGTCATTTGTAACTCTAATGAGAGCAGTCTCAGTACCATGAGATGGTCTAAATTCTGACTGGAAATCCTCACAGATATCATTTTTCTCTAAGAAGAAATATAATTGTGAGGATACTACCTTTTCTAGTATCTTTGACAGAAAAGGGAAATTCGAGATCGGTCTGTAATTAACTAGATCTTTGGAGTCAAGTTGTGTTTTTTTAATGAGAGGCTTAATAACAGCCAATTTTAAAGGTTTTGGGGACATATCCCAATGACAATGACAAATTAATAATTGCCAAAAGAGGATCTATGACTTCTAGAAGCACATATTTTAGTAGTTTAGATGGAATAGCGTCTAACATACATGTTGTTGGTTTAGCTGATTTAAGTTTGCCATCTTATATAATAACGTTAATCGTGTAATTTGTCATTATTAATCTAATAATATCCAAAAGACAAAGAAATCATGCAATCAGGGTGTTAAAATAAACAACAACAACAAAAAAACACTCACCTTTCAGTTCACCAACAACTCAACCAATAGCCACTGCACAATAAGCAAATCCAAGCTGGTCCGTCACTTTTTTTGGGTCCCCTTGAAACATTTCCATTGTGGTCCATGCAGCGCGTTTTTGTGAGGATTTGCAGCGTTTCTTAATTTGCATGTGTTGTGAGCATTTTCAGCGTTTCTTAATTTGCATGTGTTGTGAGGATTTGCAGCGTTTCTTAATTTGCATGTGTTGTGAGCATTTGCAGCGTTTCTTAATTTGCATGTGTTGTGAGGATTTGCAGCGTTTCTTAATTTGAATGTGTTGTGAGCATTTGCAGCGTTTCTTAATTTGCATGTGTTGTGAGCATTTGCAGTGTTTCTTAATTTGCATGTGTTGTGAGCATTTGCATGTGTTGTGAGCATTTGCAGCGTTTCTTAATTTGCATGTGTTGTGAGCATTGGCAGCGTTTCTTAATTTGCATGTGTTGTGAGCATTTGCAGCGTTTCTTAATTTGCATGTGTTCTTAGGATTTGCAGCACATGTGCTGTCAAAATGATGAAGATGTTTTCTTGATTTGCTGGTGTTTTTTTTCTATTTGCATGTGTTTTCTGAAGTTGCAGCGCGTTGAGCTCTCTCGGCCACCGTAATAAATACCTGGGGATATGTTTGTTTTCTTCTAAAAGAGACAAAAAGTAATCAGATCTAGCAGATCTAGCTTAATGCTTTTCTGTAGGATAGGGTACTTTCCCGCCAAGCAATACGAAATACCTCTAGTTTAGTTTTCCTCCAGCTGCTCTCCATTTTCCGGGCTGCTCTCTTTAGGGCGCGAGTGTGCTCATTATACCACGGTGTTGGACTCTTTTCCTTAATCTTCCTTAAGCGTAAAGGAGCAACCGTCTCTAAGGTGCTAGAAAGGAGAGAGTCCATAGTTTCTGTTACATCATCAAGTTTTTCTGTGCTGTTGGATATGCTGAGTAATTGAGATAAATCAGGAACATTACTTACAAAGCAGTTATTATGCCTATTATGTCTAGCATTACTCCTTCCTCCCCAATGGAGGGTGCTGGTTGACATAGGTTGAGTTAAAATCCAGTTGACAGCTTCATAGCGTAAAAGTACAGAGGCCATTTCGCAGCAGAGAGATTGTGTGTTCCTTTCATCTTCTTCCAATCTGTTGTGTAAAACCCTTAAGAAGCTTTGCTTGTAAGTTTATATTATTTATTTAAAGTCGTGACGTATTGTCAAGTATGGTGACCCATACTCGAAATTGGTGCTCTGCGTTTAACCCATCCAAGTGCACACACACAGCAGTGAGTAGTGAACAAATGCACACACACACACACACACACACACCGTGAACACACACCCGGAGCAGTGGGCAGCCATGCTTCAGCGCCCGGGGAGCAGTTGGGGGTTCGGTGCCTTGCTCAAGGGCACCTCAGTCGTGGTATTGAGGGTGGAGAGAGCGCTGTACATTCACTCCCCCCACCTACAATCCCTGCCGGCCGGGGACTCGAACCCGCAACCTTTCGATTACAAGTCCGACTCTCTAACCATTAGGCCACGACTTCCAGTCTTTCACGACTTTATCTTTTATACTTTGTGTTTGCATTTTGTTAAGAGTCATATATGTAGGAAGCATGCTAGCTTTTCACGGGCATTATATTCACATTCAAAATCGGCATAACTAACATTACTGCAGTTTACCAATATAAATGTTGTATAACGAGTTACAGTATTTTGTTTATTTAAAGTAAGCATTTATTTGATTTATTTTGCAGTTTCACAAAAGAATGTAACGGAGATTGAACTACATGATTTCACTCAAGCAAAAGTAAAGAGAAAATTACTCTATCATCTGAGTGGTCATTGAAGCTGGTCATCATCTCCTTGCAATGTTTGGCTATCTGTATGCAGAGGACAGAATAGCAGTCTTTTGTGGTAGAAGTGATGGTTCTACCATATTTATAAGGAGGAGTTGAATTTACAGCTTTAGCTATATGGAGTTTACACAAGACTAGATAATGATCTGCTTTGCTGCAGAATTTCAACACCATTAACATCAATTCCATGTGACAGTATTAAATTTAGAGTATGATTTCGACAATGATTAGGTCCTGACATTAAAAAGTACACACCTTGCCATCTACACCACTGAAACTGATATTTAATGAGTGTCTTTTTTCAGTATTGAGTATCCCAATCACACATTGGTGGGCAGAGTTAGTGTAAATAGCCTCTGCCAACAAGGCGGGCTATTTGCACTTAGTGTAAATAGACACTCCATATTTTTAAAGTGTGGAAAATGCACCTTTAAAGGCATCCTTACACTTACAATGACCAAGTCAAAAACAGGAACCAAAAACTCTCTGTGGTCCATATGGGAGTGTGGTTAGCATATGCCACAGCAGGAACAGGCAGTGATCCTCCGGTGTGATGCACACACTGAAGATTAGGCACTGCCAATGAACTGAGGCTGTGTCTATGGGCACTGCATGCATCCACCAATCAGATGACGTGAAATGTTGAGAATGCTGTTTCCTGTGACATTCCGCTGGCAGGGCAAGAGAAAACACAGAGATGCCAGAAGAATAGGCTTTATCAGTGTGGAGGCCACACAGTACAGACAAAGACACACAATGTGCCTTAAAGGACACACAAAAACACTCTGATAAGGCTGAAGAGCATGTTGTGAGCACAGGGATTACCTGCTAACACTTTACAATAAGATCTCATGATTCAATGCATTAACTAACATTAAGGAACAATACGTTACAGTATGTATTAATCTTTGATAATGATTGTCATTGATTATTATTTCATCTTAGCTCAGCTCCATTGAACCATATTAAAAGATATTTTATTGTTAGGTCATGTTAACATAGACAAAAATATAAAAAACTAAATTCTGCGCCAATTAAATAAAATAAAATGATGTTTGCTTATTTTGTGTGCACAGTCACTTTGTTTGTTTGTGCACTTTAGTTTTTGTTGTCACCTTTATGTAAATATTCAGAAATATTTTTTTGTTCAAAGGACTTTGAACTTTTGCCTTAACTTATGTAGACAACCAATGTTAACAGAAGAAATCTCATTGTAAAGTGTTTTCATGTCCCCACACTCATATGTGCTTGTGCGTGGTCTCAAGCTGCTTCATTTTTCAAGTTCTCACACACTTTGTTTCAGTCCTGAAGTACTACTAGGGCAATATCTCTGCATCTAAACCATCACTGTAGTCTTTATGTTATTTATGTCAGCAACTGGCTGTGCTATGTAATTTCTGCTGCAGAACAAAGTCTCTTCATGTAATGTTAACCACAAAAGGATTTTTTTCTCATCAAACCCATAGAAAATTCTCACGGGAACTCTTGGCTCGAAAACGACAATTCTCTTCAGAGATTTAGGGTTGCATTTGAACAACAGTTTATAAAAGATTATTTTATTTGTACATAGGCATGCAATATTGCCATATAGCCTAGTGTACATTTTACAAGTTGCTATCAAATTTGATGGCTAATTATCAAAAGCATAGTTCACCCAAAAATGAAAATTCTGGTCATTCCAAACTGGTGTGAATGTAATGTATTTGTATTTTGAAGAATGTTGGTAACCATTTTGGTAACTGACATTTGTCCAAATATCTTCTTTTATGTTTCATAGAATAATGGACAGCATACAGGTTTAAAGTGACATAGGGTGAGTAAATGATTACAAATATTCAGGTGAATAATCTTGGCTCATGTTGTCTATTTTTACACAGTAATTTCACTCTTAAAAATAAAGATACTTTTAGGGCATCTATGTTTCCATGAAGAACCTACAACAACTTTGTATTAATAAAAAAAAAAAAAAAAAAAAAAAAGGTTCTTTAGACA
Organism: Barbus barbus; assembly: GCF_936440315.1. NCBI lineage: Eukaryota > Metazoa > Chordata > Actinopteri > Cypriniformes > Cyprinidae > Barbus > Barbus barbus. The sequence continues at coordinate 2,854,534 of NC_136755.1, forward strand.
ACAAAATCTAAGAAAAAAAATTATTCTGAGAATTGTTCTCTGAAAGGTTCTCAGTGGAATCAGAAATTATTCCTCTATGGCATCACTGTGTAAAACTCCCCTTTGAAACCTTTACTTTTAAGAGTGTTGTTAAAACTCACATAGCATTTCATTGTACAAAATGACTAAAACTACTGTTAAATCCTCAAAATATGTACTTTTTAATGTGGAGCTGAAGATTTTGGCTCTTTTATCAGACTTTCCTCTCCTCACGCTGTTTTTCAGTTCATTATGCTAATGATGTGGCATGATTGGGTTTGATCCTTAGCAGCTTGATTGAGCTCATCCCTGGTGAATGTATCTCTCCTCCCTCTTTCTTCAGCTCTCTCTCTTTCTCTCTTCACATCGCTGATTGCAGGTGAAATATGATTAAAGTGAAGACACAGCTGTTCAGATTCGAACTGACAAAACAGGAAACATAATCATCTGTCCTGCTCTCTGAGTGTTACTGTCACTCTTCTCCTCATCGCCGGAGCCAAAAGCCTGAGGAAGATACGTTTATTCATGTTTTATTCACTTTTAATTTGGTCTCTCTCTTATCGACTGATGAGCTTCATCAAATGCCTACAGAGCTCAACGGCTCCCAAGGTAAAAAATCTCTGTAAGATAGATTTTTAGAAATAATACATCAAAGCCGCTTTTACAATGAACACAGGAATTGCAGATTTTTCTGTAAATCTCACAAATTACAGTTGTGAGATTTGCAGAAAAATGGCTAGCTATGAAACATTTTCTAACTTTAATTCTCTACCATAACTACCCACCAAATTATTTAAGGTGAGCAGATTTCTGAATCGGATACATTTCCTATTTGAGTGGTCAAAATATCACTGAAATCTCATTTATTTAAAAAAAATAAATAAAATAATAAAATAATAATAATAATAAAAAAACTGGGACAATACAATTTTGAATGTTTCTGTTTTGTTGTTGTTGCTGTGGGCTCCATATATTATTATAAAAATGTATAATTATTATGATGTTTAGTTTGATTATTAAGTTTTTACAGTGTGGTTTTAATACAATTCTCCAAAAATTAGTTAGTAGCAAACGGTTTATATATATATATTGTGGCGGGAGGAGCAAACGACAGACACAGTGGGCGTGGCGTCAAGCCTCGGAGAGGTTTTTATTAAACAATAAGGTATAAATAAAGTGTCCAAAGGGGAAAAAGTGTCCAAATAAACGGGGAATCTGGTGTCCTCGTTGTGCCGCGGGGATTGTGCAGGAAGGTAGTGTTCAGAAGGGAAGGGTCCAGGGAAGGGGCGGAGTCCGGTGGCCGCACGCGCTCCCCTCTCGGGGCCGGGAGCGAGTGGCGGCGGCGTCTCTTGCGCGGCTCCTTCCATCTCCTTGGTTCCCGGCGCTTCTGGGGGATTCGACGGCCCGGCATCCTGGCCCGTCAGCCGTCTCACGGGTGCGGCAGTCCTCCTCGACGCACCCTTCCTGGACCCACGAGGACACCAGCGTGCATGCACGGGGAAGAGACCGGTCTCCCGAGGAGAGGCGCGCTCGGCGTTTAAACGGCGGCGGTGATGAGGCTCTATTCACATCAGGTGCGCCTCATCACACGCCGCCAGCCCTAGGTGTTCAGCGCCCCTCCTCTCTCACACACCCACTCCCGTCGGGAGCCTGGTGAAGGGCGGCGAATACGGGACGGGGTGGTGATGATGGACAGGGGGGAGGCAGCCGACTCGTCACATCCCCCCCCCCAAGCGACATCCCCGTCCGAGGGTCGCCGCCCACGCGGGAGTGCTACCTTCCTCAACCAGGCTCCAGCGGTCGGAATGGGTGGGGCAGGGATTCCTCTCCGGGCAACTCTCCCTCTCGCACCGCGCCGGAACCGGGACAGAGGAACCGGGTATTAGTTATCAGCCTCAACCAGCCACAGGGTAAATGACAAATAGAAAGAACGTCACTTACCCCTTTGGTGGCTGGGAGGCTGTCCCCGTCCTTCCTCCGTCCCCGTACGGGCTCGACGGCTTCTTGCGAGCGAGAGGGGATGACGTCATCTGATGTTGCCCAACTACGCTGTCTAGGCTTCGCCTGCCCGCATTCTCCACCACTGTGGCGGGAGGAGCAAACGACAGACACAGTGGGCGTGGCGTCAAGCCTCGGAGAGGTTTTTATTAAACAATAAGGGATAAAATAAAGTGTCCAAAGGGGAAAAAGTGTCCAAATAAACGGGGAATCTGGTGTCCTCGTTGTGCCGCGGGGATTGTGCAGGAAGGTAGTGTTCAGAAGGGAAGGGTCCAGGGAAGGGGCGGAGTCCGGTGGCCGCACGCGCTCCCCTCTCGGGGCCGGGAGCGAGTGGTGGCGGCGTCTCCTTGGTTCCCGGCGCTTCTGGGGGATTCGACGGCCCGGCATCCTGGCCCGTCAGCCGTCTCACGGGTGCGGCAGTCCTCCTCGACGCACCCTTCCTGGACCCACGAGGACACCAGCGTGCATGCACGGGGAAGAGACCGGTCTCCCGAGGAGAGGCACGCTCGGCGGCGGTGATGAGGCTCTATTCACATCAGGTGCGCCTCATCACACGCCGCCAGCTCTAGGTGTTCAGCGCCCCTCCTCTCTCACACACCCACTCCCGTCGGGAGCCTGGTGAAGGGCGGCGAATACGGGACAGGGTGGTGATGATGGACAGGGGGGAGGCAGCCGACTCGTCACAATATATATATATATATATATATATATATATATATATAGATATAATATATGAAGAGTTCAGATGCAAAAGCCTCTAAGTGCTGTCTGAAATTTTCATCTAAAATGAGCATTTTTCTCACACGCCTGTGTTTAGGTTCAGTAATTTCAATTTAATGGCAATGAATAGGTCCTTTTCTTTGCAATTAAAGTGAAATAATTTAACATAAATATAGAAACCTGATAAAAATGCTCCTTTTCGAAGAAAATTTCAGATGGCACTTAGAGGCTTTTACATCTGAACTCGTCATATATATATATATATATATATATATATATATATATATATATATATATATATATATATATATATATATATACAGTAAATACACACACGTGGTCAGAATTGTTGGTACCCTTGGTAAATATGATCAAAGAAGGCTGTGATAATAAATGTACATTGTTAATCCTTTTGGTCTTTTATTTTTTTTAAATCACACAAATCTAAGCTTTCATTGGAGAATAAGGATTTAATATGGGGGGAATTATCATTGTGAATATTGTAAAATGTAAAACATTGTAAATGTTTTTTTTTTTTCTCAAATACACGTTGGACAAAATTACTGGTACCCCTAGAAATTCTTATGAGTAAAATATCTCTGAAGTATATTCCCCTTCATATTCACAATTGAGCACTCCAGGGGGATAATGAACATGAAATTACCCAGCCATGGCTTCCTGCTTCACAGAAATATAACTAGGAGGGAAAACAAAACAAAGGCCAAATTAATCACCCATCACCATGAGAAAAAAACTAATAATATATTATACTAATAATATAATACAGTCAGAAAACCTTTTTTTTTTTTTAAAAATGACATCACCACATGTTGTTTGGGAGGGCATCAAGCAAAAAAATTAAGAAAAGGAAATACTTTCACCAAAAAACATACTCCAGCATATTCAGTTGTCAGACACGACTTGAACTTCAAATGGGACTGGCTTCTATTGTCAGATGTAACTAAAATAATAGCTTATCAGTAGCGAACACTCAAGACTGGTTTGGTGAACACAGGGATAAAAAGTACCCCATGTCTACAATGAAATATACTGCTGTATTTTTGATGTTGTGGGCCTATATGTCTGCTGGAGGTCCTGGACATCTTGTTTAGACACATGTTGTAATTGTATTACATATTTTCAAACCAATTACAATACCCTACAATTACAATTACAACCTTTGTAACTTCTCAAATGTTTTGTCTTGTTCGTGTTTGGAAATGACTTACTATCCGCAATTAAACGTATTATAAATTTAGGCTCATTGTCTTTTCTCTTACTGTGGAATAGTTGTAATTGAGTAATTGTGTATTTATGTATTTGTCTTTCTTTATTATCTGATTGTATTTTCAACATGTGATATAGTTAAGATGTGTGTGTGGAAATTTTGATGGTGGAAATTTTGGGGACATTTAATACTGACAGCAAAACAATCCAGCACCCTGTTGAGGCCCTGTTATGAAGCACATGCAGACAATATTACTTCAATGTATCATGAATCTATAGTATGTTACTACTGTCACGGTTCATGAATTCACTGTGTTCTTCATGTCTCGTGTATTGGTGTTTGTGTGTGTGTGTGTGGGCGTGAGTTACGTCACCGCTCATCAGCGCGCCAGCTGATCTCACTCCCCGCACCAGCTGCTGTCAATTCACCTCTCTATAAAGCCTCATCGCTCTCTTTCCTGTTTGTCAGATCGTTGTTTGATGTCGTCCGAGTGTCTTCCGTGTTTCTCCTGGTTCCTGGTCTGTGTCTTGTCTTCACCTTGGATTACCTCAGCTGGATCACCCCCTCATCGGATTACCTTCACCTCTGCACCTCACGCTGACCGTCTTGTCTCTGCGTCACCTACCCATCCGGGAGATCGAGCTGTACTTTGTGTTATCATCCATATCCTCCCCAATAAACTGGCTGCTTGCATCCTTGCTTCCTGTCTTTGCTTTGCCGTGACAGAACGATCTGACCAACAATGGAAGCAGCAAGTGCAGCCTTTTTTCCGTGGGAGGAATTTGTTCGAGCCAGCGTCTCTCGGATGGATGCCCAGGAGAAGAGCTTGAAGGAGTCTGGGCAGGCTATTCGAGCTCTGATGGCGCAGGTGTCCGAGCTCACCCAGCAAGTTCAACATCGGCAGATTCCAGCTGCGCCACCCACACCGCCAGCTTCCCTCGTACCACCGGACTATGTCTCCCAGTCAGAGCCCCGCCTACCTGTGCCAGAGGCATACGACGGTGAGCCAAACTTTTGTCGCGCATTTGTGACTCGTTGTGCTATGCATTTTTCCTTACAGCCGAGGACCTTTGCCAACGAGCAGACCAAGGTGGCATTTGTGCTCACCCTTCTGACTGGGAGAGCAGCACTATGGGGAACAGCGGTGTGGGAGAACCAGGATCCATGCTGCGCCTCGTTTCAGCTACTCGCCGCCGAGATGAGGAGAGTTTTCGACCGCGCGGTTGCAGGGAGAGAGGCCGCGCGGATCCTGGCGGATCTCAAACAGGGGGAGAGATCCGCCTCCGACTACTCCATCGAGTTCAGGACCTTGGCGGCGGAGTGTCAGTGGAACGAGGAGGCGCAGTGGGATATATTCCTGCATGGGCTGGCTGATCGCGTCCAGAATGAGATCTATGCCCTGGACCTGCCCCCCACCCTGAACGGGCTTGTCGATCTGGCGCTGCGTGTAGACTCCCGACTCTCTCGAGTGGAGCGGCGGAGGTCACCCACTCGGCCTCCAGGGGAAACGTCTACACCGCGAGCCAGCGACAGAGACGCGGTCAGTCCCGTCTACGATCCCGAATCCATGCAGGTTGGGCGAGCTCGGCTTTCTCGGGAGGAGAAGTCCGGTTAAGGGGGCAAGCCCGGCAGGAAGTCTGAGGCTACTGTCGGGTGGGATTTCCGCGGAAAGGACTTCATCTAAATCGACCTCCACACTCCTTCCGGTAAGACTAAGATGGTCAGCCCACTCTCACGACTGCCACGCCCTTCTGGACTCTGGGGCAGAGGGGAACTTTATGGGCAACAGATTTGCACACAGCATTCAAGTTCCCCTCCTACCCCTCACCCACACCATAGCAGTCCACGCTCTCAATGGCCAGACCTTGCCTATCATTTCTTTTGCCACCGAACCCATCACACTCACTGTATCAGGTAACCACACTGAGACCATCTCCTTTTACATCCTGGACTCCCCCCTCGCACCTATTGTTTTAGGTCACCCCTGGCTCACCGAACATAACCCCAGAGTTGACTGGCAGCTGAAATCTGTGTCTGAGTGGAGCAAGAAATGTTATGAGTCCTGTCTTGTGTCTGCTTGTCCGTCTGTCTCTGTTTCTGTGTCACAGGAGGAGGCAGTGGATTTGTCTAACGTGCCCACGGAGTATCTAGACCTGAAGGAGGTGTTCAGTAAGTCTCGTGCTGCTTCTCTCCCTCCACATCGTCCCTATGACTGTGCTATAGAGTTACTGCCAGGTACGTCTCCGCCTAAGGGCAAGTTATACTCACTTTCTGTTCCAGAGAGAGAGGCTATGGCGAAATATATTTCTGATTCTCTAGCAGCGGGGTTCATCCGCCCCTCCTCTTCTCCAGCGGGGGCGGGGTTCTTTTTTGTGGGGAAGAAGGACGGATCCCTGCGACCTTGTATTGATTACCGGAGACTGAACAACATCACGGTAAAGAATACTTATCCTTTGCCGTTAATGTCTTCAGCCTTCGAGAGATTGCAGGGAGCATCTATTTTCACGAAATTGGATTTACGTAATGCTTATCATTTGGTCCGCATTAGGAAGGGGGATGAGTGGAAGACTGCTTTTAACACCCCTAGGGGGCACTTTGAATACTTGGTCATGCCCTTTGGGCTGTCCAACTCCCCAGCGGTCTTCCAGGCACTCGTCAATGCCGTTCTGCGAGATATGGTAGATCAGTTCATATATGTTTACCTGGATGACATACTGATTTTTTTCTTCATCTCTCCAGGAACATGTGCAGCACGTCCGGCGAGTGCTTCAGAGGTTGCTAGAGAATGGCCTTTTTGTCAAGGCGGAGAAATGCGCTTTTCATGCACAGTCTGTTCCTTTTCTAGGGTACATTGTGTCGTCCGAGGGAGTGTGCATGGATCCTGACAAGGTTAAGGCTGTGGTGGAGTGGCCAAGTCCAGATTCCCGTAAGGCCCTACAGAGGTTTCTGGGCTTCGCCAACTTCTACCGGCGTTTTATTCGCAATTTCAGCCAACTAGCCGCACCTCTGACCGCCTTGACCTCCCCCAGGACTACGTTCAGGTGGTCAGACGCAGCTGAGGCTGCGTTTGCCAAACTAAAGGGCCGCTTTGTTTCAGCCCCCATCTTAGTCACCCCTGATCCATCACGTCAGTTCGTGGTGGAGGTCGATGCATCAGAGGTGGGGGTAGGTGCAGTGCTATCCCAGCGCTCTCCGGCGGACGACAGAATGCATCCATGCGCGTTTTTGTCCCATCGTTTGTCCCCTGCCGAGAGTAATTATAACATTGGTAACCGAGAGTTGTTGGCAGTCAAGTTAGCTTTGGAGGAATGGCGTCACTGGTTAGAAGGGTCAGGGGGTACCTTTTATCGTATGGACCGATCATAAGAACTTGGAATACATTAGAACTGCCAAAAGATTGAACTCCAGGCAGGCTCGGTGGGCACTTTTTTTCGGACGTTTTGATTTCACTCTCTCGTACCGCCCGGGTTCCAAGAACATCAAACCCGATTCCTTATCACGTATTTTTGACCGTTCCGATCGCCCGTCTACTCCCGAGTGCATTTTTCCAGAGACACTAATTGTCTCCACACTCACATGGGAGGTCGAATCGAAGGTCAAAACAGCCTTACAAGGGGTAACGCCTCCGGTCAGCTGCCCACCGAACCGGTTATTTGTGCCGGAGGGATTACGGTCCGACGTTATTCAGTGGGGTCATTGTTCCAATGTGGCTTGTCATCCAGGAGTCAGTCGCACTACATCTTTAGTCAAGCAACGATTTTGGTGGCCACTTATGGCTCGTGATGTTCACAGTTTTGTTTTGGCTTGCTCAGTTTGTGCCACTGGTAAGACTTCCAATAGACCCCCAGATGGGCTCCTTCAACCGCTGCCGGTCCCTTCGAGACCCTGGTCCCATATCGCTCTTGATTTTGTCACCGCCCTCCCACCCTCTCAGGGTAACACGATAGTTTTGACCGTGGTGGACCGATTCTCGAAGGCGGCCCACTTTATTCCCTTGCCCAAATTACCCTCAGCCAAGGAGACAGCGGTAACAGTCGTTGACCACATCTTTCGGTTACGTGGCCTCCCGACGGACGTGGTTTCCGACAGAGGTCCCCAATTTGTGTCCAAATTTTGGCGAGAGTTTTGTAAATTGCTGGGTGCTACTGTTAGTCTGTCCTCAGGGTTTCATCCCCAGAGCAATGGTCAAACTCAGAGAGCCAACCAGGATTTGGAGAGAACGTTGCGATGTCTGGTCTCCAAGAATCCTTCCTCATGGAGCCAACAACTGTCAATGGTGGAGTACGCCCACAATTCGTTACCAGTGTCATCTACGGGCCTGTCTCCGTTTAAATGCAGTATAGGTTACCAGCCACCAATTTTTCCTAGTCTGGAATCCGAAGTCGCGGTTCCCTCCGCCCACGCCTTTGTCCAGAGGTGTCATCGCACTCGACTAGAGCCCGTGAGACTCTACTCCAGGTGGGAGCGCGCACCAAGGCCAAGGCCGATCGCCACTGGTCTAGACCTCCCGTATACGTCGTCGGTTCCAAAGTGTGGCTTTCTACTAAGAACATTCCTCTCCGCTCCGTGTCTAATAAACTTGCTCCTAAATTCATTGGCCCGTTCGCTGTCACCAAGATCATTAGTCCGGTGACAGTCCGCCTCAATCTCCCTCCAGTGTACAGGAGGATTCATCCTGTTTTCCATGTGTCCAAAATTAAACCCGTGTTTTATGCACGCATAAATCCGCCAGCCCCGGTTCCCCCACCGCCGCGACTCGTAGAAGGGGAACCCGCTTATTCGGTCAATCGTATTCTGGACTCTAGGCGGCGGGGACGCGGATTCCAGTACTTGGTGGACTGGGAAGGTTACGGTCCGGAGGAGAGAAGTTGGGTACCGGCTAGAGACATCCTGGATCACTCCCTTATTGATGATTACAATCGACAGGTAAGGGAGTCTGGGAACGCCAGGAGGCGTTCCTAGGAGGGAGGGTACTGTCACGGTTCATGAATTCACTGTGTTCTTCATGTCTCGTGTATTGGTGTTTGTGTGTGTGTGGGCGTCAGTTACGTCACCGCTCATCAACGCGCCAGCTGATCTCACTCCCCGCACCAGCTGCTGTCAATTCACCTCTCTATAACGCCTCATCGCTCTCTTTCCTGTTTGTCAGATCGTTGTTTGATGTCGTCCGAGTGTCTTCCGTGTTTCTCCTGGTTCCTGGTCTGTGTCTTGTCTTCACCTTGGATTACCTCAGCTGGATCACCCCCTCATCGGATTACCTTCACCTCTGCACCTCACGCTGACCGTCTTGTCTCTGCGTCACCTACCCATCCGGGAGATCGAGCTGTACTTTGTGTTATCATCCATATCCTCCCCAATAAACTGGCTGCTTGCATCCTTGCTTCCTGTCTTTGCTTTGCCGTGACAACTACACTGAAAGCGATTACAATGTCTTCTTTTCTAATTGATGATAACAGTGCTCCACTCTTGTCCAGGCTCAGTTCTTCATGAAGTAGAGACGCCCAAGTAATCACTCAGCTTTTTATGAACGCAGTGTGGCACAGTCACTGATGTACACAGATAACGCATACTTTTTTGTCTCACTTTTGAGATGTGCTCACATTTAAACGTTGCTTTGTGAAAGATGAGGACTAAATCCAGTCATTTCAATAAGAATCCACTCGAGAGTTTCATGCATGGGTGAAAAAGTTAATCACATTCAAGTTGGTTCAAGTTGGTCATGTGAATTTGCCGCACTGACCAACAGAAAGCTGCTTGGATTGAAAGTGACTTCTGTGTGAGCCGTGTTTCAAACATCGTTATACTATTGACAATAGATTGTGTACATTTCAAATTTCACTGAAATTTAGCTAATATGAGCACCTTTAATATGATTATTTATTCCATGGTAACAACAACAAAGTCTTGAGATCTGTGATGTCCAGTTAACAAACAAATCGCAATTTTGAACCGGGTAAACCAGTTCACCAAAATCAGACTAAACCATCTGAAACAGTTTGTGCCTCGACTCAACACAGACTATTGTTTACAGAATATTATTTACCCACAGATAGTGATATTTTCTACAAAAACAAGTTCCTTTGAACACTTTGTTTAAAAAAAAAAAAAAGATTTTACGTCATCACATAATGAAGTCACATGCTATTATCACAGCACCAGTAATGGTGAAATGTGCATGTTTTTACATGTCTAAAGCATATAAAGTCTTACTCAACCTGCTTTTTACATAAACCACGTGTTACAATACAGTAACCTGCATTTGGCCCTCGTTCAAGTCAACTATCATCCAACAACACACCACTATAACAGTGACACTTAAAATTATAAGTAGCTCAGCTGCTTCCAGAATAATGCAAGCAACCTATTCCAGTGATTTATGGTGCAGTGCAACAATATTTTTAATGTCACATTTGTATTGCTTTTTTTGCTGTACAAACAGAAGCAAACAACCACACTATTGGCTCTTTCTGATGCTGGTAAATCAGATTCATTTTTTTTGTCCTAAATGGTCCTCTCTCTCATATGTAGCTTTGGAAAGCCTGATTCACTCTAGCGAATCTGTTCATCTTAAATTGACTCATCTTTAGTGTTATTCATTCGAGTGAATAATTTTGTTGGAACGGTTCTTGCAAATGAACAGATCACAAAAATAATGAATTTCCTCATAAAAGACAGTCCACAGTCTTGTGTATTTGTCTTGGCCTCATATTGTACAGGCTATACAGCTCTGAGGTTGTAAAGCTACATGCATTCAAAAATCATTGAATACCTCTTTCATTCTCGTGCTGTTGTCCCTTAATGCAGTGACAGTAACGGCTGCTCTGGGATATGTACTTTATGACTGTTATATAGAGAAGCTCAGTGAACCACAAATACTACAGTTATTTACATGTTCATGTAATTTCAGTACTGCTTTAATGTTTAATAACCTGGAAAGTGATAGAGATGAAATGTGTGAATGTCTGACTGCTGATATTATTGAAAGAGACAAGCTATATCAAGCTCAATGGGGAAAGCTCCCATGAAACCAATTATTCCACCTGAAAACACATTCCCCAATAAATATTGTGAGTATTCTTACACTGCTAAAGAAAATGATCTGACATCAACAGAAACATAAACTCGAGATGTGTGAATGTGTCAAGTGCTTAGGTGTGTTTTAGTAAAAGTAGTAGCAGTCAAGTAGTGTTTGGTAAAGCAAGCATCACAAGTAAGCAATAAGGTACTCGAGGTGTGCTTTGTCATATATTGTCAATAAGCCACGGCTAGGCATGTGACGGTATCACATTTTCACGTTGCAATAATTGCTGAAGCTTTTATCACAGTATATGGCATTACCTAATGCCATATACTAATGAATTAACTAACTAATGCACTTAACTAATGAATTAACTAATGTTAAATAATAAAGCCTTAATGTGAAGTGTGAATGTCACCGAACAATAAAGAATCAAAACATTTTCAAACAATATCAAGGACATGTTGTAACCAGAGCCATTGAGAAACAAAGAGCAGCTGCTTTGTTTACAGGGGTTGCAGGAGTAACGCTACATTTCTGCTGTTCCTTCAGCACCAACTGCTGTCAGAGAGTGAATGTGCACTTTCATTCATTGCATTCAAAAAATCGTAATAATTTGTAATAATTATTACGAGTATTTTGAAGTTCCCAATATAACAATTTTGTGATAAATTATATTACCAAATACCAGCTAATGTCTGGTCACAGCTGAAGGGCGCTACTATGCATGACGCAAAGCGAAGTCACTGCAACCCCTTCAGCTGTGACTTATTCACAATACAGCACACCTCGAGTACCTTATTGTTTTTATAAAACAGTTACCACACAATACAAATGTTAAAACCAAAACTGTATGTATTGATGTAACTTTTTTCAAGTAAATTCATTAAATATCTTTCCAATAAAAATAGTGAAGTGAATAACAAAAGAATGTTCTGGTGTAACATGCCTCATCTTATGGAACTCAAATAAAAACAGAGGGTAGGAAGCATTCTCATCCGCCATGTCATTCATTCATTTCTTTATCATATATGATTTTTTCTCAAATATATTTTCTGCTTTTCTCTCAACATGAGAAAATGTCCATCATTTTATTTAAAACAGACAGATTTGCGGCACAGCTTGAATTTGCAAGCGTCATTACCGGGTAAACTGATGAACATACGGTAACACACCTGAAACAGAATAGTAAATACAGTAATGTGGGGTTTTTTTGTTACCAAATACGGTTTCCGTCATTTGAGGTAGGTCTTATCATGCTGATTTATGTTAAAATGTTCGATTTTCTAATAAATTTACTTTATGCTAGTTATTTGATGCAGGGGTGGCGTCATGATTGTGAGCTTGCTATTGGGTCTGAGGGAGTTTGGGCGGGTCTTTGAGACTGGGATCCAGATGAATCACTACCGCACAGACTCTGGCTCCAAATGAATCATTACTGCACAGCAGTGTTAATTTTGGCAGGCATTTTTGATTTAGTCTTAGTCTTTATCTTGAGACGGAAATGCTTAATAGTCTTAGTCACATTTTAGTTATTTGAGTCTTTCATAGTTTTAGTCTAGTTTTAGTCATTTGAGTCTTTCATAGTTTTAGTCGACGAAAAGTCATTGCATTTTTGGCAACTTTTAGTCATTACTTTTAGTCAAACTGCAGTTACCAACATTTATTTTGGTAGCTATTTTATATGTAGTATTCAAACAAAAATAGTCATTAATTCTTCTCTCTTTAGACCAAATCAATTAAGCTTATGAGAAATTTGAATCAAGGATTGAATTTGGAAAAACTGGAATAAATTTTCATTTTTTGGTAGAGATATAAATGAAACTCACTTTTCAGATACAGTAGGTTTACTTAACAAGTATACATTTATTTAACATCTTTTGTTGGTTAACATTTATGACAGATAATTAGGAATGCTGTCGATTTAAGATGGAAGGTATGTATGTAATAGCCTACTGACATACATTCAGTTTTCACCCACCTGTTTAGCTCACTTAAACCATAACGGACTGCATTTCCGTGAGATGCTCTACATGAGAGACATGTGGACTGCTGTGTGTGTATTTGACAACTGAGAACTGATCGCGCACTTCTATCAGCACGTTTCCGCCTATCGCACCTTCACTGACTTTAAGTTAATCGACAATGAATTGTGACTCCCAGGAAAAACGGAACGTCTGGTCACCCACTCCCTAACCCTTCGGGTGCTGAGGCCATTGTTTCCGATCGCTAGTTAGCGTTTTGGTAGCCTATCCGTCCACCGCGGCTGCCATGCAAACGCACCTTATCCAATGACAGAGACGCACATTTTGAAAGACAAGACAGTTAACTTAGCCTATAGGATGTATTTTGAATGTCCGGTAGTCCTCAAATAACATTTTAGTCCCGTCTCGTCTTGTTAATGAAGACGCGCATAAATTTCGTCATAGTTTTTATCATCAGATATTAGTTTCAGCTCGTCAACGGTCTCGTCTTAGTCACAGAAAAAAGGTTCGTTGACGAATATTTTTCGTCGTCGTCTTCGTCAACGAAATTAACACTGCTGCACAGACTCTGGCTCCAAATGAATCATGTGCGACACTACTTTTTGTTGACTTCAAAACTCAGCATCTCTACAAAAATGAGTCAGATAGGGAGCTTTTAATTTTAGCCTATAAATCCGACATAATCTTTGGCAATATTCAGCGCATATGAATGTGCCGATACACAGGACACATTTGCTGTAGCAGAGCGGACACACATACCGGAAGTGTTTACTTGGATGAGAGCACAAAAATGAATGAAACAGATCACTGCTGTTGCGAAGGACCAGACGGAGTTAGATCCATTTGCAGTTCTTTATTCGGGATAGTCAAACAAGCAGGGTCAATCAACAGCAAACTGAGCAATGTAGGCGAGGCAGAGACAAGAGTTGTGAATACAGGCAGAAGATCGGGGCAGGCAGCAAGAATCAGAATCCGAATTACAATCCAGGTCAGGGCAGGCAGCAAACAATCAATAACGGTAAACAGTCCAAGGTCAAAACTCACAGAAAACAAACACAGGCAATAACGCTCAGAAATGACAGCCGGGGCAAATCAAGACTTCGCGGAGTGTCTATGTGATGTGGCAGCTTATATGTGTGTGTGTTAATGAGATGCAGGTGTGTGAGTGCAATCAGTCCCAGGTATGAGGCATTATGGGAAATGGAGTCCGAATCAAAACTAATACTCAGGCGATGGCTCCCTCTGGTGGTGCGAGGGAGGCGGCACAGGAACCTCCTCTGTAACAACTGCAGCTTGACAGGCTATTTAAAAGTAACCGTTCAATACACACCACATTAAAAACGTGAAGCTGAGCACCAGTCAAAGTCGAGACGAAAAGAGTGTGCTTATTATTATTATTATTATTATTAGGGTAATCTGCAGGACGTGCAAAAAGACAATGAAGTGTGAGTTTATCATTGTGTCATGTATTTACTCAGATAAAGACTGTGACTGAAGAAAAAAATAAAGTTGTTCTTAAGAATATTTGAGAAATTATTAAGAATTTTTCAAGAATTGCACTTAAGAACATTATTACAAACTTTGTGGAATTCATCTTTAGAAATTTCTTAACTTTTTTCTTAAGAAGATTTTTGTGAATTTGGCCCCAGATGAATCACTACCGTGCAGACTTGGATTCCAAATGAATCATTACTGCTCAGACTCTGGCTCCAAATAAATCATTGCCATGCAAACTCTGGCTCCAAATGAATCATTACTGCACAGACTCTGGCTCTAAATGAATCATTACTGCACAGACTCTGGCTCTAAATGAATCATTACTGCACAGACTCTGGCTCTAAATGAATAATTACCATGCAAACTCTGGCTCCAAATGAATCATTACTGCACAGACTCTGGCTCTAAATGAATCATTACTGCACAGACTCTGGCTATAAATGAATCATTACCATGCAGACTCTGGCTCCAAATGAATCATTACTGCTCAGAATCTGGCTCCAAATGAATCATTACTGCTCAGACTCTGGCTCCAAATGAATGATTACTGCACAGACTCTGGCTCCAAATGAATCATTACTGCACAGACTCTTGCTCCAAATGAATCATTACTGCTCAGACTCTGGCTCCAAATGAATGATTACTGCACAGACTCTGGCTCCAAATGAATGATTACTGCACAGACTCTGTCTCCAAATGAATCATTACTGCTCAGACTCTGGCTCCAAATGAATCATTACTGCTCAGACTCTGGCTCCAAATGAATCATTACTGCTCAGACTCTGGCTCCAAATGAATGATTACTGCTCAGACTCTGGCTCCAAATGAATCATTACTGCTCAGACTCTGGCTCCAAATGAATCATTACTGCTCAGACTCTGGCTCCAAATGAATAATTACTGCTCAGACTCTGGCTCCAAATGAATCATTACTGCACAGACTCTGGCTCCAAATGAATCATTACTGCACAGACTCTGGCTCCAAATGAATCATTACTGCACAGACTCTGGCTCCAAATGAATCATTACTGCACAGACTCTGGCTCCAAATGAATCATTACTGCACAGGATCTGGCTCCAAATGAATGATTACTGCACAGACTCTGGCTCCAAATGAATCATTACTGCACAGACTCTGGCTCCAAATGAATCATTACTGTACAGACTCTGGCTCCAAATGAATCATTACTGCACAGACTCTGGCTCCAAATGAATCATTACTGCACAGGATCTGGCTCCAAATGAATGATTACTGCACAGACTCTGGCTCCAAATGAATGATTACTGCACAGACTCTGGCTCCAAATGAATCATTACTACACAGACTCTTGCTCCAAATGAATCACTACTGCTCAGACACTGCCTCCAAATGAATCATGACCGTGCAGACTCTGGCTCTGGCTTACTATTTTGGCTTCACTTTTCTATAGTGGAAGGAAGTGGAGACGTGTAAGTGGATAACTCCAGCAGGGGTCACTCATAATTCATTACATAAATAAAACTGTTAATTTTGCTGAAATACATATGACATGGAGTAGTTTTGATGCTATATTGATTGTTTGTGTTGCTAAGGGTGCTGGTCAGTGATACTCTGGGTGAAGCGGTCATAGCAGTGCTTTATTGTGAATGAAACACATCTGCTGGCCAATCAGAATCAAAGACTATTATTAACTCAAACATATCATTGAGACATTTGCAAATATAAGTGGTTGTTAAGTGATGACACGCATTTTAGTTGTGACACAGACATTGCACTTTGTTCTTTTTGTGACTTTCTCATTTTTTGACATTTTCTAAAAATGAGACCGTTTAGCACTGTGGGCTAGTGCAGTGCTCTTTTGATAGGGATTGCAGCAGCTGGGAGAAACAGCGGGCGGCTCTGTTGTCATCACAGGCAGATGCAGCAGCTTGTGATGGCAGCACCAGAACACAGCCAGACAGGGTCACGACACCCTCAGAAGTCAAACCTGCACTCCCGCACATGCAGTGCGCTGGTTTGAAGTGTTTTGCAGGGTATTGCAGCAAGCAATGTCAGTGGACCTGATCAACAGCTTCCACATCTCTTATAATCTTTAATCCTCAGCGGTTCCTACCATGTTTGTTTTCCTCAGGTCGCGTGTTGGTGTCTCTTCAGATTGGGTTTCCACTGACAGAATTTGGCTACATTTTCATTCATCTCTTGTGGAAACCCAGGAGTGCGGCACGGTGGCAGGCAAATTATCACTGGAAAGGGAATTCCATGCAGGTTCCTCCATCAAACCGGGTCTGACTACATCCTTCCACAACACCCATTTAAACACAAGCAAATGTAGTCAAATAAGGGATGGCTCCACCTGGGCTTAACTTCGTTATGTAATGTTAAGAACACTCCTGTTCTCTTTATGAAAACACTCCATTACACTGGACAAACAAAACTGAGTACGTTTTTGCATTGAGTTTATAGGGCACCTATTATGTCCCTTTTTACAAGATACAAATATTGATCTTGGGTTTGCCCAGAATGTGTCTGTGAAGTTTCAGCTCAAAATACCCCACAGATCATTTATTATAACATCTGGAAATGTCATTTTTGGGTCGTGTCTGAAAAAAAGAGCTGTTTTGGTGTGTATCACTTTAAATGCATAAGAGCTGCATATCCCTGCCCCATTGTCAGAAGAGGGTGTAAGCGTATACATCTCTGTGCATTGCATATCTACAACAATAAACAGTCGGTAGAAGAAGCAACATGGCTGAGAGCGAGAGAACCAGTGTTCAGCCGTACACTGTAAAAAATAAAATAAAATAAAAATAATAATAATTTTATGGAAAATAACTGTGATTTTTTTTCAGGTTGTTTTCTTTTATTTTAAATTGGCATCAAAACTTTAAAATTATCTCAGAAATAACTACTTGGTTGTTATTTTAAGCATTATGACATTAATGACAAAATACATTAATTCACATTTTTAAATTACAAACAAAGGTATGTAAAATTACAAAAATAATCTGTAATTGATACAATAACAAAGCCATTAGATGACAAAATGGTCATGGTAATGCAGGTTTGGCTGCATTAACAGCAGCCAAAACAAAAAACATAAAATTAAAGTAAAATCTCCTTTTTTAATTAAGCTGACACACACTGCTATTTTACAGGTATTTCCTGAATTTTTAAGATCAAATACCTTCACTGAAAAAAAGAAAAGAAAAAAAAAACCTGTCAAATGACTGGCAGCACAGGGTGCCAAACAAAAACCGTAAAATTAAAGTAAAATCTAATTTAAACAAGCTGAAAACGCTGTTAATTTACAGGCATTTCCTAAATGATTACAATCAAACACCTTCACTGTAAAATTAACTAATTAACTAATTAATTAATCGTCACATGACTGACAGCAACAGAACAGGAAACACCACCAAATCTCTTTAGATCTCAGCATCTTCACTTATTACAAACCAGTCTGACTTTATTTTTTCATACAAAAATTCTTATTGAGAATTAACAGAGGTTTAGTTGTTAATGTTTTATTGAAAATAATAAAGTTTGACCGTTGTGGAGATAAATGCTTGCTTTAGTTGGGCTTTTGACCTTAGACTTTGTAATATCAGCTCTTCTCTGGCTGCTATAGCTGTGTTTCTAGCACGTCTGTTTAACAAAAGTTGATTGTGAAAAATCTGATCAGAAAAACTTGGTTTACTTATTGATGATGAGTTAATCATCATATAGTAACCTGATCACATCATGAGTATTGTCTCTGAATATGTTAGCTTTTAATATTGCTTTTTACAACAGTCTTGTAATGTTATGACAGTCAGGGATTAACTTTATCATTTTATAGAAAGTGTCTTTTTGACTCACACAAGCGTCAAGAATCAGCACATGAATCTTAACAATGGTGACAATCAACAAAAAGCTTGTTTTGTGATGATCAGAGCTGATCTGAATATTTTGTCGATTGTCACCATTGTTGAAGTTCATAGGCATATTCTTGATGTCTGTGACTACATGCTCTTGTCTAAATTTTTTTTTCAAAATGACTTACAAACCTTCAAAATATCAAAGCAGGGCTACATTTCAAGCAGTAACATTCTAGCGCAACAATAAAATGAAATTAATAAATTTAACGTGTCTAACAGACATTTGACATCACTGATGAGGTTAACGAATCAGGCCACTACATGATGATAAGATCATCATCAGTATGTAAACAACTTCATATGATCAGAAATTTCTTGCAGGTTTTTCTATAACAAATGTGCTTTAGAAAGACACAGTTACAGCAGCCAGAGAAAAACTACTGTTAAAAAGTGAAGGGTCAGAAGCCCAACTAATGGGCTTATCTCCATAACAGTGACTTCAAACTTTATTAATTTCAATAAAACATCAACATCTAAACCCCTGTTAATTCATAATAAGAAATTTTGAATGAAATAAAGTCAGACGGGTTTGTAATAAGTGAAGATGCTGAGATTTAGAGAGATCTGTTAGTGTTCAATCAATTGCTGATCGATTGCTTCTGTCTGTCCCTGTCTGTCATGCTGCTGAGAGGTTTACGATTGTAGCTGAGTGTAGCTTCACTTTTTTGTTGAATTTCTACTTTCACTCTCTGTTGTTAAAAGTAATAATATATAACTTAATTCCCACCATATTTCTGGTATTATCTATCAAACTAATTTGATCATTTGCTTTTTAAAACCGCGAATGCAGCGCGTTAGCATTCGTTAGCCGGTTAGCTTGTCACTCGCGATTCGTGCCTATTATTGTTTTCTTTTTTCTTGCTCCATTTTTCAGGAGTTCTTCAAACAACAGTGGTAAGCAAATCATTATTCAATCACGGTGAGTAATGGCTTCTTCTCCTGCTATTATTGTTTGCACTGTTTGCCACATGTACAGTTTATCTCTCTCTGTCGGCGACGAGGGATTCACATGTGATAAATGCAGAGAAATAGTTAGGCTGACAGAGAAGATTTCAGAATTAGAGACACGCATCCAAACTTGAGGATAGTAAGAATGTGAGGGCTGTAGATACTGCTTTGGATGCGACTAGCTCAGGGAGTCCTGTACATTGTTCGGTTCCGGTTGAGCCCGTGCAGCAGGGCTACTGGGTGACTGTGAGGCGGCCTAGTCGCGGGTCAAAACACCACTCTTCCATTCCGTTCAAAACATCAGACAGGTTCTCCCCACTCAGTGATGCACCCACTGAGAAACCTGATGAAAGTGCTCTAGTTATTGGTGATTCTATTGTACAGAACGTGAAAATAGAGACACCAGCCACCATAGTCCAATGTTTACCGGGAGCCAGAGCGCCTGACATCTTGGCAAATTTAAAAGTGCTGGCTAATGCTAAACATAAATTCAGTAAGATTGTTATTCACGTCGGCGCTAATAATGTTCGACTTCGCCAGTCGGAGATCACTAAATATAATGTTGACGAGTTGTGTGAACTTGCAAATACGATGTCAGACACTGTAATATGCTCTGGTCCGCTCCCTGCTTACCGGGGTGATGAGATACATAGCAGACTGTCATCACTCAATGGCTGGATGTCTAAATGGTACCCGCAGAATAATATAGGTTTTATAGACAATTGGAAGAATTTTTAGGGCAGACCTGACCTGTTGAAAAGAGATGGTTTTCATCCCTCCTGGGGTGGTGCCGCTCTTCTCTCTAGAAATATGGCACATAGTCTTAGAGTTCGTACTTGACTAACTGGGGTCCAGGTCTGGCTAAACCGACCGTCTTCTAGCCGTCTCACGTCACAGAAGTCAGTTAATTCTCAGCACATAGAGACTCTTTCACCTAGATATCACACTATAGAGACTATCTGTTTCCTGAACTAGAAAATACAGAAAACATCCAAACCAAAGTAAGAGTAACAATTTAATTGATGTTCAACAAATAAAATATATAATATATAATACAGATAATCAAATGATAAAGCTTGGCTTATTGAATAATAAGTTTTGTAGACTTGTGTGAAACGAATGGTCTTAGGCTTAATGCTAGTAAGACCAAGGAAATTGTGGTTGATTTTAGTAGATATCCTCACAAAGTGGTGCCAGTGAATATTCAAGAGTCTGAAATTGAGATTGTCACGTCATATAAGTACTTGGGTGTATATTTGAATAACAAGCTTGATTGGTCTGACAATACAGTACAGGTTTATAAGAAGGGTCAGAGTCGCATTCATTTATTAAGGCGACTGAGATCCTTTGGTGTGTGTCAGGCACTGTTGAAGACTTTTTATGATTCTGTGGTGTCATCTGTGATCTTGTATGCTGCCACCTGCTGGGGGGGGGGGGGGGGGGGGGGGGGGGGATTGCTAGAGAAGGAGAAGAATAAACTCAATAAGCTGATAAAAAAGGCAGGTTCTGTTGTGGGTTGTGTGTTGCCCACTATTGATGTGATTGCACAGGATAGAATGACTGATAAACTGGTCAGTATAATGAAACAAGATTGTCATCCTCTTCATGGAACAGTTCAAGCATGTGTGAGCACTTTTAGCTCAAGATTATAAAAAGTCATTTTTACCAACAGCCATTAGCTTATATATATAATCGATGTCATATTAGATGACTGATGGATTATTTTAAATTGTATTTATAATATAGTGTAGAGTGTATTATGATGCTTGAAACGAGGGGGCTGTATGAAATATTGTATTATGAAGTATTTTTTCCTTTTTATTTTTTGTGATGATTAGCTGCTGTGACGTGAATTTCCCTTTGGGATTAATAAAGTTAATCAATCAATATTAGATTCCTTTCTACAAAAGCACTTTTGGTAAATGACATGATCACTGACCATAAACTAGATGTGCTTTGTTTGACAGAAACATGGCTAAAACCAGATGACTACATTACTTTAAACGAGTCTAGCCCCCAAGATTACAGTTACAAACATGAACCACGTCCAAAAGGTAAAGGGGGAGGTGTTGCCACAATTTATAGCAATATTTTCAGTATTTCTCAGAGGTCAGGTTTCAAGTATAATTCGTTCAAAGTAATGGTGCTTCATATAACATTATCCAAAGAAGCAAGTCTTAATGATAAATCCACTGCGATGTTTGTACTGGCTACTGTATACAGGCCACCAGGGCACCATACAGACTTTATTAAAGAATTTGCTGATTTTCAATCTGAGGTAGTGCTCAAGATTCAAGATTCAAGATTTTTATTTGTCACATACACAATTATACATAGTATAACCAGCAGTGAAATGTAGGTCAGGTCCGCTCCAAGGACAGTGCAATTATATAGAATACAAATATTAAGAAAAAGAAGAGTAGAAAAAAATAAAAGAATAAAATAAAAGGTTAAAAATATAAATGTGCAGGTCAGAATGTTGTTGACTTAAATAGTAATATAACAGGAATGTGCAAAAAAGTTGTACAGGGTGTGTAAATAGCAGCAATATGAGGTAGAGAAAAATTATGAATAGCTTATTGATATGGTGATATTTACATGGAGTCAAGTGATGTTATGACACAGAGTTAGAGTTTAGGAGCCTGATGACCTGGGGTGCCATCAGGCTACGGAAGCGCTTACCAGATGGAAGCAAAGTGAATAGACGGTTAGACGGGTGATTTGAGTCCTTGATGATTTTGACAGCTCTATTTTTGCAGCGTTTGAGGTAGATGTCCTGCAGAGAGGGGAGAGCAGACCCTGAGATGCGCTCAGCTAAGCGCACAACTCTCTGTAGTGCTTTGCGGTCCTGATTGGAGCTGTTTCCATACCACACTGAGATGCACTGAGTCAATACACTTTCTATGGTCCCTGAATAGAAAGTTTTCAGGATTGCTGGTGAGACCCTGAATTTCCTCAGCTGTCGCAGATTGTACAGTCTTTGCCTGGCTTTCTTAACCTGTGTTTGGATGTGTGTAGTCCAAGTCAGGTTCTCGGAGATGTTTACACCGAGGTACTTGAAGCTACTCACCCTCTCCACAGGGGTCCCACTGATCATAAGAGGAGTGTAGGGCTGCTGCTGTCTCTTCCTAAAGTCCACGATCAGCTCTTTAGTTTTGCTCACATTCAGAGAGAGACAGTTGTCCTGGCACCATGATGCGAGTCTCTCTACCTCATCCAAGTATGCGGTCTCATCGTTGTTGGAGATGAGGCCCAGAACCACAGTATCATCAGCGAATTTGATAATATATGTGGAGCTGTGAGAGGACACGCAGTCATGCGTGCAGAGAGAGTAGAGCAGGGGACTCAGGACACAGCCCTGTGGGGCTCCTACGTTCAGAGTGATGGAGTTGGAGGTGAACTGGCCAACTTTCACCACTTGAGGTCTGCCGGTGAGGAAGTCTTGAATCCAGTCACAGATTGAGGAGTTTAGGCCGAGGTCTGTGAGTTTAGATGCTAGCTTGATGGGGACTATAGTGTTGAAAGCTGAGCTATAGTCAATGAATAGCAGCCTTACATAATTCCCATTGTTGCTGTCCAAGTGTGTGAGGGAAGAGTGGAGGACGTGAGAGATGGACGTGAGAGATGTGCTGGCTGCAGATAAAGTCCTAATTGCTGGTGATTTTAATATCCATGTTGATAATGAAACGTCTATAAATGCTGATCCCAAGATACGTTGGGATCAGCATTTATAGACATTCTAAATTCCTTTGGTGTTAAACAACATGTTTCAGGACCTACTCATTCTCGAAATCATACTCTAGATTTAATACTGTCATATGGAATTGATGCCAGTGGCATTGAAATATTGCAGCAGAGCGATGATATCTCAGATCATTATCTAGTTTTGTGTATATTCCATATAGCTAAAGCTGTAAAGCCAACTCCTTGTTACAAATATGGTAGAACCATCACTTCTACCACAAAAGACTACTTTATAAATAATCTTCCTGACTTCTCTCAATTCTTCAGCATATCCAATAGCTCAGAACAACTTGTTGATGTAACAGAAACTATTGACTCTCACTTTTCTAGCACTTTAGATAGGGTTGCTCCTTTACGCTTAAGGAAGATTAAGGAAAAGAGTCCAACACCGTGGTATAATGAGCACACTCGGCCCTAAAGAGAGCAGCCCGGAAAATGGAGCGCAGCTGGAGAAAAACTAAATTAGAGGTATTTCGTATTGCTTGGCGGGAAAGTACCCTATCCTACAGAACATAATTAAAAACTGCTAGATCTGCTTACTTTACGTCTCTTTTAGAAGAAAACAAACACAACCCCAAGTATTTATTTAATATAGTGGTTAAATTAACAAAACATATAACATCAGCAGGTGCAGACATTACCCAGCAGCACAGAAGTAACGACTTTATGAACTACTTTACTTCCAAGATCGAAACTATTAGAGATAAAATTGTAACCATGCAGCTGTCAGCCACAGTATCGCATCAGATAGTGCACTATAGATCTCATGAGGAACAATTACACTCATTCTCTTCTATTGGAAATGAGGAATTGTATAAACTTGCTAAATCATCTAAACCAACAACCTGTACTTTAGACCCTGTTCCATCTAAGCTCCTAAAAGAGGTTGCTTCCAGAAGTAATAGATCCTCTTATGAATATTATTTACTCATCATTGTCATTAGGATAAGTCCCAAAAACCTTCAAACTGGCTGTTATGAAGCCTCTCATTAAAAAAACACAACTTGACCCCAAAGAATTAATTAATTACAGACCGATCTCAAATCTCCCTTTTCTGTCAAAGGTATTAGAAAAGGTAATATCATCACAACTATGCTCCTTCTTAGAGAAAAAATGACATATGTGAGGATTTCCAGTCAGGATTTAGACCATATAATAATGCTGAGACTGCTCTCATTAGAGTTACAAATGACCTGCTTTTATCATCTGATCGTGGTTGTATCTCTCTATTAGTGGTACTGGATCTTAGTGCCGCGTTTGACACTATCGACCACAACATTCTTTTAAATAGACTAGAAAATGATGTTGGCATTAGAGGAAGTGCACTGGCGTGGTTCAAATCGTACTTATCTGACCGCCATCTATTTGTGGCAGTAAATGAAGAGGTATCATACCAACCACAAGTGCAGTATGGAGTACCTCAAGGCTCAGAACTTGGCCCCTTACTTTTCATGCTTTACATGTTACCCTTGGGAGATATCATTAGGAAACATGGTGTTAGCTTTCACTGTTATGCTGATGATAACCAGCTCTATATTACTTTGCGACCTGATGAAACTTACCAATTTGCCAAACTAACGGAATGTATAGTTGATATCAAAAACTGGATGACTAGCAAGTTCTTACTGCTAAATTCTGAAAAAGACAGAGGTGTTAATTATTGGACCAAAAACTTTTGCATGCAATAACCTAGATCACTGTCTAATACTTGATGGCTGCTCTGTAAATTCTTCGTCATCAGTTAGGAACCTAGGTGCACTTTTTGATAACAATCTTTCCTTCGAGAAACACAAAACATGTTTCTGGCATTTGTAAAACTGCATTTTTCCATCTTAAAAATCTATCTAAATTACGACCTATGCTCTCAATGTCAAATGCAGAAACATTAATTCATGCATTCATGACCTCGAGGCTAGATTATTGTAATGCTTTATTGGGTAGTTGCTCTGCACGTTTAATAAACAAACTCCAGCTGGTTCAAAATGCAGCAGTTAGAGTTCTTACTAGAACCAGGAATTATGACCACATTAGCCCGGTTCTGTCAACACTGCACTGGCTCCCTATTAAACCGTATACATTTTAAGATCTTGCTAATTACCTATAAAGCCCTGAATGGTTTGGCACCTCAGTATTTGAGTGAGCTCTTATCGCATTGTAGTCCTTCACGTCCGCTGCAATCTCAAATCTCTGGCCATTTGATAATACATAGAATATCAAAATCAACTGCAGGCGGGGGATCGTTTTCCTATTTAGCGCCCACACTTTGGAACAATGTACCTAACACTGTTCGGGAAGCAGACACACTCTGTCAATTTAAATCTAGATTAAAGACCCATCTCTTTAACCTGGCTTACACATTACACTATCACATTTCTATAATTCAAATCTGTTAAAGGATTGTTAGGCTGCATTAATTAGGTCATCCGGAACTGGGAACACTTCTCAAAACACCTGATGTACTTGTTACATTGTTAAAAGAATGGCATCTACGCTAATATTAGTCTGTTTCTTTCTTATTCCGAGGTCACCGTAGCCACCCAGATCCCCAGACTGTATCCAGATCAGATGGTGGATTAGCACCTAGAGATGACCTCTACAGCCAGGACACCTAGATGAGCCCCAGAGACTGATCCCCAGTGAAGACCCTGTCTCCAAGACGACCATCGGGACA
This sequence comes from Barbus barbus, assembly GCF_936440315.1. NCBI lineage: Eukaryota > Metazoa > Chordata > Actinopteri > Cypriniformes > Cyprinidae > Barbus > Barbus barbus. Next base: position 2,880,257 of record NC_136755.1, read on the forward strand.
AGACCACAGGAACCAGATGAGTCCTTAGCACAATCTGATTCTGCTTTAGCCTAGATTTAAACTGCTGATTTTGTCTGGCCAAATGAGAATGACTATTTGACTATTTCAACAAACTATTTCAGTCCAGGAGAAGACCAAGAAACATTGATGTTATGCTGCATGTCGCTTTATTTAAAAGCAGTAACTGTGGAGTTATTGTGATCGTTATTAGTTTTTGCATGTGTGCTGTTGATAGCTGCAAAAAAAAAAAAAAAATTCACGGAGAATGTTTCACAATGGTAATCCAGACCTGTAAAGTAACAATAAAAAAAAAAAATAATAATAGGATGTTGTACCTTAATTTTACAGTCTTTGTTTGGCAGCTGCTTCTGCCAGTCATTGAATGTAAAAAAAAAAAGAAGTTCTTTAAACATTATTTCCATAATGGAAAATGTTTGGCACCCTGTGCTGCCAAGCATTTCACTGTTTATTTTAAAGATTAATTTTTATATAGTGTACATATGGGTAATGTTGCTTTCGTCAACGAAATATCGCCGTCAACGAACCTTTATCACGTGACGAAAACGAGACGAGACGCAACGTAAATGCTGGTCATGTGACAATGTCTATAATTAAATGTATAATGCAATATTGTTGACGAATAAAAACGGGACTAAATGTGGTTTACAAAATAAAAACTATGCTAAAATGTCTCTTCATTTTCATTGACCAAAACGAGACGAAACAAAATGTTATAACATTATTTTGTCTCGTTTAGTCGTGTTATTATTATTATTTTGCAGTATTTCTGTTTCCTGTGTCTCACTTTAGGGGCTGCATCAGGTCACACTGCGCAGACGCAGGCGACGTCACTTCCTCAAGCCCCACTCGTGTTATTATTTAGAAGACAACAAAGGGACTGATGGTCGGCCAGCCGGGGTTCGTCTTTGGGAGATGTGTGTGTACTTCTAACATGTTTGTTTGGTAAAATAAATGTTGTAAATTCAGAGCATCTTACGTGTCTGGAATGGATGTATTCTTGAGTCTATAAGGTAACAATAATATAATAAGATAACCTGTTTGAAATGGGTTTGGCTAAAATACAATTTTGGTTTCGTCGATACTACTAGGTACTTATACTATATTGAGTGGGTTAAATAGAATTGTATTACTAAAAAGAGACTAAAGTACAATTTTCATTGACGAAAACTAGACTAAATGTCATCAGTTCTTGTCGACTAAAGCTAGAGTAAAATGTCATCAGTTTTCGTCAACTAAAACTAGACGAAAATAGTCATGGATAATAATGACTAAAATAAGACTAAAATGCTCAGACTTTTAGTTGACTGAAATTTGACTAGACTAAAAAGAGTATGAACATGACTAAAACTAATAAAAACTAAAATGACAGAATCAGACAAAGACTAGACTAAAACTAAAATTAAAACAGGCCGCCAAAAACAACACTACATATGGAAAGCCAAATGCACTGAAAGTGGGACAAAACAGCGCAACGTTACAGAGCTCGTGCTGCGCTGACCTTATCTCACAAGCACGGCACTGATCAATTAAAATACTTTGATAACGCATGCGCGCGTTAATTTGATTTAAATTGAACATCAAACATATTGGCCTACATATATATTAAACCAATTTCAGTGTGGGATTAACTTCCTATATTCACCAAATTACTACTGGGAGAAATGCTGACCAAACTAAATTTATGCTATGCTATGATGTAGCATATTGATCAAATCTTGACTAATGCAGGTGCATCTCAATAAATTAGAATGTTGTGGAAAAATTCATTTATTTCAGTAATTCAACTCAAATTGTGAAACACGTGTATTAAATAAATTCAATGCACACAGACTGAAGTAGTTTAAGTCTTTGGTTATTTTAATTGTGATGATTTAGGTTCACATATAACAAAAACCCACCAATTCACTATTTCAACAAATTAGAATACTTCATAAAAAAATATTTTAAGTGAATTGTTGGCCTTTTGGAAATTATGTTAATTTACTGTATATGTACCCTGTACTTGATAGGGGCTCCTTTTGCTTTAATTACTGCCTCAATTCGGCATGGCATGGAGGCAATCAGCCTGTGGCACTGCTGAGGTGTAATGGAAGCCCAGGTTGCTTTGATATAGTGGCCTTCATGTCATCTGCATTGTTGGGTCTGGTGTTTCATCTTCCTCTTGACAATACCCCATAGATTCTCTATGGGGTTCAAGTCAGGCGAGTTTGCTGGCCAATCAAGCACAGTAACACCATGGTCATTGAACCAGCTTTTGGTACCTTTGGCAGTGTGGGCAGGTGCCAAGTCCTGCTGGAAAATTCAATCAGCATCTCCATAAAGCTTGCCAGCAGAAGGAAGCATGATGTGCTCTAAAATGTCCTGGTAGATGGCTGCGTTGACTGTGGACTTCAGAAAACACAGTGGACCAACACCAGCAGATGACATGGCAGCCCAAATCATCACTGACTGTGGAAACTTCACACTGGACTTCAAGCAACATGTATTCTGTGCCTCTCCACTCTTCCTCCAGACTCTGGGACCTTGATTTCCTAATGAAATGCAAAATTTACTTTCATCTGAAAAGAGGACTTTGGACCACTGAGCAACAGTCCAGTTCTTTTTCTCCACAGCCCAGGTAAGATGCTTCTGACGTTGTCTCTGGTTCAGAAGTGGCTTGGTAGCCCTTTTCCTGAAGACGTCTGAGCGTGGTGACTCTTGATGCACTGACTCCAGCTTCAGTTCACTCCTTGTGAAACTCTCCCAAGTGTTTGAATTCCTTCCTTCCAGTCAACTTTGCATTTAATATGCTTTGATACAGCACTCTGTGAACAGACACTCCTTTCAGTAATGACCTTCTGTGACTTACCCTCTTTGTGGAGGGCGTCAGTGACTGTCTTCTGGACCATTGCCAAGCTAGCAGTCTTCCCCATTATTGTGTTTTCAAAGAACAAGAGATACCCTGAATTTATACTGTAGAGATGGTTGTTTAATGAAACTGAAATATAAATATTCGTATATATTGAGATACTGGATTTTGACTTTCATGAGCTGTAAGCTCTAATCATCAAAATTAAAACAAGATAACTTTTGAAATGTCTTACTTGGCATGTTATGAATGTAAAATCTATATGAACGTTTCACTTTTTGAAATAAGTTACAAAAAAAAAGTTTTTCACGATATTGCATTTTTTTTTTAGATGTACCTGTATATGAAACTGAAATCAAGCTAAGAATATACTCTACAGAAATATATATTGCAGTCTTCTTAGATTATCTATAATCTAACAAGGTCTATAATCTATAATATGTCTATAATATATGTTATATTTTCTATAATATAATCTAGGTTGTATGGTATTGCTAAAACTACTTAAATGCAAATTTTAAGTAGAGAAACCGTCTATTGAGCACTAGTTTCTATGTTACTACATGACAGTGTTGTATTTTGTGTGTGTGTGTGTGTGTGTGTTATTCTCCATCATCACCTCATTAAGGCTGGAACAGCAGGTGAGCAGAACCTGGCCAATGAGAGCTTTAATCAATCAGCTGCTAATGATGCATGCTGGGACAGGGACAGTGTGAGGTGAGGGATGCAGGTCTTTAGCATTGGTTAAGTGGTCACTGAAGCTTTCTTTTTGAATGGATACAGTGTTGACCATCTGAGGGAGAATCTCAGAACACTCAGAAGTAATGAAGAGAGTAGACAGGAGAATAGCTGGATGTGCAGATGGCCCTTGCTTTTCAGCACAGAAGAATATTACGTAAGTAGATTGAGCCCAGAAGCCTGAGCGTGCCAGGTCTTGCTGTTGCATCCCGGGAATATGTGTGCATATGGGTATGTGTGTGGGAGTGGAAAGAGAGACTGTGTGTGGAATTGTAAATAGCACAAGTGTTAATAACACTCATATTTTGGACACTCATATTTTCCTGTCACTGTCTTGTATGACTATATTACATGCTCAATGATTCACCCCTCCAGTAAGTTTGTGTGTATTATTATTATGTTTTTTTTCTTGTGGTAAATAATAAAAAAAACATTATTGAAATATTATAACCATTTAAAAATAACAGTTTTCTGTTGTAATGTTCTTTAAAAAGTTATTTATTTATGTTATCAAAGCTGAATTTCAGCATCATTACTCCAGTCGTCAGTGTCACATGATCCTTCAGAAATCATTCTAATGTGCTGATTTGATACGCAGTTATTATCTGTGTTGGGAATTGTTGGACAGCTTTATATTTTTTGGAACCTGTGATAATTTTTTTCAGGATTCTTTGATAAATAAAAAGTTAAAAAGAACTGCATTTATTTGCAATATTTTTTTTCTAACAATATAAGTCTTTACTATCACCTTTTCATCACTTTAACACATCCTTGTTGAATAAAAATATTAATTTCTTTCTTTAAAAAAAAAAAAAGGTTAGTAGTGTATATTGGTCCAAAGGATTTCTATTTTGAATAATTGCTGCTCTTTTGAACTTTTTGTTTATCAAAGAATCTTGAAAAAAAAAAAAAAAAAAAAAAAAAAAATATATATATATATATATATATATATATATATATATATATATATATATATATATATATATATATATAATACAGTCATGGCCAAAAATATCGGCACCCTTGGTAAATATGATCAAAGAAGGCTATGAAAATTAATCTGCATTGTTAATCCTTTTGATCTTTTATAAAAATAAAAATAAAAAATCACAAATATCTAACCTTTCATTGGAGAATAAGAATTTAAAATGGGGGGAAATACACATAATACACATTGGCCACAATTAACAGCACCCTTTTATTCAATAATTTTTGAAACCTCCATTTCCCAGTTTAACAGCTTTAAATGTTCTCCTATAATGCCTGATGAGGTTAGAGAACACCTGACAAGAGATCAGAGACCATTCCTTCATCCAGAATCACTCCAGATCCTTTAGATTCACAGCTCCATGACGGTGCTTCTTCTCTTCAGTTCACCTCACTCATTTTCTACAGGGTTCAGGTCAGAGGACTGGAATGGCCAGCAGAAGCTTGGTTTTGTGCTCAGTGACCCATTTTTGTGTTGATTTTGAGGTTTAGTTTAGTGGAAAGTGGCTTCACCACACAAATGCATTTAACATTTTCACAAAATTCACGTAAAAAAAAATAAATAATAATAAATAAATAAAAAACACAAGTAACACAATACCCCCATCTCAGACTTAGATCCCAGTATTTAAAATCCTAACAGCAGTTTGCACAAATGACATTTGGTACACATATTTCCTTACTTGAGGTTGCCTAAAATGTCTTTTTGATGGTAAAAGGTGAAATTTAATATTCAAGGGATGAGAACAATATTCAATAATGACCTGTGCTTTTTGTTTGACTCTTGTTTGATAGATTTCATTCAGTTGTATTTGTGGTTGTCTTACGATTGCACTAGCAGTTTTTTTTTGCTTTTCTTTAACTGCCAATAGTCCATACCACATGGTCATGTTAAAACATACAACACTCTAAACAAGATTCCTATAAACCATTTCTAAAATATGTTGACTCACTCCAAAATGTTGTAACCTCCTAATAAGATGTAATCTCTGCATTGCTTTTTAAAAAACATACTCCACATTGCCAGCCAAATTTACTATCAATAAACGTTCCTAAATATTTTAAACTTCCAACTGTCTCTATTTAATGTCCATCAAGTATCAGAGGTTCTATCCCTTCAATAAAATCTGATTTATTCCTACTAATGACCAATTCCTTGGTTTTGTTCACATTTATCTCCTGTGCACTCAGTTTACACAAATTTTTAAGCAAATTTATGTATCTGTAATATCGCGTATCTCCCTCTGTTCCAGCTTTACTCAACCGGCCAACAAGTGCCATATCGTATTTATTTAAGTTAAAATTTGAATCCTGGATCTTAAATTCATTTGTATACAACGAGAAAAGTAAGGGTGATAAAATAGTTCATCGTGGAACTCCTATATTTACAGTGATTGTCTTTGACACCATATCATTAACAACTACTTTTTGAGGACGATGTAAAAGAAAATCTTTAATCCACCAAATAAGATCACCATTCAGTCCAAAGTTAATTAATCAATGCAAAAGAATATCAATCCGAATCGAATTAAAAGCTGAGCTAAAATCTATAAATAAAATCCTAACATAATTTGTAGTCGTCTGGATGTGTTCAGCTACCAAATCACATAAGGTTATAACAGCATCATTTGGTGCCCCTCTTTCCCCTATAAGCAAACTGAAGGGGGTCCAAATCTCTGACCACATTATTCCAAATATATCTTGTTAGTAGTTGTTCCATACATTTACCCAACATGGATGTTAGAGGTATCGGTCTAAAGTCTTTTAAATGATTGGCATTAGATAGTTTAGATACTGGGACAATCTTTGTTTCTTTCCATGAATTTGGAACCACTCTACAATTTAACATTAGCTGGAACAATCGGGTAAGGAGACTAGTTAGTTGGAAAGCACAATCTTTTAGCACACGACCCTTTAGCCCGTCTGGGCCAGGTGCTTTATTTGGCTTAATGCTAGCAAGACTGGCTGCTATTTCATACTCCTTAAATTTAATAGGCTCATATGCCGGAATATTGAAACATATTCTCTCACATTTGGTAGTACAATCCCCCCTATCAAACCTAGTAAAGAAAACATTCAAATCTTCTACAAAATGTGCACTATGTAAGGAACACACGTTTCTTATTCTCTCTTCCCATAATGCTATTAAGCCCTTCCCATGCCTTCTTAGCATTGCCTGTATATAACCTATTTTCAATTATCCTTAAATGCTAGTTTAGCTTTCCTAATTAGACCCCTAAATTCCTTCCTTTTGTCTCTAACCAGTTCCTTATCACTATTTGAAAAGGCAATTTTTTTCTCATTTAAACACATTTTAAGATCTTTAGTAAACCATAACCTATTATTTGAATACACTTGAATTGTTTTAATCTTAACACAAATACTTTCACAAAATTTCATATAAGATGTAATGGTATCAGTGGTCTCATGTACATCTTCACATGCATCAAAGAACAATTGCTACTCTGTGTAGCAGATAATATAAGTATAATATAATGATCTGACCTCCCCCAAGGAGGGCAACACACAACTTTATATCCATCAAATATATTGCCAAAACATTTATCCAATATGCGTGTTAATCGAGAGGGGCAGTCCACATACTGATGAAGGGTGGGCAAATAGCTTGATAGATCACATAAATTCATATCTCCAAGAATAAAAATTGGTTGATCAGATGAGCGAGTCAAGGCGTCATTATAACTATCTGTTATTTTGTTTTCGGCTTCTTCGTTATTCAGGCCTGTGACAGAAATTTGTCCAAATTCCTGGGTCAAATAAAAAGGTCTAAAAGACACTGATATAAATTTATAGTCTGTAGTATATACTTGTTCATTAATCCGAAAATTAATCCTCCCCCCAGCACCAAGGCCAATCAACAACTGGCTGAAGATTTGAACAAGTTTTATTGCAGATTTGAAATACAAAAGCCTGGTCTGACAGCCCACACCCACTCTGACCGTCTCACAACACAGCCATCAACACCTTCCCCCTCCCTCCCCCTTCTGTTTCTCAGCCTGTAATCAAGATATGTGAAGAAGATGTAAGCAAAGTCTTCAGGAAACAGATGATAAGGAAAGCCAAAGGCCCAGATGTTGTCTCTCCAGCCTGCCTCAAAGCCTGTGCTGTCCAGCTATCATCCATCTTCACATTGATCTTCAACAGATCACTGGAGATGTGTGAAGTCCCCTCCTGCTTCAAACGCTCCACCATTATCCCTGTACCCAAGAAACCAAAAATCACAGGACTTAATGACTACAGACCTGTTGCTTTAACGTCTGTGGTGATGAAGTCATTTGAGAGGCTCGTGTTGGCTCACCTGAAGGACTTTACTGGTCCCTTGCTGGACCCCCTGCAGTTTGCTTACAGAGCAAACAGGTCTGTGGATGATGCAGTCAACATGGGATTGTACTTCATCCTCCAACATCTGGACAGACCAGGGACTTATGTGAGGATCCTGTTTGTGGACTTCAGCTCCGCCTTCAACAACATCATCCCGGACACCCTTCAGAATAAACTAACCCAGCTCTCCGTCCCCACCTCCGTCTGTCAGTGGATAACCAGCTTCCTGACAGACAGGCAGCAGCTAGTGAGGCTGGGAAAACTCACATCCAACACCTGCACCATCAGCACTGGAGCTTCTCAGGGCTGTGTTCTCTCCCCACTGCTTTTCTCCCTCTACACGAACGACTGCACATCTAAAGACCCCTCTGTCAAACTTCTGAAGTTTGCAGATGACACTACAGTCATCGGCCTCATCCAGGACGGTGACGAGTCTGCTTACAGACAGGAGGTTGATCAGCTAGCTGTCTGGTGCAGCCACAACAACCTGGAGCTCAACACGCTCAAAACTGTAGAGATGATAGTGGGCTTAGGAGAAGCCCCTCTGCTCTCCCCCCACTCACCATCATGAACAGCACTGTGACTGCAGTGGAGTCATTCAGGTTCATGGGTGCCACCATCTCCCGGGACCTGAAGTGGGATACATCGATGTAAAAGGCTGAAAAAGGCATGAAAAAGCCTCAGCAGAGATGGTACTTTCTTTGTCAACTGAAAAAGTTCAACCTGCCACAGGCGCACATGACACAGTTTTACTCTGCTATTATTGAGTCGGTCCTGTGCTCTTCTATAACTGTATGGTTTGGGTCAGCCAACAAATCAGATATAAGAAGACTGCAGTGGACTGCAGCGGACAAATTCCTTGTGTGTTTGCGCACGCTTGGCGAATAAAGCTGATTCTGATTCTGATTCTGAAAATGTGTTGCCCATTTGTTATGCACAAAAAAAGCACAAGCCTCCTCCCACAGACTTACGAGATGCGACGTTGTCTCTGTCGGCTCTAATCATTGTATAGCCATTTAAAGCAATGTCCTGTATATCTTCTCTTAACCAAGTCTTTGCAAAACATAACAGATGACTTTGCCTAAAGTCTCTGTCATAGTTGATTTTAGCTGCTAATTCATCCATTTTATTCCTCAGGGAACGTACATTTGATAAGGTGATTACCAGTAAGGGGGGTTTAAAACCCTCTTCTTTTAATCCTTTGACGGACCCCTACTCTTGATCCTCGTTTCTTAGGAAAACGCCTTTGATCATTTATCCTCGAATTCCTCACCAGTTCGTAACAATCTTCTGGTAAATCAGTTCGTGAGTTGCAAAATCAAGACTGGGATAAGAGTACCAGAATCTCCTCCCGCGTGTAGATGAGGATGCCAGGAACAAGGAATAGTGACAACACATGAAGAAGGTTTGCAGCAGAAGGTTTTCGCCCCGGAAGGATCCCCCGCCCCCCTGCTAAAAAAAAAAACAATAGAAGCCCAATAGAAACCATTACAGAAATTCCAATGGTTTCAAATAAAATACCTTTATAAACCATTAGATTTTTCCAGTAAAACCATTACAAAATTCATTTTTGTAGTGTGTTTTGGGCATTTTTCCAATAGGATGTAACATCCTACCAATAGAATCCATCACATACCAGTAGACACCATTATAGTTTACATAAAAACCAATACAATTCCCATTATGACCATTAAATCCATTACATTTTCTATTGTGTTTTGGGCAGGGTTCTATTGTTTTTTTTTCAGCAGAGCCCGGAAGGATGTAAAGGATGTGCTTGGATTATTGTACGGTTGGAAGATCCAAACATGGCCCATTATAAGATTTGTAACAGAGTCAGTCACTTATTGATTTTGTATCTGTTGGTATTTGATAGAATCCATGATGCCATGCGTCTAAACAAGATGTCCAGGAACTCCAGCAGAAATATAGGCCCACAACATCAAAAATACAGCAGTATATTTCATTGTACACATGGGGTACGTTTTATCCCTGTGTTCACCAAACCCATCTTGAGTGTTTGCTGCTAAAAAGCTCATTTTTTAGTTTCATCTGACCATAGAAGCCAGTCCCATATGAAGTTCCAGTTGTCTGGTAACTGAATATGCTAGAGTTTGTTTTTGGATGAGCTAGGAGAATTTTTCTTGAAACCCTCCCAATCAACATGTGGTGATGTAGGTGCTGTTTGACAATTTTATTTAAAGGTTTTCTGACCCCGAGACTCAACTATTTTCTGCAATTCTCCAGCTGTGATCCTTGAAGAGTCTTTAGCCACTCAAACTCTCCTTCTCACTGTGCATTAGGACGATATAGACGCATGTCCTCTTCCAGGCAGTTTCGTAACATTTAATGTTGATTGGAAATTCTTAATTATTGCCCTGATGGTGAAATGGGAATTTTCACTGCTCTAGCTCTTTTCTTAAAGCCACTTCACTAATTTGCGAAACTCAATTATCTTTTTCTGCACATCAGAAATATATTCTTTGGTTTTTCTTATTGTGATGGATGATTAAGGGAATCTGGCCGCTTTCCCCCACCTATTCATATTTCTGTGAAGCAGGAAGCTATAGCTGGATAATTTCATGCTCATAATCACCCTGGAGTGCTCAAAATTGTGAATGTAAATGTGAATATACTTCAGAGATATTTTACTCATAATAATTTCTAGGGGTGCCAATAACTGTGTGCAACGTGTATTTGAGTAAAACATTTTTTTCGTAATGATATTTCCCCCCATTTTAAATTTTTATTATCCAATGAAAGGTTAGATTTTTGTGATTTTTTTTTTTTAATGAATTAACAATGCAGATTAATTCTCACAGCCGCCTTTGATCATATTTACCAAGGGTGCCGATATTTTTGGCCATGACTGTGTATATATATATACATACATATATATATATATATATATATATATGAAAACAAATATATGAAGCAGCACAACTGTTACCAACATTGATAGTAATCAGCCTATTAGAATGATTTCTGAAGGATAATGTGACACTGAAGACTGGAGTAATGATGATGAAAATTCAGCTTCGCATCACAGGAATAAATTATATTTTAAATTATATTAAAAGAGAAAACCGTTCTTTTAAATTGTAATAACATCTTTTTTAATTTATATTTATATTTACATTACTGTTTCTTTCTGTATTTTTGATCAAATAAATGCAACTAATGAGCATAAGAGACTTCTTTAAAAACACTGAAAATCTTACTGATTACAAACTTTTGAATGGCAGTGTATAGTTGTCAGTTATAATATCAAAATTAAAGGAAATAAACATTTGAAATATATCAGTCTGTGTGTAATGAATGAATCTAATATACAAGTTTCACTTTTTGAATGGTATTACCGAAATAAATCAACTTTTTCATGATATTCTAATTTTATGACCAGCACCTGTATATATATATAACTATATATGTGTACAATTAATTTAGTATAAATTTAGACTTTAATTGGAGCACCTAGCCCCATTTCCTAACCTAAACCTACCCACTTCTGAACAATATACACTGTAACAAATTGCTATTAAAATGACGGCAATATTTTACAGCAGCGGGATGGTTTTCTAATAATACAACATATTGCTGTAAACTGCAATGCATTCTGGAGTGGCCTGACACAAATGTCAAATCCACAGAGGTATTGATCTTCAAAGGTCAAGATTCGGGAGCGGCAAGAGGAGTGATTCACAACTGGTAAGTGACTTATTTCAGTTTTTTATTTTTCATGTTTGATAACTATAGTAGTATATGAAGGTAGATCTACAGTGCCCTCCAAATATGATTAAAATATTAATATGAGACTTAGACTACAGAATGTCACATTTTATTATTGGGTGATTCAACACATAGATGTTTTACCTGCTAAGAAGTTCAGCACTTTTAGAGTTTCATCCCTCTATCTGATGTGAGCATAAGTATTGGAGCAGTTGCCTCTCAGGTCTTTCTAAGTGATCAGCTGTGTCCTGTTGCATTAATTCTTCAGATATTAAAAGCAGGGAATGTGTCGTATCAGTTTTATACATTATTTCTTGCATTTGATGATGACACACACAAACCAGGATGAAGATGAGGGAGCTGACTTTGAGAGAAAAGCAAGCAATTTGAATGCTAAAAGAAAAGAGGAAGTCAATTAGAGCAATAGCAAAAACAAAGGGAGAAATCAAGAGTTTGGAAACCACCAGCAACCAACAACGGCCTGATCAGCTGAGAAAACAACAGTAGTTGATGACAGACAAATCATAAAAGCTGTGAAAATGAACCCTAAAAGACGTGTCTGTAAAATCACCAACAAATTCCAGAAAGCTGGGGTGATGCTCTGACAATTTACTGTCCTCAGGAGAATTTGAGGCAAAAGAACAAAAAAAGGCAAAATAACCAAAACCCACAACGACACAAATAAATATAGTTCTGTCATTACAACTCTCTGTGGGCTTGGCATGGTAATGTACAAAATAATAATAATAATAGTAATAATAATACATTTTATTTATAAAGCACTTTACATTTTAAAGAAAATCTCAAAGTACTACAAAAAGATTCATAATATAAAACAATTAGAACAATTAAAAAATTAAAATTAAAACCAGCTGCCAACTGAGATAAACACAAAAGTTTAAGTATTAAACATTAAAAGACTTTTGAAACAGGTATGTTTTTAGACCCCTTTTAAAACCATCAGTCGTATGTGGAGCCCTCAGATGTTAAGGGAGGGCATTCCACAGGCGAGGGGCGGTGGTGCAAAAGGCTCGATCCCCAATGGTGCGAGTCTTAGTTCTAGGGCAGAGGAGACAATAAGTGTTTGTGGAACAAAGGGAACTTGCTGAAATCTGTGGAGTGAGGAGTTATTTAAGGTAAATTGGAGCATTGTCATGGATGCACTAATGTGTGAGGAGAGAGACTTTGTATTCAATGCGGGCGGAAATTGGAAGCCAGTGTAATGTTTGAAGAATTGGTATGATGTGTTCGTATTTACGCACTCTCATCAGGATCCTATCGGCACTATTCTGTATGAGTTTCTGGATGCTCTTGCTAGGGATCTCAATGAGAAGAGAGTTGCAGTAGTCCAGTCTGGAGTAGACAAAGGCGTGGACAAGTTTCTCAGCATCATGTAAGGTAAGTGTAGGGCGAAGTCTGGCTATATTCCTGAGGTGATGAAATGATGTTTTGCAAAGATGTTTAATGTGAGCCTCAAAGGTTAAATGAGGGTCAAACCTAATGCCAAGATTGGTGACTAATGGTGATAGGGGAATGTCCTGGCCAGAAAATGTAATGCAACAGTGTCAAACACTGCAGAAAGATCCAGGAGGACAAGAAGTAATGGGGAACCAGCATCAGCTGTCGTCAGCAGGTCATTTGTGACCCTCACTAAGGCTGTTTCTGTGCTGTGAGCAGAACGGAAACCAGACTGAAACTTTTCAAAAATGTTATTGTATTTGAGGTGGTCCTGAAGGTGGCTGGCAAGTACTTTCTCCAGAACCTTAGAGAGAAATGGCAGGTTGGATATGGGCCTATAATTAGCAAGGATTTGAGGATCAAGTGGGGGTTTCTTAAGTAATGGTCAGATTATGGACGTTTTTAAGGCAGATGGTACATGGCCAGCCTGAAGGGATTGGTTTATTATCATGGTGATAAGGGGACTAATGGCAGAAATATTTGCTTTCACCAGAGGTGTAGGAAAGGGGTCGAGGGCACAGGTGGAGGATCTCATGCCCCTGATGGTGTCCTCGACCTTGTGTTTAGTGACTTCTGGGAAGCAGCAGAGCAGCCTCGAAATACCAGTCTGCGGGTCGGCAGTTAGGGCAGACGAGAAGGAGGGAACATGAAGAGAGAAACTAATTTTGGCAATTTCAGTTTTAAAAAAGGTCATAAAATCGTTGTATTGTTCTTCTGTAGCTCCTGTGAGTGGAGCAATTTGAGGTTTAAGGGGATGATTTATGGTGGAATACAACTGTTTGGAATTGCCATAACTATTTTGAGTAATATTTGAATAATACTGTGACCGTGCTTCTTTGATGGACTTCAAATAAGCTTTTTGGTGGTCCCGATAGGCCAGCTTGTGGACAGTAAGTCCGGAAGAATTACACTGCCGCTCAAGGACACATCCAGCTGCCTTCATTATCCGCAGGTCACTTGTGAACCAGAGAGCTGAGCGGGAAAACATAATTGTCCTAACTTTGATGGGTGCATGAAGATCCAAAATGCCGCTCAGTGTCTTATTATAAGATTCCACAGATACAGTGACTGATGAGACATTTACAGAATGTTGAAGACTTAAGGTCAGGTTTTCTGTGTTAATGTTTTTCAGAGTTCTAAAACATATTTCAAATTTAGGCTTGATGTGGGAAGACAGAAAAGGCAGCTCCATGGAGATGACCTCATGGTCAGATACACCCAGATCATACACAATTGGTGCACTTATGCCTCATTTCCACTGAGCGGTACGGTACAGTACAGTTCAGTACAGTGCGATTCGGTACAGGTAACCCTGATCAGGCTTGCATTTCCACTGCCAACGGTACCCTTTACTTGATGGGCGTGGTGTATGCTGGAAAGTAGCAATCGACAATAAAGCACGACAATAAGCACAACTCTGCCTCTTTTATGTCCGTTTTTATGAACAATAATAGCCATTATAAAAGTATAAGTACAAAGTATAAGAGACTTATATAAGAGCAAATAAAGACAAAAGCAAACAATTCACAGTCAAATGTTTGCTACAGTCAGCGCGGCAAGTTACTACGGTAAAGTTCAAAATAAATAAAAAGTTTAACTTTGTGCTCAGGCAAAACGATATGACCAGGAACAAATAATAGATTCATGAGACCACGAATGCCTGTTAAATATACACAAAACAAATTGATTCTCATTTAATCACCACAGAGACATCAGAGCCAGCGGCAAATATCGGAAGGACTAGCTGCTCGAGGTGGATACATGAGCACGGAACGCCCGCTGATCGAGTGGAGCTTCAAAACCGGCATAGCAAATTTTCAAATAGGTGCTATATCTTTATAAATAAACCGCAGATTTGAGTTTTAAACAACTACATTCTCGCCTGAAAAACTCTTAAAACTACATTTAATGACACAATAACAGTAATATTTTGAAAATTACGTGGGATTTTGGGCAATGTTTCTCAACTTTTCTCAAGTCCACAAGAACAGACAAAAAGACATTGAGAAACGGTTATTATCTGTGTGAAAATATAAGAGTATAAAATGTTTTGTGTGTGTGTGTTTGCGCACTCTGATGTAATAAGCAAAACACAGCAGAACATGGTGAAGGAGAAGCTTTATCCCCTAGTATCACGTAAAAGTGATGATTCTAGTAAACCAATCAACTTCTGCAGTGAGTTTAGCTCCAACATTTTGGTACCCTTTGCTGTGCTAGGTACACCAACGAAAAGGTACCAAAAAAGTGGTACGGTATGGTTCGCTATTTTGGTACCATTCACAACTTCTGACAATGGAAACGGACATAATTGCGTACCGTACTGTACCGAACCGTACCGCTCAGTGGAAACGAGCCATTAGAGGGGCAGACTCAGTAATGGCCAAATCAAGAATGTCCCCCTTGGTGTGTGTGGGAACATCAACATGTTGTCTGAAGTTTAAGCCATCCAATAACTGCAAGAATTCTGTAGCAAGATGACAAGAGATGACATGAATGTTAAAATCTCCAAGTATTATTATATTGGAAGAGGCTGTGCAGAAAGTTAAAATAAGATTGTACAACTCTGAAGTGTGAAGCATGTGTTTGGTTTGGGTGGCCGGTAGATTAATAGGACTGTCATTGTGAAAGGAGGCTTATAATTAAATGCCAAACATTCAAAGGAAGACAACTCAGGGAGGGCCAGAGGGGACAAATCCAGATAACTGCAGTAGATGATAGCCAGGCCACCACCACGGCCAGTGCTACAAGCTTTTTCGGAAATAACAGCAGCCAGGAGGACAGGTCTCATTTAAAACAGAAAAACAAACATCTGTTTGATGCCAGGTTTCTGTGAGGCATATTATGTCCAAACTTTTGTCCCGAATGTGATCATGTATGAAGCTGGATTTGTTTCTGAGGAATTGTGTATTGAACAGTTCAATTTTAATTTTGGATAAAACAGCGTGTCTCTGTACTGGTTGAAGTAGGCTGAAATCCACTTCACGTTTTCTGTCTGACTCCATGTGTGGCGCTGTTTCTCCAGTGCTACTAATCCACAGAGTATCAGTGCTCTGATGACGTAGAAGAGATGTGACAGGGTGCACAGCTTTCCAAACAAAGGGAATGGCGTCACTAGACTGGGAGTAAGCAAACTTTTGCCGAGAGCTTCTGTGGATGTAGCGTGGCCGACATAGGACTCCAAGTTCTTTAATGACTGATATACAGGTCCTTCTCAAAAAATTAGCATATTGTGATAAAGTTCATTATTTTCTGTAATGTACTGATAAACATTAGACTTTCATATATTTTAGATTCATTACAACACAACTGAAGTAGTTAAAGCCTTTTATTGTTTTAATATTGATGATTTTGGCATACAGCTCATGAAAATCTCAAAAAATTAGCATATCATGAAAAGGTTCTCTAAACGAGCTATTAACCTAATCATCTGAATCAACTAATTAACTCTAAACACCTGCAAAAGATTCCTGAGGCTTTTAAAAACTCCCAGCCTGGTTCATTACTCAAAACCGCAATCATGGGTAAGACTGCCGACCTGACTGCTGTCCAGAAGGCCATCATTGACACCCTCAAGCAAGAGGGTAAGACACATAAAGAAATTTCTGAACGAATAGGCTGTTCCCAGAGTGCTGTATCAAGGCACCTCAGTGGGAAGTCTGTGGGAAGGAAAAAGTGTGGCAGAAAACGCAGCACAACGAGAAGAGGTGACCGGACCCTGAGGAAGATTGTGGAGAAGGACCGATTCCAGACCTTGGGGGACCTGCGGAAGCAGTGGACTGAGTCTGGAGTAGAAACATCCAGAGCCACCGTGTACAGGCGTGTGCAGGAAATGGGCTACAGGTGCCGCATTCCCCAGGTCAAGCCACTTTTGAACCAGAAACAGCGGCAGAAGCGCCTGACCTGGGCTACAGAGAAGCAGCACTGGACTGTTGCTCAGTGGTCCAAAGTACTTTTTTCGGATGAAAGCAAATTTTGCATGTCATTCGGAAATCAAGGTGCCAGAGTCTGGAGGAAGACTGGGGAGAGGGAAATGCCAAAATGCCTGAAGTCCAGTGTCAAGTACCCACAGTCAGTGATGGTCTGGGGTGCCATGTCAGCTGCTGGTGTTGGTCCACTGTGTTTTATCAAGGGCAGGGTCAATGCAGCTAGCTATCAGGAGATTTTGGAGCACTTCATGCTTCCATCTGCTGAAAAGCTTTATGGAGATGAAGATTTCATTTTTCAGCACGACCTGGCACCTGCTCACAGTGCCAAAACCACTGGTAAATGGTTTACTGACCATGGTATTACTGTGCTCAATTGGCCTGCCAACTCTCCTGACCTGAACCCCATAGAGAATCTGTGGGATATTGTGAAGAGAAAGTTGAGAGACGCAAGACCCAACACTCTGGATGAGCTTAAGGCCGCTATCGAAGCATCCTGGGCCTCCATAACACCTCAGCAGTGCCACAGGCTGATTGCCTCCATGCCACGCCGCATTGAAGCAGTCATTTCTGCAAAAGGATTCCCGACCAAGTATTGAGTGCATAAATGAACATAATGGCCATTCTTTTATTGATCGGATGAAATATGCTAATTTTTTTAGATAGGAATTTTGGGTTTTCATGAGCTGTATGCCAAAATCATCAATATTAAAACAATAAAAGGCTTGAACTATTTCAGTTGTGTTGTAATGAATCTAAAATATATGAAAGTCTAATGTTTATCAGTACATTACAGAAAATAATGAACTTTATCACAATATGCTAATTTTTTGAGAAGGACCTGTACATGATGGAGTTTTATAGTTGTTATATTCCATCAGTTAAGTGGCCAAGTAGTTCATTCTGCCAGTCACACGGTCTCCATGTCTGTTGTTAGCCGCTAGCCACAGGGGCAACATGCAGAGCAAGAGAAGAACTCGGCAGCAAGAAATACCACGCAGACTAGCTTAACTCTAATTAGACGCGTACTATGTGTAATGTTATTTAACAAAATTTATATATTTTCCAATCCGATAGATAAGACCCTAGCATCCACCCGAGCAAATATCATAATTTAGTCATTTGAAATCTGCTGTTATTTTCTACACTTCATCAGTCCCAGCGGCAGCAAAACAGCTCATTAATTCATGTTCGTGCAATGATTAGACTGACAAAGTTAGCCGATGCATGCCATCTTGTGTAGATAAAAGTTATCAGAGTTACAGTGCACGAAACTCCTGGGTGGACTGAACTTGAATGAACTGAATGAAAGTAGAATATAAACATTCTTTCTCCATTTTCTGAACTACACAGCACAGCTGGAGCACACGTCACAACGAGCACATTTCTCAGAACTACACTACCCATAAAGCATTTCATTCAGGACTAGATCAACCATTGATTGTGATCTTAAGCGATAACTCTTAATTTGATTCTTTCCGCAACACTGTCATTGATAAGACTACGATAAGCGTGTGCTTCTGATGCTGCGTGCATCTGACATCAACCACACACTCATCACGATGAAAACATTGACCATTGAACATGAACATTGAGATTACGCCAATGTATATGGTGAACCCCAGTTGAAATGTATACACAAGAATGCTTGTTTCATTTAACCTGTTATCATGTCCTTTACTATCGGCGTGTCCTCAGAGCGATTATATGCTCTAAACTGCCTTTGCTCAAGCTGTATAAACACAGATGTTAAATGCTGCTGCTAATATCCTTAATATTTCACTGATGTATACAGTGCAAACTGCTAATATAACACTTAGTTTAAACTTGTTTATGGTTGCACATTTTTGTATTCAATTAGGCAGACCATGCAAATATACACAGCGATATGGATTAAATGAGCATTCACTTACCGTAGATGCTGATTTCAGCTGTTCTGATGTGTGCTGCGAACTGCTATAGCAAACAAAAGCCAGGGTGAAGAAAATGAGCTCATTTCAAATTCGATGCCTGCTACAGGTCTCAAAATAGTTGGGACAGGGGCATGAGTTTCTGGAGTTTTGGTGTTGGAATTTGGTCCCATTCGTGACCACTCTACTCTCGAAGAATTCGTGGTTGTCTTTGACATGTTTTTCATTTAATGGTGCACTAAATGTTCACTCTAGGTGAAAGATCTGGACTGCCGGATTCCAGGATACATTCCAACAAGAATGTAAAATTTAGACTCATCTGACCATAGAACACTTTTCCACTTTGAAACAGTCCATTTTAAATGAGCCTTGGCCCACAGGACACGATGGCACTTCTGGACCATGTTTACATATAGCTTATTTTTGCATGACAGAGCTTTAGTTGGCATCTGCAGATGGCACGGCGGATTGTGTTTACTGACAGTGGTTTCTGGAAGTATTCCTGGGCCCATTTAGTAATGTCAATGATAGAATCATGCCGATGAGTGATGCAGTGTCGTCTGAGGGCCCGAAGACCACGGGTACCTAACAAAGGTCTTGTCCCTTATGCACAGAAATTTCTCCAGTTTCTCTGAATCTTTTGATGATGTTATGCACAGTAAATGATGAGATATGCAAAGCCTTTGCAATTTGACGTCGAGGAACATTGTTTTTAAAGTATTCCACAATCTTTTTACACACTCTTTCACAGATTGGAGAGCCTCTGCCCATCTTTACTTCTGATACTCTGCCTCTCTAAGACAGCCTTTTTATAGTTTTTCATGTTACAGACTTGGTGTCCGTTAACTTCATTAGTTGCTAGATGTTCTCCCAGCTGAATCTTTTCAAAATGTCTTGCTTTTTCAGCCCTTTGTTGCCCCTGTGCTAACTTTTTTGAGACCTGTAGCAGGCATCAAATTTGAAAGGAGCTCATTTAGTGGATAAAACGATAACATTTCTCCGTTTAAACATTTATGTTCTCTATGTTTTATTGTGAGTACAATATTGGTTCATGTGATTTGAAAGTCTTTTAGTTTTCATTTTATTCAAATTAAAAAAACGTCCCAACATTTCTGGAATTTGGGTTGAACCTTGTCTTGACCTGAGGACATCATGAGTATACTAGTCCACCAGCTAGACCAGGACTAACCAGCATAAACTAACCTGGACCAACATGGAGTTCGTTCTGGTTAATGCTGGATTTTAATTTGTTTGGTCCCATTTCATATTAGGTGGCCTTTACTCCTATGTACTTACATTTAAATTAATCATTTGATACAATGAACTAATTGTGTACATACATGCTTTTACATTGTACTTATATTTTAGAAACTAAAGAAACCCTGCACGTAATAACATCTATAAATAATAATACAGAATTTTTGGTTTTTTGAACAAGACGAGGAACGAGCAGACGTGGATAAACTCAAAACGACAGTGATTGTTTACGAATAGAATAAATGAAACGGGACAAAGTTAATCGTGACAAACTATATATCGTTTTGAAGGTCTAAGCCTGAAGCTTTGATGATAGATCGCTGTTTTTCGATTGAAAAACAGCGATCTATCATCAGTACACATCAAAACATGCATAATAAAAATGCATTACATACCAGATTCGTCTTAACAAGGAGTCACAAACGCATCCACTGCTGAAATCCTGGTTTAGTTAGAAAGGCAAGTGTCCACAGAACAACATCCCATAGAGCACTTTTAGTCCAACAAAACAATAACGTTGTAATATGGATGATAATTCCTTTGTTATTGTGGTATAAACTTGAACACATTACTAGTTGGGTTTTTCCCAAACAACAACATGATGAATGCTATGCATGTAAGAATGTTTAGACCATGTTTATTATTAATACTCTGTTCACAAACAGATTTTAATAATGTACTAAGCAATAATTAGTAATAATAAAATGTATTTTTTTACGATAGTACAAAGCATGCGTGAGTCTATGGCTACAAAACCTATATATATATATAAATATATACAGATGCTCCTGATATTAAGGGGCAATTAGAGGAGGGCCCTTTGTCTCTCAGGTGAAAATCACTCAATATTCAAGGCTATTGCCACTCACTCGCATATAGGCTTTCGATCACAAAACATGTCTTTAAAAATGTAAATCGACCTAGGTTACGTATGTAACCCAGGTTCCCTGAAGGGAACGAGAGCTGCGTCCGGAGACGCTATGGGAACGCCTTCAGCGTCATTCCGCTCTGAATATCGTATGTAATCAGTCCAATAGAAGGGCGAAGCGTCACGGGCGGGGTGACGTCACGACCAGGAAGTATATAAGCACGTGAGGCGGCGCCCGCGTCAGCTCCATGTCATGAAGCAAGCACTGGCAGGGATGCCGGAAGTATGGCTGCGAGACGCAGCTCTCGTTCCCTTCAGGGAACCTGGGTTACATACATAACCTAGGTCGTTCCCTTCCAGGAACGTCTAGCTGCGTCCGGAGACGCTATGGGAACGCTATACCAACGCCTCCATACTGACAAGTCCCTGTCTGTGTCAGGACAAAAGGACAGAGGAGCCTGGAGTGGCTCGGACATCAAGGTTGTAAAACCTCGCAAAGGTCAGGGACACCTGCCCAAAGGGCATTTGAGGCCGCCATACCTCTAGTTGAGTGCGCTCTGACTCCCAACGGATGGGCAAGCCCAGAGGCCTCGTAAGCGAGATTAACAGCATCCACAATCCACCTACTAAGAGTGGGCTTCGTAGCAGGAAGACCCCTCTTAGGCGGACCATAGCATACCAGCAACTGGGCCGACTTTCTCCACAGGGCAGCTCTGTGGATGTATGCGCCCAGTGCTCGCACTGGGCACACACAGTGGTGCTTCTCCTGGTCAGGCTCCCTGAAGGGAGGAGGACAGAAGGCCTGCAGTACGACCGGCTGTGGTACGACTGTCGGGACTTTAGGAAGATACCCCGGACGGGGGTAGAGAAATGCTTTCGCCATGCCGGGCGCAAAGTCAATGTGAGAAGGGGCCGAAGAGAGGGCCTGAAGGTCACCCACCCTCCTCAGAGAGGTGATGGCCAACAGGAAGACAGTCTTAATAGTGAGGAGTCTATCAGTTATCTCCTCAAGAGGCTCGAACGGCGCCCTACTCAGAGCCTCTAATAGCACAGCCAAGTCCCACGTAGGGGACTCGTGATCGCACCGGAGGCCTCGGCCTCAGCGCACCGCGGAGGAAACGTATAACCAGGGGTTGTCTGCCCACTGACTGGCCATCGATAAGGGCGTGGTATGACGAAATAGCAGCCACGTAGACCTTAATCGTGGAGTGGGTTAACCCTGCGGAGAAACGAGCCTGCAGGAACTCCAGCACTGTACCAACTGGGCAGTTAACTGGGTCAAATTGGCGGTCTCCGCACCAGGAAGTGAAGAGTTTCCACTTCAGGGCATACAGTTTCCTCGTAGAGGGAGCTCTGGATTGAAGGAGGGTCTCAACAACCTCAGTTGACAGACCGGAAGCTACGAGTTGCGCCCCCTTAGAGGCCATACCCACAGCTTCCATAGCTCCGGGCGGGGGTGCACAATGGTGCCCCCTGCCTGTGAGAGGAGATCTCTTCTGACAGGCACCGGCCACGGGGTGCCGTCGAGAAGAGCAATCAGGTCCGAGAACCATACTCGGCCCGGCCAGAACGGCGCTACTAGCAGTAGACTGACCGCGTCCCGGCGCACTCTCTCCAGAACTCCCGGGAGCAGAGCGATTGGGGAGAAGGCGTACAGACGCAGCCTCGGCCACGTCTGCACCATAGCATCCAGACCCAGCGGGGCTGGCGGAACTAGAGAGAACCAGAGGGGACATTGCGCTGACTCTCGAGTGGCGAAGAGGTCCACCTGTGCCTGGCCAAAGACCTTCCAGATCTGCTTCACCACCTCTGGGTGAAGCATCCATTCCCCGGGCCTCAGCCCCTGCCTCGACAGAACGTCTGCTCCCACATTGAGATGCCCAGGGATGTGTATAGCTCTCAAGGATAGGAGCTTGTACCTGGGCCCACACCAGGATCTGGTGCGCCAGCTTGTACAAGGGGCGCGACCTCAGACCTCCTTGGTGATTGATATACGAGACTACTGCCGTGCTGTCGGTGCGCACCAGCACATGGCGGTCTCTTAGGTCCGAGAGGAAGTGCTTGAGTGCACAGAACACAGCTAGGATCTCTAGCTGGTTGATATGCCACGATTGGTGGCGTCGACGCCACAGACCACGGGCAGGGTGGCCACTCATGACCGCACCCCAACCGGTGAGGGATGCGTCCGTCGCTAGCGAGACACGGCGACACGGAGCTCCCAGCACCGGGCCCTGAACCAAGAACTGAGGATCTCTCCACATGTCTAAGGCACGGACACCACGGCGTGACACTTTGACAGCGCGGAGCGAGTCTCCCCTCAAGGAGACCCCCCTGTTCTTGAGCCACCACTGTATGGGGCCTCATGTACAGCAGGCCAGAAGGAATCACGCTGGACGCTGCTGCCATAAGCCCTAGCAGCCTCTGAAACTGCTTGACAGTGAATGGCTGGCCTTGACGCACTCTCTTGACTGCCGTGAGAATCGACTCGATCCGAGCAGGGGTCAAACACGCCTGCATCGTGGTCGAATCCCACACCACACCTAGATAAGTGGTTCTCTGAACTGGAGAAAGCACACTTTTCTTGGCGTTGAGTCTCAACCCCAACTCTCTCATGTGGGCGAGAACGACATCTCGATGCCGAACCGCCAACTGCTCTGTCTGAGCGAGAATCAACCAATCGTCGATGTAATTGAGTATGCGGATGCCCTGCAGTCGCAACGGGACCAGTGCCGCATCCACACACTTGGTGAAAGTGCGGGGTGAGAGTGCTAGGCCGAAAGGAAGAACCCGATACTGATACGCTTTGCCCCCGAAAGCGAACCTCAGGAACTTCCTGTGAGAGGGAAGGATGGATATATGGAAATAGGCATCTTTGAGATCTATCGAGACAAACCAGTCCTCGGACCTGATCTGAGATACAATCTGCCTGACTGTAAGCATCTTGAACTTCAGCTTTCTGACTGAGCGGTTCAGAGCTCGCAGATCCAATATGGGCCTCAGCCCCCCATCCTTCTTTGGAACAATGAAGTATCGGCTGTAGAAGCCGGCGCGAGTCTCGTGAGGAGGAACCAACTCGATGGCTTCCTTCCTTACTAAATTCTCGACTTCTTGTTCCAGAACCAGAGCCTGCTCGGGGCGGACCGTAGTCACGCAAACCCCGTTGAACGGCGGAGGTGGCCAATCGAACTGGATGGAATAACCATGCTCTACCGTCCGCAGGACCCAAAGAGACACATCTGGCAGCCGCTGCCAGGCCGCTAGATGATCTACTAAGGTAATCAGTCTCTCGAGACTGACCTCTGGTGTTAGAGATATGGCCAGACCACTGTCTTGCTGCGGCTCTCCGGAGGAAGACGCGGTCTCTGGCGCTTGAGGCGAGTTTCTCAGACCCGCAGTCACAACCGGCGGGGGCCTCTGAGAACAGCACTCGCTGGGACCTACTGTGCCCTGGAACTGCAGGGTTGACAGACAGATCCCCGGAGGGCACCGAGGGGAGACGGTCACCGGGTACCGCGGTGTAAGCCGCTCCACCCCAGTAGGGGCCGCCCTCCGAAGTCCTGGAGCACGCCCATCAGGACTTGTGTGCCGAGGACCTCCTAGCCGTAAGGGTATCCCGAAGATACAGTCGCCGAACAGACCAGAAGGCTAAAGCGGGGCGTCCATGAGGCAGAACCTGTCTCTCACCTGAATTTCGGACAGGTTCAGCCACAGGTGCCTCTCCGTTGCCACCATAGCTGCCATGGAGCGGCCGATGGCACGGGCCGACTCCTTGGTGGCGCGGAGGGCAAGATCAGCGGTCTTCCTCAGCTCAGAAATATCTTCTGGTCTAACCTCACCGCCCTCATCTAACTCTCTCAGCAGTTCGGCCTGGTACGCCTGTAACACCGCCATGGTGTGCAGACACGCACCGGCCTGGCCTGCTGCCGCATACCCCCTGCCCACTAAGGATGAAGTCGTGCGCAGAGGCTTAGTAGGCAGGGTAGGAGCCTTCAAGGACGACGCCGTGAGCGGGGACAGATAGCTCGCAAGCGTCCGTTCAACCCGTGGCATTGTCCTGTACCCGCACGCGTCCAGGTCCCGCACATTGCCATAATAGTGTGATGCGGGGACGAACGGGCGGGACGAGAACGGTCTCGACCACGATCTCGACACCTCAGCGTGGAGATCGGGGAAAAATGGAAGGCTCCTGCGGCGAGGTGGTTGCCGCGAGCGCAGAAAACGCTCATCTAATAGACTTGACTGCGGCTTTGTTGATTTTTCGGGGGACCAACTGATCTCAAGCTTGGCCACTGCCCTAGTAACCACCTCTAAAAGCTCCTCGTACTGGGGTGTGGGCGGCGAACCCTCGTCGGCGCTCGACGCCTCAGCCTCCTCAGAGGACGAGAGACGGAGCTCCGAGCCCTCGTCTCGAGAGGAAGGAACCGCTCCCTCAAGAGACGGGGCACCAGATCTGGCGGTTACGGGAGGAGATAGGGAAATTCCCGTCTCACTCTCGCCCACAAATCAGCCTGTGAGCCCTACGAGTGCAGCCGCCGCTCTGCCTCGGCAAAAGCGGGGCCAGCACCGCACGGGGAACTCACAAAGGCTCCCTCACGGAAGAGAGCCCTCCGGGTGCGGAGTGTGCACAGCGAGAGCCGCTCACAGTGCGGGCAAACGGCTCCCTCGAGAGCCGCTGCCGCATGCTCCGCACCCAGGCAGACCACGCACAGATCATGTGTGTCCTCACCCGTAATATAGCGCGGGCAAGGACTAACACACAACCTATAACGTGATCTGAGATCACCCCCTGTCTTAGTCTTAGCCTTTGACATGTCTAATTTCTCTCTACGGACAGACAACAGTAAATAAGACTCACAAGACAGATTGGACTGACACACACACAGAGCGCTTGCTGAAATGACAGAAAGCTGACGCGGGCGCCGCCTCACATGCTTATATACTTCCTGGTCGTGACGTCACCCTGCCCGTGACGCTTCGTCCTTCTATTGGACTGATTACATACGATATTCAGAGCGGAATGAAGCTGAAGGCGTTCCCATAGCGTCTCCGGACGCAGCTCGACGTTCCTGGAAGGGAACAATATATTGTTTTCTGTGAGCAATTAAACAAGCTGATTTTCACATACATTTGAAGCAAAAACTCTAGGCTACAAGATCCAGTTCTCAAAAGTCTTGTAAACAAATATTCTGTGTGTTTTATGGTCTTATTTCAGTGACTTCAAAATTTTAGTTTTTCACTAACCACGCATAAACGTTGCTTTCTCAAAAACACAATCATGTACATAAATGCTGATAACATATTATTGTAGCCCAGTTTTTGCTGTTTACAGTGTTATTAGACGTTAGCCATTTACATTTTTATAAGCAACTGCACAAATGTCAGGGCATGTTGAAACTTCTCCAGGCCCCCAAAACACCCTCAGACCCCAGGGGGTTAATAAACCATCCAAAGGGGAAACACAAGGCAGGGAAAGACTCACATGAAGCACAACATTGACGTTTAATACCGGACGCTGGACAATGCAAAAAACAGGACTTGAGTAACAGAAACTAAACTAGGTAATTAATCAAACACAGGTGGAACTGAATTAACTAAATGGGGACAGGAGCAGAACCAAATATGGGCATAAGGAAACACGAGGGAGAACTAAGTCAAGGGGAGCACATGAAACAGAAAACCACAACACAAGACAGGAACATAGGTCTGACATTACCTCCCCCTCCCGGAAGGCGCATCCACGCGCCACATAACATCAATCTGGAGGCCTCTAGGGACAGGCTTACAGGACGGAAGGACTCCAGGGCGGATTAGACAGTTCAGGGCGCCATGGCGGAGCAGGGAGCTCAGGGAGCTCGGGACCTCATCTTTCGGCCCGGTCTTTAAGGCCGGAGCCCTGTAACCCCCCCCCAAAAAAATCCATGGGGAAATCACGGTCTCTGAGGCCCTCCTTGGGCCTGATGTGGGAACAACAGCAGTCTCTGGGCTGAACGTGGGAATCAGGGCCCTCTCTGGGGTAAATTTAGGAACAGGAGGCCTCTCGGGGGTAAACTCAGGAACTGGAGCCCTCTCTGGGCTAGATACGGGGACTGAAGCCCTCTCTGGGCTGGATCCGGGCACTGGAGCCCTCTTGGGGCGAGACTGGAGAACAGGAGCCCACTCTGGGCTGGACTGGAGAACAGGAGCCCTTTCTGGGCTAGACTCGGAATCTGAGGCCCTCTCTGGGCCGGATGTGATCACAACCGCCCTCCTTGGGCCGGATGTAGAGACAGGGGCCCTCTCAGGGTTAAACCCAGGAACTGCTTCAATAGAGGCAACAGGAGAAGCAAGCAGTTTGGGAATGGCCTCTGTCAATTTCCTATTTCTTGTCATGTGATCAGTCACATGACAGGCAGACCCAAACTCATTTAACCTGTTAACCTTCAACCCCATTTAGGGCCTCGCAGGTGAAAATAACCTACCTGAATTAAAATGGTAACAGTTTGTGACAAAGTGTGCTTACACAAACAAATTAGGTATCTTTGGAAAGAAGAGACTCTGGGCTTTACTATCTATCATCCAGAGTTGATAATGCTCAAAAAGATAAAAAGTTATAGACACTGACGTGCCTTGAAAAATATTTTTCCACACTGAATGTTTTTTTATTTCATATACAAATACATGAAATAAGTCCTGGAGCAATCCAGAAAAGTAATGGATCGAAGCCATGTGTCTCATCAGTTCATATTTCAAATTTGAAGAAGATACCATGAAAAATGAGATTCCTGCAATATTTTTTCTGAAACTATTTATAGTCCCCCCACCCCCCTGTTTGAGGAAAAATAACCACCAAATGGATTGCAGAATTATACAAGCTATTTTAGTCATTATACATGTTCCTGCATAGTTTTTCAATTATAAAATAATAGACAGATTTATTTGAGCACTAAAAAATACAAAAATAATTATTTGAGTAATAAAAAAGGAAAAAAAATAGAAAAAAATGCTTTGTATATAGTATGTATACTGAAGTATTCTTCGTTATTCGTTATTACAATGATAAATATCACTGCCAGACGTGAAGTGATATTGCCAGACATGGTCATAGAGTCAGTAAACACACGCTGATGTGCTTCCATTCAGATTATAATCAAACAGATGGGCCATATAATCAATAATAGCTGATCAATGAATCACAATGATAGCCGTCATAGAGTCGCTAATAAACACGCTGATGTGCGTCCATACAGATTATAATCATGCAGACACGGCCACATTCCCCACACAATACACACACACACATATAAAAAATGTAGAAGAAAAAAAAAACAGTTTTTTATGGATAAAGCAGATCGCTAAGTTATGCCCCGCTCAGATGACAGCGTGCGTCACAGAAGCGTCACTGCCGGCAGGAGGGAGCGCCAAATTCAAATAATCTATATTCCGCTTTTCTGAGACTTTTTTTTCCGTAGACGGTCTCATTATGTTTGTAAGACCGTATTCTACAAAATCGTTTTGTTTTTTTACCACCAAGACGCTGTTTTTGAGCGTAATTTATTCCATAACGGACGCGAACAATAACTCTCTGAAGAAATTAAACGTAAACAAAGGAATATTCATCCTTATTACAACGTTATTGTTTCGCTGGACTAAAAGTGCTCGCTGGGATGTTTTTCTGTGGACCCTTACCTCTCTAACTAAACTGGGATTTCAGCAGTGGACGCGTTTGTGGCTCGTTATTACAATGATAAAGGTACGTACGGCTTTTTTACTCTGCGTGTTTGGATGTGTACTGCTTACACAAATGTAGCAAATTTGTGCCACTCATTCCTTATAAGCTTTCCATCGAAAAACAGCGATCTGTCGTCGATGCTTGAGGCTTAGACCCTCAGAATGATATAGAGTTTGACAAGATTAACTTTGTCCCGTTTCATTTATTCTATTAGAAAACAATGACACATGCAAACAAAGAGCGTTCAGTGCGAGGTCGCTCTGGTGCAGGCTAACAGGTTAAAGACATACAGACATTAAAATGGCTAAGAGGAATAAAATGGATAAGACAACATGAAAACCTATTCCCAGATAGCACACGTACGTCTGCAAGATGTCTGTTAAAGATCTCTTGATCTGAAAAGCATCTGCTGTCTACAAACGTCTGGCAGACGTCTTTCAGATGTCAGTTTTACATACATTCTAAATCATAAACATCTTAAAGACATCTAAAAGGAAACGTCCTATAGACGTATTGCAGATGAGCAAACACCCGAAATAATACGTCTTGCAGATGTAAATGCAGACATCAAATAGACGTCTCAGAGATGTACGTGTGCTATCAGGGTTAAAACTCAAATATGCATAAAATAATTATAATATACTGAGCAAGTTAAAACATGTGTCCTGTGTGACAGTGTCACATAGTCCCCCCCTTAGCCTACAGCTAAGAAAGAGACTAGTCCCTTAAAGGTACTGTCAGCCATTGTCCATGTAGTGGGTATCCTCTAAAATGTGTGTCTTAAAATGTCTTTGTAATAAGTTAGATAAAACTAGGCCCTCCCACAGAGGCACTTGTCTGCCGGAGGAATCTATGGGAACACTATTGAGAGTTGGAATCCAATACCAGCCTGGGTGTCCTTGGGTAGGTGGTGCCGCTCCTCCCAGGATTAAGTTGCATCCAGCCATGCTGGTCCGCCCACCCCCCTGGCGCTTCCTCCTATCCGGTTTGCGGGTCTCTTTAGTGGATGATGTGGTTGATGCTTACGAACGGGGATGATGAGGTGATTTGTTGCTTTGGTTGATGATAGCACACTTTGGCCTCCACACCACACGACTTGCAGCTCTCGACGAACCTCCAGATGTCTCTGCAGACCGAAGGCCACCAGGCAACTCCCAGGATCTGCAGTAGGGTCTTCAGACGCCCATGATGTCTTTCTGCTGTCCTCTGGTGGAAGTGCTGTACCGTCTGGCAGACCAGGTTCTTAGGGATGATGAGCTGGATCTTGTAGATGTCGTCCCCCTTCTGGATTCGCCGGTACAGCAAGCCCTGGTGTTCCCGCACTTCGATCCTGTTGGTCGGTGGAGTGGAGGGAGATATGGCAAGTCCCTAGAGAGTGCCGTCATCACCCTGTGCGCTGCTCAGTTGCTCTCTGGAGAAGGGGAGGATGGAGAAGCTGTGGTCGAAGTCTGGCCCAGTTGGAGTGGTGGCGCAGAATTCTCCATCAGTTGCTCTGTTGGTTGTACGTGAAGTGGTAGATGTGCTGGGATGGTTGGCAGGAGGAAAGCAGCGGTTGACATGGGAGGCACTGGGCTGGTCGTCGCAGTGGGAGGAGAGATGGCGGCTTCTGGACCCTTTGTCTGCTCCAGCTGTTTCGTCCATTTCTTGTCTCTCCTCTTAAAACAGTTGATAATCTCTCTCTCTAGTGTCGCCACGGCATTTTTGATAGATTCCACCGCTTCTTCAAATTTCAAATCCATAGCATAAAGGAGGCAGCATATCAAACAATCATGATCATTGACCAAAGGCTGGATTGTGGAGTTACCTTGAGGATTTATCATTCCAGAATCTAACTTTATTGGATTATCACTCTCTTTGGATTGTATATACACCGGTGGACACTTCTCACATTCACATTGGGACTTACAGCACGCTGGAATTCTTAAGGACTGTTTTAATGGTATGGAACTGAAAGACTTATAAGTACGGTTTCAGGGGACATGACTAGACTCTGATCAGGGGCTGGAACCATCTCTCGACTCTAGTCGAGATGCTGGAGCCATCTCTCGACTCTAGTCGAGATGCTGGAGCCATCTCTCGACTCTGGTCAGGGGTTGGAGCCATTTATTGACTCTGGTCAGGGGCTAGAGCTGACATTGGAGCGGACTCAGGGCTTGGAGCCGACACTGGAGCAGACTCAGCGGCTGGAGATGACAACCTTTTCCTCCTCAGATTCCTTCTTTGGTTAGGGGTGAGGGTGACAGCAGCTGTCAGCTGAGGGCTTAGAGGTGTAACGGCCGGCGGGTTTGAGTGAGCCGCGGCTGGCGGGCTTGACTGATGAACGGCCAACGGACTTGACTGATGAGCGGCTGGTGGACTTGACTTTGGATGGATGGAATTAATGGGTGATGCTTCAGGGCTGGCGGTGAGGAGACGGGTTGATGTAATTGGGCAGGGTCCAACCCTGAAACAGTGCACAAGAGTCTACCGGTCGAGGTAAACCTGTTGCGAGCAGGTGAGGAATTCACGGAAGTACTCCTCCAGAGGATGGCCATCTTGATATATGGAACATAGTCTCAGCCTCAGACGTCATGCCCACGGAACGTTGGCTAAACGTCTGATGCATATGGCACACATTTCTGGAAACACTTCAGGAATGTCGAAGTCGTCATCTGACTGGTTGAATTAATCCGGATTTCCGGGAGACGCGAGTGTCGCGTTTATTTTCGATCCACCGGGAAACAAAGATGCCGTGGTACAAAACCCCCTCACGAAAGAAGAAAGCATCATGTTTACAAATGTGACGACAAACGCTTATCAGGGTCAACTAAACGCTGGATTTTCAAAAGTATGTGAAATATTTAAAGTTCGTGGCATAGAATCTATAAAATACATCCGAGAGTTTGTTTGTTATTGTGGCGACATTTCCACGCCCCGACACGTGACGCTAAGCGAACCGAACTATGATTGGTTCTTTCACATGTTGGTCAAACGGCCTCATGAGTGGGCCTTGGACAATGAAAGCGGGCATCTATTCCAGACCTTCAGCTGTCAGTCTGAAGGTCTGGCTATGTGAGACTATATGGAACATAACTGCTCCAGGGGATCCATTAGAAAAAAATTAAAGAAAACACTGTCCCACTTCAGGTCCTGAGAAATTGTGGTACCCAGGAATCTGAATGACTCCATTGCAGTCACAGTGCTGTTCATAATGGTGAGTGGGGGGAGAGCAGGGGGCTTTCTCCTGAAGTCCATGATCATCTCCACAGTTTTGAGCGTGTTAAGCTCCAGGTTGTTAAGACTGCACAAGACAGCCAGCTCCTTAACCTCCTGTCTGTAAGTAGACTCGTCACCATCCTGAATGAGGCCGATCAGTGTGGTGTCATCTGCAAACTTCAGGAGCTTGACAGAGGGGTGTTTAGATGTGCAGTCATTCGTGTAGAGGGAGAAGAGCAGTGGGGAGAGAACGCAGCCGTGAGGAGCTCCAGTGCTGATGGTGCAGGTGTTGGATGTGAAGTTTCCAAGCTTTACTAAATGCTGCCTGTCTGTCAGGAAGCTGTTGATCCACTGACAGACAGAGGTGGGGATGGAGAGCTGTCAGTTTATTCTGAAGGGTGTCCGGGATGATGGTGTTAAAAGCGGAGCTGATGTCTACGAACAGGATCCTCACATATGTCACTGGTCTGTCCAGATGTTGCAGGATGAAGTGCAGTCCCATGTTGACTGCATCATCCACAGACCTGTTTGCTCTGTAGGCAAACTGCAGGGGGTCCAGTGATCCTTCAAATAAGGGTCCTTCAGATAAGCCAAAACCAGTCTTTCAAATGATTTCATTGCCACAGTCTAGTAATTGTGGGTTTCTTTGGGACGGGGATGATGGTGGAGCATTTGAAGCATGAGGGGACTTTGCACAGCTCCAGTGATCTGTTGAAGATCTGTGTGAAGATGGGGGCCAGCTGGTCAGCACATATTTTTAGGCAGGCTGGTAACACACCGTCTGGGCCTGGTGCTTTCCTTCTTTTGTTCTTTCTGAATACCTGGCGCACGTCATCTTCACTTATCTGAATTGTAGGTGTGGGGGAGAGGGGGTTGCTGGAGGTGTGAATGGTTGTCTGGAGAGGTGTTCAGGGCGGGTTCTGGGTGATTTTTCAAACCTGCTATAGAACTCGTTCAGATCATCTGCTAGTTGTTGATTCTCCAAAGTGCTGGAGGATGGTGACTTGTAACTGGTGATATCTTTCATACCTTTCCACACTGAAGCAGAATCACTGGAAGTGAATTTGTTCCTTAGCTTGTCAGAATAATTCCTCTTTGCCACTCTGATCTCCTTTTCCAGTGTGTATTTGGCCTGTTTATACTAGACTTTATCCCCCTTTCTGTAAGCATCTTCTTTGGCCTGACGGAGCTGTCTGAGTTTTGCAGTGAACCATGGTGTCTCATTGTTGTAGGTTAAATGAGTCCTGGTAGGAATGCACATATCCTCATAGAAACTGATATATGATGTTACAGTTTCTGTGAGCTTGTCCGGATCGTTTGCAGCAGCTTCAAAAAGAGTCCAATCAGTGAGAGAGAAACAGGCTTGTAAATCCCGCTCTGTTTCATTAGTCAATCTTTTAACAGTTCTTAATACAGGTTTTGCAGATTTAAGTTTCTGCCTGTAGGTCGGAATAAGATGAACCAAACAGCGTCCTTTATTGCTGTTTAACAGTGATCCAATATATTACTGTCTCTGGTGGGACATGTGATGTGCTGTCTGTATTTTGGCAGTTCGCAGGAAAGATTTGCTTTATTAAAGTCCCCGAGAATGATTAAGACATAGTCCGGGTGTTTTTGTTCTGTGTCTGTGATCTGATCAGCGAGTTTCTGTAAAGCTGATCTCGCGTTCGCTTGCGGTAGAATGTAGAATGTAGAGAATGAACGAACAAATCTCCCGTCTGTTTTGTTGGGTAGAGAGCGGAGATTCTCTAGATGGATGCTAGGTAACGCCGTTCTAAATCCGCGCATCACAAGCGCGCCGGCTCTGTTCCCCTGTCTGCGTGTCCTGAAGCGTTTGACCAGAGCTACGTCTCCGCCAACTACAATGTCCAGCAAAATGTCCGAATACCCAGCTAACAGGGAACGTTCCCACAGCTTTCATTAACATTGTTTCAAAGGTATTTAAAAGTTAGGACTGAACATTCATGAAATAATGTTTATAGGATGTTCTATCAATGTTTTACAACGTCTTGTAACGTTAAGAGAAAACATTCTTATAACAACATTCTTGGAATGTTATTTTGATGTTATTTGTACATGATTGAGGTTCTCATAATGGTTAGAGAAAATGTCTTTAGAACAACACTCTCAGAACATCCTTGTGATGTAATTTGTACTTTATTGTTCTCATCATGTTAAAATAAAACTTTCTTACAGCATATTTAAGAAAACGCCTCATAATGTTGATATAAAAAGTTTTTAGAAATATAATGTTATCATAACGTTATTGTCAGGGTTCTGTCACTTCGGTCTAGAGATCCCTGACACTCCCGTCATGTTTCTGTTTTCTTGTGAGCATGCGGCTTCGAGTGCACTCTCATCTGCGTGCCCTGCTTCCTTGTTTCATGTTGGAGCATGGTGATCGGATCCCGGCACTCATGTCTTGTTCAGGCTCAACTTTGGCTCCGTGTCGAGGTTTGGACACTCATGCTCCATGTTCTGTCTTGTTGTGTGAGTGTGTGGTCTCGAGCCGTGCGCTTCTCTGTCCACGTGAGTGGTGTTGTGTTTTGTGTAGCATGCGGTTCATGTTCAGCCACGTGCTTTTCTCATTTTCTTGTGTTGTTGCATGCAGTTCGTGTTTTTATCGGCTGCGTGCTTTCATGTTATATTTTGTCTTGTGCTTTGTAGCACACAGCTTGTGTTCTTCATTGGCTGCATGCTTTCATGTTGTCATGTCTTGTGTGAACACGCGGCTTATGAGTATTCTCATTAGCTGCGTGTTCTATGGATGGTAAAATTCATAAAAGGTATTGGCATAAACGTTAGTTATGCGATGCATTAATTTAAAAAGTGTGCATCAGTTACAAGTTGGCATTTATATCGCAATGCATCATTTGTAACATATTTACATTGGGTTTCTGTAGTACAGTGATTTCCTTTCCGAATATGGTATTCGGATTCGGGCATGTTAGATTGGGGTATTCTTGTAACATTCACATAACAGAGAAAAAATGTTCCTCAAACATTAAAAACCTGGATGTTGCGAACGTTTACATAACATTAAAAATAACGTTGTCATAAGAGGTTTAAAAGATCAAAGGGAATGTTTGTCCTACCTTTGTATAATCAGTAAAAAAAATTCTCATAACATAAAATATGGGTGTTTCAAACATAGAGAGAACATTGAAATATAAGGTTCTCATAATGTTACGACAATGGTAGATTAGAATGTTCCTCAAACATAAAAAAAAAAAAACTGGACAGAACGTGTACAAAACATTCCGTAATAACGTTTTCATAACGTTTTCAAAATGGTAGGATGGAATGTTCCTGTAATGTTTGCAGAAACCTCACAAAAAACATTCTTAATACATAAAAAAACTGGACGTATTCAACGTGTACAAAACATTCCGAAATAACGTTTTCAAAATGGTAGGATGGAATGTTCCTGTAATGTTTGCAGAAACCTCACAAAAAACATTCTTAATACATAAAAAAACTGGATGTTTTCAACGTGTACAAAACATTCCGAAATAACGTTTTCATAAAGTTTTCAAAATGGTAGGATGGACTGTTCCTGCAACGTTCGTAGAAACCCCACAAAAAACGTTCTTAATACAAAAACTTGACGTTTTCAACGTGTACAAAACTTTCTGAAATAACGTTTTCATAACTTAATAGGAATGTTAGCAAAACATTCTGACAACTCGTTTTTGTTAGCTGGGTAGTCAAAATCCAGTAAAAGATTTTGTGGTGTGTTCTGCCGAATGTTCAGCAGGTCATCCCTAAAAACTGATCGTATTTGAGAAACAATAAAAAGGAAAAACAAACAAACACTGAAGAGCAAAGCATAGTAGCTGCCATCTGCGGCGCCATCTTACTATATGAACGCATTACGTATATTGTACTTAATTCTTGATTCAAGTATAGTTAAAGCCACCTAATATAAAGTGTGGCTTTTTTTTTTTTTTGCTGGAATGATCAATTGCTTTATTAATCCAGTGATCATTGTTTTCCTTATAAATATGCTGTATATATACTGTGGTTTAAACACTATAGCAGAATCCCTATCAAACATTTATACACTGTCATGCCGCCCAGCCCCTGTCTTTGTATTATTATTAGATTTGTCCAGGGACATGCATGTTTCCTAACTGATGAAATTAGCCTCTGGTTACTTTTGGAACTGCAGTCTTTGCTTGTGTAATGCCATTGGGAATCCTGGCTGTGAAATTTGGGCTACATCAGAGAGCATGCTGGGAGAACACTAATGGCTATGGAGCATGAATTGAGCAATGCAGAATGTTATATTTGTCTGTTTAAGTGTCTGATTCATTCTTTCACTTACTCCACCGCAGCTCTCTACACCTTCTGTAGATCTTCGGTTCTTTAGCATTGTAATGATGGACCACATCTTAGACTATGTGTTTGTGTGTGTGTGTGTGTGTGTGTGTGTGAGAGAGAGAGAGAGAGACAATGCTGCTTTGTCTCCTACAGACTGCTGTAGCTCACAATAGATCTTTTATCCACTCAGTGTTGTGTTTCCAGACTGCAGGCTGCCTCTTCAAGTCAAAAGTGTGACAGCTTGCACTGGCCTTACTCTATATGCTACTACTACACACACACACACACAGAGTTTTACCCTTTCTTTCCTTTTTCACCGAGCCACTGATACTCTAATTGTTACATATCTGTTGCATCACTGCTCTAAACTGATAGGCCCATTCCTCACAATGCCACAGGACAAAAACAACAAGACACTGTTAAAAATAACTAAAAACAAGAAGACAGTCAGTAGTGCATTTAGGAAGATTGCAGATTAAATGCATGGACAGCATTTGTGGCATGCAGTTGAATACCACAGGAAATAAACCACCAGATTATGTTTAGCATGTGCGCCAATAATGCAATTATTTCCAATTATCAGAATAAGGACTTAATTGCAATTAGATGTTTGACATGAGCAAACCTCACTCAATTGTAATTATTTGCTAAGAACTGTGGTTATTTTTACTGCAATTGTTCACATACCTCATTGCTCATAATCACATACAGTAGGATTGTTACTATGGCCACTGTTTTAATCTGCTTATGTCAAATGCAAAACAGATTTCTATGGACATTTTGGCTAATTATTCGGTGCCTTGCTGAAGAGTTCCTTGCGACTGTTGGCGGTGAGTTGTGTTGAATTGTGTTGACCGAGTTCAGCCATGCAGAGTGGATGGAAAACATCTGTATGTCACAGAGTTCATATATTAATTAGTGTGAACAACACACGTCATCTGTGTACGTTTGAGCACTTTGGTCAGAAATAATGCAATTAAGGTGTTTACTTGCCTATTTATTGTGGTTAAAATCAGCATACGCCACATTTCAATTTAATTGGGAGCTTAATCGCATCAGCTTGATCAAAGTATTATTTAGATAAGGTAAAGTTTAGTTGCAATATTGCCAAAATCCCATTGTAATCACATCTTGAGAGTGCATGTAAACATAGTCATTGTTAGTTTAAGAATTTATAAGATTACTTTATTTTAAGGTCCAGTTCTCGCTATTAACAAACCATTAACTATGACGTTTGCCTCAATAAACTTATCTAATCTTACAGGATGTGGATCACGTGCGCTTTACTGATTTCACTCCCATTGGTAGTTGCTCCTGAAAGTCACAGCTCATTTGCAAAGTGTACAAAACATTCCGAAATAACGTTTTCAAAATGGTAGGATGGAATGTTCCTGTAATGTTTGCAGAAACCTCACAAAACATTCCAAAATAACGTTTTCATAACGTTTTCAAAATGATAGGATGGAAGGTCACAGCTCATTTGCATAAAGTTAAGCTTTTCTCAACTTTATCACATTGCTAGACATGCCTACATCCTATTACCAATGGTCACTATCACTAGAAGTCAACTGCTTTCAATTAAAAAAATTACAGGGAACATGACACATTGTGGCTGAAATGCTAGTGGTCTGAACGGGTTTAAGTTATGACATTATTTCACAATGACGCATGATTATTAATTAATGATTATGACATCAAAATTTGTTTAATAAAAACAAAATGCACAGATTCATGTTTTGCAATAAGACCTGTAACATGCATTAAGAAAAGAAGTGGGACCAACTTTGAGGTCATGTCAACAGTCAACAACAGATTAGCAACTCATCCTGTTTATTTTTACTGTGATGCATGCTGGGACTTGTAGTCCTGTGTCCACCACCATGGACATCATACATTCAGGGTTTGAAACCGACACTTGAAATCAACACATATCAACTCTCTAGCTAATTTGGTGGGATATGATAGGGTGACCATATGTGCCATTTTCCCGGACGCATCCTGGTCATGATTTCTATGTTGCCTAAAATATCTAGGATTTGGCTTTGTTTGCGTGTGCAGACCGATCGGTGTATGACATCGGTTCCTTATGTTTTTGAAACGCTCTTGAGGTACTTTGAATCAAAGCAATATAGAAATCCTGGCCAGGACGCGGCAGGGGAAAATGGCACGTATGGTCACTCTAGGCTATGATCCATACATTATGCCCTCCAACAAGGAACCTCTAACATTAGAAAAACTAAGTGTAAAGAGGATTGCACACTGAACAAGAAACACAACTTTTCTATTATTGTACAGCAGCGCAACACATTATTGGTCGACAGGGCCCAACTACAGCTCTACAGGATGTCAATTACTAGTTCCTATAGTTTTCAATCATGTTACTTTACGATTTAGGACAAATATTTGTACATACTCACTTCCCAAGATTAGAAGTTAGGGTACTATGCATTTTTCAGTGTTGTGGCTTTAATAAAGTACATGCATCATATGAAATAAGATTTATATTTTTTTATTTGCACTGTTTATTTCAAACACCTAAATTATTTTTTTTATATATTTATTTTTCTGGAATTTTTGCCTTTATTGCAATAGGACAGATCAGAACTGACAGAAAGCAAAGTGGGAGAGAGAGGGGGGGCGGGATTGAAGTGCTCAAGTTGGGATTCGAACTCAGGATGCCCGTAGCGCAACGGCGCTGACCAAAGACCTAAATTCTAACTCATTGATGCCAATTTCTTAATTCCTAGATTAAAGTTTTTCCTGTATAGCAGTGATTCACTGTTTTGGACTGTTGCCCTGAACTTGACCATGTCAGTACAAATAATGGATTTTAATGGATTCCAGTGGAGGAGAGGCTTTGTAATAAATTCAGCACTGAAACCAGACTTTTGTGACTTCATGAACTGACACAGCCTTAATGTGTTTACTATTAAATATTCATTTTGGTGTGAGCTATATTTAGAAATTATCCGCAAACTGTCCATTTATTAAAATGTGTTATTTTATTTTTAGAATTATTTTATTTCAGCTTGCTGCTAACATTTCACATTTTCCTTTAGTTGAAATCGATGTACTAATATAACAAAAGTAACACTGAAATAAAAATTAATAATACTAATTATATAAAAAAAATAAAAATGGCAAAAACACAAACGCATTACAATGGAAACAAAATATGAAATGAAAACTAATTCAAATTGTTAATATCAACAATACTAAAGTAACAATGCTTAAGGCTACGGACAGGGGTACTCGTCATATTACTCATGATGAAATTTGAGAATAGAGTAGGTCCACCCTATTTCAGAAAGATTTACCCACTTGGAGAAACTATTAATAAATTAAAAGAATAATAGTTCTATGTCTCTTTGCTAACTCTTTCTCTCAGCGTGTGTCTCTCTGCAGCTGCTCTGTGGTTTCCTCCAGCTGAACAGCCTTTTGGGATCTTTACAATCTGCCCCCCAGCTGCCTCAATGAGAGTCACGATCCTATGGGCCGTCTCGCTCCAAGGACAGAGCTGTCTCTCTCTCTCTCTAACCAGCAGATGGTTAATGATTCATGGACGGGGTTGGTAGCTGTGCACACGTGTTTAGGTGAGTGTAGCATTTCTGAGGACGTTCCAAGGTGTGTTTTTGCACATGTGCATGTGAATACTCTGAGTGGGGGATGGGAGGTTGAGGTCACTTGAGCTCAAAAAAACATGTTTTCGTGTTTCTCATCTCTAAATGCTGACATAGCTGGAATCATTTGTAACACTGATTCTCAAAATATCCAAAATACCTTTCTTGTCTCCAAGTAATTTATCCATTCACACAACTC
This sequence comes from Barbus barbus, assembly GCF_936440315.1. NCBI lineage: Eukaryota > Metazoa > Chordata > Actinopteri > Cypriniformes > Cyprinidae > Barbus > Barbus barbus. The sequence goes on from NC_136755.1 coordinate 2,920,383, forward strand.
CATTCATTCAGGCTCTAATTTACATTTTCATATAAAACTTGTATAAACATCACATTTTTGTTGTATTGCAATCTCTTTTTGGTCATTTTTTGTCAATTGGTTTAAAAAGTTTAGAGTGGAAACCTAGTTTTTGCTTATTTCCTGTTACCCACAATAAGAGGAAGTGTCTTGATCATTGGGGGCTCTGAGGGAGATGCTACACTTCAGCAATGTGGCCACTGTCAGTGATTATGTGTGTAGATTGGTGTGTGTGTGCGTGCGCACCTCCTCCCATCCTCTCTGGTCTCCTCCTCCTAAAAACAGAAACACAATAGCCCCTATGAGAGAAAAAGAGTAGTGCCCACATTGTGTACAGCCAACTTTCCTTGTGGATTTGGAAACAAAGAGAAGATGGAGAGAGACAATAGAGACAGTCAGTGTAATCAAACACAGTGACACACCTCTGGAGCAGAAAAGAGAGATAAAATCAAATGGCTCATTTACATGAAAGGCCCGTGGACAATGCAGCTTCTGCCTGTGTATGAAAATTACATCTCAGAGGAGTCGGGCTGCGTTATGGAAAATGAAGGCTTGGTTCAACTCAAAGTGCTCTTAGCAACAGCCCATCAACTACTCTGCTACCCACGTGCCTCTACCTACGTTTCTGCAAATCTCAAAAATCATACCTATATGTACAAATCACTTCTGTTTCCATTTGAATTGAACACTAGGCAGTCAAATTGTGACAACTTTAATTAAGGTCTAGAGTTTCCATCAAGAAAGTCTAATTTTTCACACAATTCCTTGCATAACATTGTGTTATGATTTCAAAATTTTCAGATCCAAAAACTGATACTTTTGAATGTTAGCGTCATATATGCAGCTCCATATGTATGGCTTTTCTGATGTAGGGGGTTTGCTCGGTAGCTCATGCAATACAGCGTTGCATGTGAGGTGAAGCGTTTTGGTACGAATCCAGACTATAGTTCAACAAAACAGCTCAAACCAGCATATAAATTATTTGAAAATTGACAGACACAAACAGATTCTGGAGAGTCTATACAGTATGTGTTTCTGTTAGTTATCCTGTTCTCCGAGTTTGAGAAATGAGTGTGCCACTTTGGGGTTTGTGATCCTTAGCTTCAGAGATCAACACAGTGGACCATGACCTGTGGAACCTTAGCCAAAATAATTACTTAAGCTTACCAGTTTCTTGGCAGGGTATTTTCTTTAAATTCTGTTGTTGCTTACAGACGTTATGGATGTGATGGGAAAGATCTTTCTCAGAGGTTTCAAGGAAATACCTGTCCCATCAGGAAATCTCTGATAAATATGCAAGATATAGTGTATATTAAAGTCAGGTGCATGCAGAGCCTCCTTAAGTGGAATTACCAATTTCACTTCCTCTTTAGATCATGGAAACTTGCTAGCTATCCTAGTGTCTTAGAGGGAAATCCAGCAATGAAAGCGAACAAAGAATATAACTCTAACTGTAATCTTGGCTTTTCTAGTCCAAGGGAAACAAATGACTCTCTCTTTGTCTGGGGTTGAGGAGAGTTCCTAAAAGCATCAACCTTTTCCCCTGGGATTAGCTCTCCACCCTTCTCAAGCGCTTGATCTTATAGCATCTGCCAATGGCGAATCTGGAGAGTCTCCGCTTCACACACAGTCAAAGAAAAATAAGATATCTTCTGTCAAACTTATGCCATGATATATGTTGATTTACTGGCACCTTAAAAAGGTGTAACCTTCAAGATGACGCAACAAAGCAGTTGGGAGTGCAGTGTCCAACTTGTCAAAGACAACAACACCAAAGACTAGGGGTGTCCCTTAGGTGACTAAGGATTTACATAGTCGAATAGGAATTGTCGAATCTTGCTGATAGTCGACTGATAGTCAAATCATATGTTTGGGGCGGGGGTGCAAAATACATTACCAAGAGTCAAGTCAGACATTCAACAGTCATAATTACTAACGTTAACACACAGGGAAAATGTGATGCCTCGCAGATACAAAACTAATGTTGTATGTTTTGATTTAAAGATAGTTAACATTAAACGTCAGCGAAACCCTAAGAATTCACAACAAGATTTACAATAGTGCTCTCATTATAACGTTATGTATATGACAGTAGTTATTAAAGGGGTATGTATGTATGTAAAGTCGGGCCGAGTACCAAAACAAACTTGTAGCCAATAAGGGGTGTGTCTACTCATGATGCGGAGGAGAGAGCGCTCAGTGCACATGACGGACATTAGCCGAGCCGAGCGATGACAGAACGATAGAGATGGCGGACAAAAAAACAAAAGAGGAAAATGTCTACGGAACAAAACAAGACTTGATTACACCAGATGTGACAGCTGCCATGTCATGCCGCGCCGCAACAGCGAGAGTCTGTCTACACTGGACTCTTCTCTATAAGTGAGTAATATTGGTTTTGCTTTGTTTCACAGAACTAATCGTTGCCTGTGTTGGGTACATATGTGTGGGGTGGGGCTATCAAAATAGGGATGAGAACCTTTTGGAGTAGGGGCGTGTTTGTTTTGGTGATTTGAAATATCATCTTTGGCTACCAGAAATCACTTACTCCACCTTTAATGTTCAGCATTTCTGTTTTGAAGTGCGCGCGCTGAAGATGGCCAGTAGAGTGAAGCATTTTATAGCAGGTTTTTAATCAATGGGGTTTAACTCATAATTTATGTCATATAGAATATGCTTCGTTATTTATACAACACAGGTCTGTTCCTGTCTGACGTGCTGCTGAGAGGTTTGCGATTGTAGCTCCGTGTAGCTTCGTTTCTCTGTAAAATCTCTATCTTACTTTCACTCTCGGTTGTTTAAGTGGTAAAATATAACTTAATTCCCACCATATTTCTGATATTATCTATCAAAATAACCCGATTAACTTGATTGTTCGCTTTCAATCTAAAACTGCAGTGCAGCGTGCGTGCAGCGCATTAGCATTTGTTAGCCGGTTAGCTTGTCATAGGTGTTTCTACTCGCGTCTATTACTGTTTTATTTTTTCTCACTCCGTTTAATTTCTCTCTCACTCTGTTTTTCACGAGTTTATCAAACAACAGTGGAAAGTGGTAAGTTAAGTCTGTATCATTCCTCAATTATGGTGAGTAATGGCTTCTTCTCCTGCTATTGTTATTTGCACTGTTTGCCACATGTACAGTTTATCTGTCTCTGTCAGCAGCGAGGGATACACATGTGATAAATGCAGGGAAATGGTTAGGCTGACAGAGAAGGTTTTAGAACTAGAGACACACATCCAAACTTTAGATGAGGACAGTAAGAATGTGAGGGCTGTAGATACTGCTTTGCATGCGATCCTGCACATTGTTTGGTTCCGGTAGAGCCCGTGCAGCAGGAAAACTGGGTGATTGTGAGGCGGCCTAGTCGCGGGTCAAAACACCACTCTTCCATTCTGATCAGAACATCAAACAGGTTCTCCCCACTCAATGACGCACCCACTGAGAAACCTGATGAAAGTGTTCTAGTTATTGCCGATTCTATTGTACGGAATGTGAAAATAGAGACACCAGCCACCATAGTCCATTGTTTACCGGGAGCCAGAGCACCTGACATCTTGGCAAATTTAAAAGTGCTGGCTAATACTAAATGTAAATTCAGTAAGATTGTTATTCACGTCGGCGCTAATGATGTTCGACTTTGCCAGTCAGAGATCACTAAAAATAATGTTAAAGAGGTGTGGGAACTTGCAAGTACGATGTCAGACACTGTAATATGCTCTGGCCCGCTCCCTGCTTATCAGGGCAATGAGATTTATATCAGACTGTCATCACTCAATGGCTGGATGTCTAAGTGGTGCCCGCAAAATAGCATAGGTTTTATAGACAATTGGACGAGTTTTTGGGGCAGACCTGACCTGTTGAAAAGAGATGGTCTTCATCCCTCCTGGGGTGGTGCCGCTCTTCTCTCTATAAATATGGCACATTGTCTTAGAGTTCGTACTTGACTAACTGGGGCCCAGGTCAGGAAGCAGACCCACTGGCTAAACCGACCGTCTGCTAACCACCTCACGCCACAGAAGTCAGTTAATTCTCAGCACATAGAGACTCTTTCACCAAGATATCACACTATAGAGAATGTGTCTGTGTCACAGAACGGCCAGGCTCCAACATCACCCTGATCACTTTCACCTGAACCCTGATCACCTGCACCTGTCACTATTCAATTATCTCATCACCAACACACTACAAAACCATACACCTCACCACGGTCTGATGTCCGGTCTCGTTTCATACGAAGTGCACTCCTGGATTTTATCTCAGAGACCTACCTGTTATTTTACCTGCCTGTGAACTTACCTCTTGTGTTTCCTCTGAGTGTTGTGTCCTTCTGTGTCCTGAATCCCTGTTTGTCCTCCCTGGAGCTTCGAGGTGTGTGTTTCCCGATCATCCACAAGCTCCTGTCTGTAAACACAACGGTTCAGTGAGATTCCCATCTCATTATTTATCATCTCTGCATCTGATACTCACCACTACATTCTCCTGCCATTGCTCATCTGACGATAAACCTCTTTCATTTTTTGATAACCTGTGTGTCAAGTCTGCTTCTGTAACAGAAGACCGGACCGACACCGAAGGTTCAGATGGGCTCCACTTTTGATCTGACCACTGACATATTCTTCATATCCCAAGATGATCGCCCCATCGAGCATTATGTTGAGGAGTTCCTCCAGCTCGCTCGTCAAGTGTCATGGAATGAGATGTTAAAGGTTATTTTCTCGACAGGTCCCAATAATCATCTGTATCTCCAAGCACCAGCTGCTGCAACCAATGGCTCGCTCTCTCAATATCTTGACTTTGTGCTATTACTAGCTGGTTCCCCCTTTACAACTGATGAGATCGATGAGGATGGTAAAGTTGCTCTAGTACCGAAGTCTACCTCAGTGGAAAGAATCTTCACTCTGAAATCCCAGTCTGAACCAACCACGACGAGAATGGTGCTGTCCAAGGCAAACCCAAGTCCACCATCCGTGACTAAATCTGCGTTCCCAAGGGCCCGGATGTGGGTCTCAAATAGCGCTGACCTGAAGGCGAAGGTACTGGACCCGCCTATAACATCTGTCAGGTCTGTGCTAAGATTTAGCTCCCGTTCCCCAAGCCAGCCGCAGCCCGCAGAGAAGTCTTTGCCGCCGCCCGCAGTTAAGTCAGGTCCACCAAGGATCATTCCAGACCCCCCGGGTTTAATGTTCCGGTCATCTTGCCAGAGTGCACTTCTACGTCTCCGCTGGTCCCGTCTAGTTCCGCGCTTCCAGAGCACCCACAAGAATCCGTGCTGTTCGAGCGCTCCCTTGAATTCACACCTTCAAAGCATCCCTGAGAACCCGCGCTTCCTGAACGTCCCCGAGTATCCGCGCCGTCTGAGCGCCCCCAAGTGTCAGCGCCATCCGAGCGCCCCCAAGTGTCCATGCCGTCCGAGCGCCCCCACGTGTCCGTGCCACGGCCAGGAGTGCCGATCCCTGAGAATCCAGTTCTCAGACCACGGCCAGGAGCGCCGATCCCGGAGAATCCAGTTCTCAAACCACGGCCAAGAGTACCGATCCCGATCCCAGAGAATCCAGTTCTCAAGTCATGGCCAGGAATGCCGCTCCCAGAGAATTCAGTTCTCACACCACGGCCAGGAGCGCCGTTCCCAGTCCCAGGGAATCCAACTTCCCACTGAGCCCAAGAAGGACACCTGAACCCCATCCAATCTTCCTTTATCTTCACTGGTCTCTGCCAGCTCCGCTCCTCAAGAGCGCCCTCGAGAGCCCATTGCTCAGGTGCCCGCTCCTCCAGAGCGCCCTCAGGTGCCCGCTCCTCTAGAGCGCCCCACAGAGCCCTCTCCTCCCGAGCACCCCACAGAGCCCGCTCCTCCCGAGCGTCCCACAGTGCCCGTTCCTCCTCAACGTCTTCCAGAGGGAAACTTCCCCAAGAAAAGTTTGGGGGGGGGGGGCATATAGTCACGGCCTGTGTGTCCAGGCCAAAGGCAAACGCCACGGAGCTCCCTGATCCGCCATGGGCGTCCAAGCTCCCTGATCCACCATGGGCGTCCAAGCTCCCAGATCCGACCATGGTCTTCAGAGTCTCCAGTCCCGTCATGGCCTCCCGCATTCCCTGATTCACCATGGCCTCCCGAGTCCCCAGTCCCGCCATGGCTCCCCGAGCCTCCAGTCCCGCCATGGCTCCCTAAGTCTCCTGATCCGCCATAGTTCTCCGAGCATCCAGTCCCACCGTGGCTCCCCGAGCCTCCAGTCGCGCCATGGCTCCCGGAATCTCCTGATCCGCCATGGTCTCCCGAGTCCCTGCATCTGCCCTGGAGGCTTCCCCTGGTTCCCTGCCCTGCACCGGCCTCCAGGGCGCCCACCCCCCCTCCCCGATGTAATTATTACGGCGCGGGTCGCACCTTCCGGGAGTGGGAGGTAATGTCACAGAACGGCCAGGCTCCAACATCACCCTGATCACTTTCACCTGAACTCTGATCACCTGCACCTGTCACTATTCAATTATCTCATCACCAACACACTACAAGACCACACACCTCACCACAGTCTGACGTCCGATCTCGTTTCATACGAAGTGGACTCCTGGATGTTATCTCAGCGACCTACCTGTTATTTTACCTGCATGTGAACTTACCTCTTGTGTTTCCTCCGAGTGTTGTGTCCTTCCGTGTCCTGAATCCCTGTTTGTCCTGCCTGGAGCTTCGCGATGAAGCGTCGAGGTGTGTGGTTCCCGATCATCCACGAGCTCCTGTCTGTAAATACCACGGTTCAGTGAGATTCCCATCTCAATATTTATCATCTCTGCATCTGATACTCACCGCTACATTCTCCTGCCATTGCTCATCTGACAATAAACGTCTTCCATTTTTTGATAACCTGTGTGTCAAGTCTGCTTCTGTAACAGTCTGTTCCCCAAACTAGAAAATACAGAAAACGTCCAAACCAATTTACAGGGGCGTAGCCATCATTTCAAAAGTGGGGGGGACGGAATGTCTAGTGTTATACCTGTTTTTTTGTTGTTGTTTTTTTTTCAGTTAACCCTTGTCTAATTGACAGGTTTTATTTTTAATCATACCTTTTTGCTTAATATGCTTTATTATTATATTATTATATATGATTATAAAATAGAAGGAAAGAAAGATAGCAAAAAGAAAAAGAAAGAAAGAAATACGACAGCTTGTCACTGGGACAGTAGGGGAGAGTGGGGACGGTTGCAATGGGGGACAGTTGCAACATGGCTTATTTCTTCAATCAGGAATGAGCTACAGTAATGATATTCATACTGCACATGCTAAATCAGCCCCCCATCCTTCCTGGATGAAATTAGACACATGTGACCTTTCCTTTTACCAAAAATAATTTTCATGGTAAAAAAGTATTTTTTTAATCATATTTTTTTTTTGTCATACTGTCTAAGTTGTTTGCGTGAAGCATTGTAAGAACATATGTTTTATATCTGTGTTTTCTTAGCTTCTAATAGGCATAGCTAGCATGTGTCAAAGATATTGTGTCAAGCTATTATACCAAGTTTTATCACGGCTATCAAGGGTGGGGACAGTTGCAACATGGCTTATTTCTTCAATCAATTACCACAACATTGATACACTTGGTTAACTGCTAGTTTGTCAAACTAGTTCTTAAGACAGTGACTAAGTTCATGCAACTGGCCTTAGTTCAGTAACCTTTCACATATGTTAACAGAAGTAGGCTATTATTAAGTTTTAGTGTCTTGATTCTGATTAAATTAATATTTTGCAGTTCAAATGTATCGTCATAATTAGCCAAGACAAGGTTGTTACATGGTACTTGAATTTGTTTTCTTCCATTTATTATTCTTTGTTTTTATGCAGCCAATTTAACTTATTAAAGACCATGTCTATGCACAAATAAAATAAAGAACCTGCAAAATGATATTTAAGAATGGTTTTAATTACATTCTAATGAATGTTGCAACTGCCCCTGTGGACTGTTGCAACCGTCCCCTGTTGGGGGTCAGTTGCAACATTGAACTTTGTCTATTCAAGTATAAATTGTGTGTATATAATCATATGTGCACGTGTTAAAGCAATGTGGGTGAGTAGCCGACTGATGTTGCTTTATTGTATTAAAATTATGGCTTTCTAATGCAAACAGTCTCTGAAAAACTAAAGGAAATGCAAAAAGTGTTGCAACTGTCCCCACTCTCCCCTACCATTAAAAGCACATCTTTGTGCCTTATTTACCTCAAAAAGTTTCATAGTTGTACATTACGGTTCATATTGGTATTCTAAGGTACTAATATGCACCTTTTTGAGTAGAAGTTACAAAGATGTCCTTATAAGGGTACTATTGTTTACATATTTCAGATTGTATTTTGTGAGTGTTGTATGTAGAGTACATGGCACACAGTAATGGATACTTGCACATTCACATACTCCTTTATTCTGTTCTGTTCTATTATACATTAGTCTGATTAGTCTATGTTAAAAGGTATAAGACATATCTTATCATAGACAATGCTGTCAATAATCTTTACCTCTGAAGCCTCACTGAAACTTTCTGCCTCATTCACTCCCTCTGTCTATAGCAAATAAAGTAGTGTTTGAAACATGTACATACAGGGAATAGTGACATACAGAAGAAAATAACACATTAAGTACACTGCTGGACAATAACCAATCATTTGTATCCTAAATTATTTTTTAACACTTTAGAATGATAAACACATTCACTATTAACTATGACTTTTGCCTCAATAAACTCTTAATTTACTGCTTATTAATAGCTTGTAAGGTAGTCGCTGTAGTTGTTAAGTTTAGGATTATGGGATGCAGAATATGGTCATGAAGAATACACAATTAATAAGTACCAATAAACAACCAATATGCAAGCTAATAATTACCTACTGTAGTTAAAAATGATAGCTGAGAAGTTGTTCATCATACTAATGCTATTTTTTATTTTTCTATATTTGACTAATTATGTTTTTCTATGATTGGTCCATATTGTTACGGGGCTGAGGAGACGTGAGACGTGCGGATCCATATGCAAGGCTTTATTATAGAACATGGTCAGAAACAGGCAGGGTCAGACAGAGGCAAACAGGTATGGCAAGGGCAAGACAGAGCAATCCGTGGAGCAAGCGTGGGTCAACGATCAGCGAACAGTATCCAAAGGGGCAAGGCAGAGAGATAATCCAGAGTCGAAAGCAATAATCCAAACGGGGAGCAAACAGAGTCCAAACGGCAAGGCGAAGGGTTAATCCAGGAAACACGGGCAGGGTCAGACACGGCAGGAAAACAAGGCAAGACTAAGGCGAAGACTATAACAATGGCTCTGTAAAGTAGCTATCGCTGGGTGAGTGATAAACGCTAAACAATACTCGGCCCCGAGCAAGAGCAAGTCCCAGGCTTATATGGTGTGTGGTGGTGATTGGAAAATGGTGATCAGTGAATTCAGATGTGTGATCAGTGTAATCAGCTGCGTGTCGTCAGTGCAATGGATTGTGGGTATTGCAGTCCAGAGAAGTGTGGTGTGAGAGTCAATGTGGTGAGTGAGTGACATCTGGTGGTGATTGTCCGGAAGAGCATGGACCAGATTCGTGACATAGCCCCCCCCCCAAGGAGCGGCTTCCAGACGCTTCCAAATAATCCAGGAGGGCGGTGGAGCGGAGGCGGAACAGGGGGAGGGACGGAGGGCCAGGTCCGTGAGGAAGTGGGAAGACCGGGGACTGAGGCAGAACCGGCAGAGCAGGACACCCAGGCGGAACCGGAGACCAGGACAGAGCAAGAGCCCACCAGGGCGGAGTAGATGACCACCAGACCGGAGTAGAAGACCACCACGGCGGAGCAGACGACCACCAGACCCGAGCAGAAGACCCCCACGGCGGAGCAGACGACCAGCAGACCCGAGCAGAAGACCACCATGGCGGGGCAGACGACCACCAGACCCGAGCAAGAGCCCACCAGGGCGGAGTAGACGGACCAGGAGCCCACCAGACCCGAGCAGAAGACCACCATGGCGGGGCAGAGGACCACCAGACCTGAGCAGAAGACCCTCGCCAGGAAGCAGACTGGGCAGGAAACCATGGCAGAGTCTGAGATCTGGGGGAAACAGAGACAGACAACACAGGGAGAGCAGAGACAGACAATACAGGGAGAGCATTCATGATCTCAGGGGGCGTGGCAGGGCAGGACGAGGATTCATAGACTGCGTTTATAGCCGTGACAGGACAAGGCGTGAGCTCACAGACGGCATCTTTAGCCGTGACAGGACAGGGCGAGAGCTCACAGACGGCCTCTTTAGCCGTGACAGGACAGGGCGAGAGCTCACAGACGGCCTCTTTAGCCGTGACAGGACAGGGCGAGAGCTCACAGACGGCCTCTTTAGCCGTGACAGGACAGGGCGAGAGCTCACAGACGGCCTCTTTAGCCGTGACAGGACAGGGCGAGAGCTCACAGACGGCCTCTTTAGCCGTGACAGGACAGGGCGAGAGCTCACAGACAGTGAGTTCAGGGGCGGCCTTCATGACCGTGACAGGGCAGACAGTGAGTTCAGAAACGGTCTCCATGGCCGTGACAGGGCAGACAGTGAGTTCAGGAACGGCCTCCATGGCCGTGACAGGGCAGACAGTGAGTTCAGGAACGGCCTCCGTGGCCGTGACAGGGCAGACCGTAAGTTCAGGAACAGCCTCCATGGCCATGACAGGGCAGACCATGAGGTGAGGAACGGCCTCCGTGGCCGTGACAGGGCAGACAGCGAGTTCAGGGACGGGTGCCACCACTTCGGGAGGTTCTGCAGCGGAAGCCGCCACCTCTGGAGGCACTGGAGCAGACTCGTGGACAGGAGAGGCCTCAGGAGCACAGTGTGCAGCCCACACACTCAAAATGGCAACCGCCATAACGGGAAGTACTGAGGTCAGGGGAACAGTCTCTGTAACAGACAGGGTTGAGGCCCTGGGAATGCCAGCTACTCGCACTGACATCAGTGGTGGGTCCATCACACTGGATATCAGAACTCGAAGGACCGACCTTGAATCCTTGGGTGTGACAGACTCTGGCTGGAGCACTGTGACGTGGTGTGACTCTGGCTTGACAGCGGAGACGTGGTGTGACTCTGGCTTGACAGCAACGACGTGGTGTGACTCTGGCTTGACAGCGACGACGTGAGCAGACTCTGGCTTGACAGCGACGACGTGAGCAGACTCTGGCTTGACAGCGACGACGTGAGCAGACTCTGGCTTGACAGCGACGACGTGAGCAGACTCTGGCTTGACAGCGACGACGTGAGCAGACTCTGGCTTGACAGCGACGACGTGAGCAGACTCTGGCTTGACAGCGACGACGTGAGCAGACTCTGGCTTGACAGCGACGACGTGAGCAGACTCTGGCTTGACAGCGACGACGTGAGCAGACTCTGGCTTGACAGCGACGACGTGAGCAGACTCTGGCTTGGCAGGCATGACGTGAGCAGACTCTGGCTTGGCAGGCATGACGTGAGCAGACTCTGGCTTGGCAGGCATGACGTGAGCAGACTCTGGCTTGGCAGTGACGACGTGAAGGGGTGTTGTTGCCGCCATTTTGTGAGTGAGTGCGGTGTTGCATTCCTCCGCAACACCCACAGTGAACGGAGAGCCCACACACAGCAAGGCATAGTCCATAAATTGACTGAGAGATGAACGGGGACCCTCGCGGATTAACCTTGACCGGAGCGGCTGATTAATGCCCTCGCAAAAAAAATCTATAAGTGCATAGTCCGGCAGATCTGAAAAATAGGCGAGGTCTAAGTACTCCTGAATATAATCCTCGAGCGGTCGCGAGCCCTGCTCGAGGGTTAATAACAGTCGTGCACAGTCCATACCTGGCCAATGTCCTCTTGAAAAGCCGCTGGATCCTTGTGTGGCCGAGTATTCTGTTACGGGGCTGAGGAGACGTGAGACGTGCGGATCCATATGCAAGGCTTTATTATAGAACATGGTCAGAAACAGGCAGGGTCAGACAGAGGCAAACAGGTATGGCAAGGGCAAGACAGAGCAATCCGTGGAGCAAGCGTGGGTCAACGATCAGCGAACAGTATCCAAAGGGGCAAGGCAGAGAGATAATCCAGAGTCGAAAGCAATAATCCAAACGGGGAGCAAACAGAGTCCAAACGGCAAGGCGAAGGGTTAATCCAGGAAACACGGGCAGGGTCAGACACGGCAGGAAAACAAGACAAGACTAAGGCGAAGACTATAACAATGGCTCTGTAAAGTAGCTATCGCTGGGTGAGTGATAAACGCTAAACAATACTCGGCCCCGAGCAAGAGCAAGTCCCAGGCTTATATGGTGTGTGGTGGTGATTGGAAAATGGTGATCAGTGAATTCAGATGTGTGATCAGTGTAATCAGCTGCGTGTCGTCAGTGCAATGGATTGTGGGTATTGCAGTCCAGAGAAGTGTGGTGTGAGAGTCAATGTGGTGAGTGAGTGACATCTGGTGGTGATTGTCCGGAAGAGCATGGACCAGATTCGTGACACATATATAATCCTACAAACACTTGTGTATTAATAGATTTTATTCAATGTAAAAACAGCCAGGTGTTAAAAGCCACTCTTCTCACCTGTCACTGTGTGTCGTCCTAATTCTGTCCTAACAAACCTAGGCTGACTGTTTCTTGTTCATTCTTGACAACACATAAAAACGTAAAGATGTGCACTAATGACAGAGCAGCCCTAAATGAAGATCGATCCTGTATCAGATCAGTGCTTGCATAGCATACTTGATTGAAATACATCATGTATAGTATTGGCAGAGTTAAACATGTCACAATGCTGCAAACGCTGTAAAATCTCAGTTCAACATTATCTTTATTCTTATTTGAAGGGTTCTGATAACATACATACGTGTTAAAATAAAAGACGTTACAGAGTTACGGAAAAATACACTGAAAATAAATAAGTGCATGTTTGTCCAGGCAGCTTTTTATTTCTCCATATAATGAACATTAAAACTTGCTAATTATTCAACAAGAGCAATAGGCAGAGTCGCCCAACACCGTGCAACACTATTCGGATACCACATGACAACTTACGCTGCTTGACTTCTTCGTAAAAAAGGAGAAGTTTCTTGCCGCTTTGCCGCTCATCTCGACCTCTAATGAATGATGGATACAGCGCGGGACCGCGGGTGCGAGCCTGGGCATGTCGTGACGTCACAAACTGAGTGACTGATTGGCATGGAAACGTAAACGTCATGTATAAATTATCTTGTCTCTTTGAATTTTAAGTCATTCTGCATTTATATACATTGCTCCATTAAAACCTCAATATATCGAGAACACAACTGTCTGATGAAAAAGTGCGGGGGACGAATTTACTTTTTATAAAAAGTGGGGGGGACACGTCCCCCGCGTCCCCCGCGTAATCTACGCCCCTGCCAATTTATGAGTAACAACTTAATTGATGTTCAACAAATGAAAAAATTATATAACACAGAGAAATAAATGATACAGCTTGGATTATTGAATATCAGGTCCCTTTCTACGAAAGTGCTTTTTGTAAATGATATGATCACTGATCATAAACTAGATGTGCTCTGTTTGACAGAAACCTAGCTAAAACCAGATGAATACATTATTTTAAATGAGTCTACCCCCCAAGATTACTGTTATAAAAATGAACTGGAATGAATGAATAAAATGAATAAAATGGTGCTTCATATAACATTATCTAGAGAAAAAAGTATTAATGATAAATCCCTGTGATGTTTTTACTGGCTACTGTATACAGGGCACCATACAGACTTTATTAAAGAATATGAGGATTTTCTATCAGAGTTAGTGCTGGCTGCAGATAAAGTCTTAATTGTGGGTGATTTTAATATCCACGTTGACAATGAAATAGATGCATTAGGATCAGCATTCATAGACATTCTGAACTCTATCGGGGTTAGGGAACATGTGTCAGGACCTACTCATTGTCGAAATCATACTCTAGATTTAATACTGTCACATGGAATTGATGCTAATGGTGTTGAAATTCTTCAGCAAAGCGATGATATATCAGATCATTATCTAGTCTTGTGTAAACTCCATATAACTAAAGCTGTAAATTCAACTCCCTCTTATAAATATGGTAGAACCATGACTTCTACCACAAAAGACTGCTTTGTAAGTAATCTTCCTGATTTATCTCAATTCCTCAGCATATACAACAGCGCATAAAAACTTGATGATGTAACAGAGACTATGGACTCTCTCTTTTCTAGCACTTTAGATATGGTTGCTCCTTTATGCTTAAGGAAAAGAGTCCAACACCGTGGTATAATGAGCACACTCGTGCACTGGTGGATCAACACCCAGAGACGACCTCTACAGCCCTGAACGTCAGCGGAGACCAGGACACCGAGATGAGCGCCAGAGACAGATCCCCAGTGAGGACCCCGCCACTTAGACAGCCATCGGGAAAGACCACTGGAACCAGTTGAGCCCTTACAATCTGACTTTGCTGCAGTTGGAATTGAACTGCTGGTTCGTTTGGCCAGAGGAGAACTGGCCCCCCGACTGAGCCTGGTTTCTCCCAAGGTTTTTTTCTCCATTCTGTCACCGATGGAGTTTTGGTATCTTGCCGCTGTCGCCTCTGGCTTGCTTAGTTGGGGACACTTCATTTCCAGCGATATCGTCGACCTGATTGCAAAGACACTATTTAAACTGAACTGAGCAGGATGATGACATCACTGAATTCAATAATGAAATGCCTTTAACTGAAAATCTTTTTTTTTATCTTTTCATTTTACATTATTGACACACTATTTTCCTTTTTTGATATTGTGCAGTTGCTTTGACACAATTTACATTGTTAAAAGCGCTATATAAATAAAGGTGACTTGACTTGACTAAAGAGAGCAGCCCGGAAAATGGAGCGCAGCTGGAGGAAAACTAAACTAGAGTTATTTCGTATTGCTTGGCGGGAAAGTACCCTATCCTACAGAAAAGCATTAAAAACTGCTAGATCTGATTATTTTTCGTCTCTTTTAGAAGAAAACAAACATAACCCCAGGTATTTTTTCAATACAGTGGCAAAATTAACAAAAAATAAAGCATCAACAGGTGTTGACATTTCCCAACAGCATAGCAGTAATGACTTTATGAACTATTTTACTTCCAAAATTGATACTATTAGAGATCAAATTGTAACCTTGCATCCGCCAGCTACAGTATCGCATAAGAAAGTGCTCTATAGATCCCCTGAGGAACAGTTCCACTCATTCTCTACTATAGGAGAGGAAGAATTGTATAAACTTGTTAAATCAGCTAAACCAACAACATGTATGTTAGAGCCTATTCCATCTAAACTACTTTAAGAGGTGCTTCCAGAAGTCATAGATCCTCAGTCAGGATTTAGACCATCTCATAGTACTGAGACTGTTCTCATTAGAGTTACAAATGACCTGCTCTTATCATCTGATCGTGGTTGTGTCTCTCTATTAGTGCTACTGAATCTTAGCGCTGCGTTCGACACTATCGATCGCAACATTTTTTTGAATAGACTAGCAAACTTTTTTGGCATTAGTGGAAGTGCATTAGCATGGTTAAAATCGTACTTATCTGACCGCCATCAATTCTTAGCAGTGAATGAAGAGGTATCATTTCGATCACAAGTGCAGTACAGAGTACCTCAAGGCTCAGTACTAGGGCCATTACTTTTCACGCTTTACATGTTACCCTTGGGAAATATCATCAGGAAACATGCTGTTAGCTTTCACTATTATGCTGATGATACTCAGCTCTATATTTCTTCGTGGCCCGGTGAAACACAACAAATTGAGAAACTTATGGAATGCATAGTCGATATAAAAAATGAGGAGTAATTTCTTACTGCTAAATTCTGAAAAATCAGAGGTGTTAATTATCGGACCTAAAACCCCCACAAGTAATAACCTAGAACACTGTCTAACACTTGATGGCTGCTTTGTTGATTCTTCGTCATCAGTCAGGAACCTAGGTGTGCTATTTGATAGAAATCTCTCCTTTGACAGCCACGTTTCTAGCATTTGTAAAACTGCTTTTTTCATCTTAAAAATATATCTAAAATGAGACCTGTGCTCTCAATGTCAAATGCAGAAATGTTAATTAATGCGTTTATGACTTCAAGGTTAGATTATTGTAATGCTTTATTGGGCGGTTTTTCTGCACGCGTAATAAACAAACTACAAATGGTTCAAAATGCAGCAGCTAGAGTTCTTACTAGAACCAGGAAGTATGACCACATTAGTCCGGTTCTGTCACCACTGCACTGGCTCCCTATTAAACATCGTATAGATTTTAAAATCTTGTTAATTACTTATAAAGCCCTGAATGGTTTAGCTCCTCAGTACTTGAGCGAGCTCTTATCGCATTATAGTCCTCCACGTCCATTACGTTCTCAAAACTCTGGCCATTTGATAAAACCTAGAATATCAAAATCAACTGCGGGCGGCATATCCTTTTTCTATTTAGCGCCCAAACTCTGGAACAATCTACCTAACACTGGTCGGGACGCAGACACACTCTGTCAGTTTAAAACACATAACACACTAATACGCTTCTAATATTCAAATCCGTTAAAGGATTGTTAGGCTGCATTAATTAGGTCAACCAGAACTGGGAACACTTCCCATAACACATGATGTACTTGTTGCATCGTAAGAAGATTGACATCTACGCTAATATTAGTCTGTTTCTTTCTTATTCTAAGGTCACCATAGCCACCTGATCCAGTCCGTATCCAGCCCAGATGGTCACTGCAGTCACCAGATCCAGTTCGTATCCAGGTCAGATGGTGGATAAGCACCCAGAGGTGACCTCTACAGCCCTGAACTTCAGCGGAGACCAGGACACCTAGATGAGCCCCAGAAACAGATTCCCAGTGTGGACCCCGCCACCTAGATAGCCATCAGGAAAAGACCACTGGAACCAGTTGAGCCCTTACAATCTGACTTTGCTGCAGTTGGAAGAAGCTGCTGGTTCGTTTGGCCAGAGGAGAACTGGCCAAGGTTAGGGCCCATGGTTTTTTTCTCCATTCTGTCACAGATGGCGTTTTGGTCCTTGCCGCTGTCGCCTCTGGCTTGCTTAGTTGGGGACACTTCATTTCCAGCAATATCGTCGACCTGTGGGTTTAGGAATCAGGGGGTGGAGACAGGTAGGTTTAGGTATATGTAAGGTGGGAGAAGTCGGATCTGGATCCAACCTCACCCCCTGGATCTTGTGTTCTGCAGTGAGGACCATCTCCCGCATAGCTCTGAGTGAACTCCTTTTGTGGAGGCGTTCTTCATGCAACAACGTGCAGAAACACGGCAACTAAACTCTAAAAATTCACAGCGTTTTATTATAATAGTGTTCTCATTATAATGTTATGTATATGACAGTCCCAGTCATAGTTATTAGTATTCTGCACTGCGGCGCGGAAGAGATGAAGTCAACAAAAATAAGGGCTTCACTGCAGCGTAACTCAATCAAATGCATATATGAGATAAATAATATATACACAATATATATAAACCATCTGAAATGTTTTGAAATCACTTGTAACCTACTTGATCGAAAAAAATCCAGTCTTCAAATCTTCGACTATTTGGGGTCACCCCTGTCAAATACACTCCAAAATGGCTTGCTTAAGACAAAATTCTTGACTCTATTGAAGTACACAGTACCCAAGAGCAACTATACTGAATTACATTTGTGGAAACTTGTGGGGAGATGTCACACTTCAAATTGGGAAGAAATTTAACAATTTCGACACAGAAGAATGAGCCAAACTCTCAGTACAGAAAAACAGATTTATGTGGCAAGAATTGATATGTTGGTTTGACCAAATCTTTCAACTATAACCTTGTTATAAGTGTAGTTTAATCAGTTATTTTTCTCACAAGGTTTGCAGATCCAAAATGAGCCATTGTCTCCACACCCACAGGTTTGTAGATAACAACTTAACATTTCATCCCGAGTGAGCCGCAGGCAGAGGTGTAACTCTGTGACAATGGCTTGTGCCATGTGCCAGAGCAACAGGAAATAAAGACAGGCCCATTTTTCAGAGATAAGATGCTACACTGTGGGGCAATGGAAACGTAGGTGCTTTTCCATTTGGGCTGTGAAATGGAGCTTTTTTGCAGTCTAGCGCAAGCAAGTTGCTTTACGTACCACCAGGGATTTCTTCCTCTGTGGTATGACTCAAGGAGATTTTGTCATGTTTTACAAATTGAGGGTTTGTTCTAAGCAAACCAGCAAGTCACACTTTACATTACATGTCTTTAACTACTACGTACTTACCTCATAATTTATGCTTATACTTATTGTGTCCATATGAGTTGCTACACTGTAATTGCAATTAAAATAACAGCATGTTCTTATATCTCTCTATACATCTTACTATTGCAAATACTGATTTTAATTTGCACTCAAGTGTAAATAGCAGCATCTACTTTTATAATAGCACAAGAGTAACATATTGCATTTTAAAATTGTATTCATTAAGATTGTGAAACAATAACGAAAATAAGTCTTCATATTCTGTATTCATGCAATACATTATGTACTGAAGCAGATGCTGCATAATACCACAAGTCAAACATGACCCATAAAACTAACCCTAATTTATGTAGCAACAACAAAACAAGATAATCTCACAGAACAACATGTACACACACAGTAAGTTCACAGTATCAGATGCTTTAGTTAAACACACCTATCGGGACCCCAATCCCTTAAAAAGCACTAAATATTACAGTTTTTCTCAATTGCTTTGGCACATTTTTCGAAACAGTCTTAACATTCTCTAAACTCTGAGTGCAAATGTCACAACTGTTTGCTGGAACTTCAGAACTTTATTGCATGTCTGCAAAATGTAGTTACTCACCCAAAACATGTCATTCATGCTTCAAAACCTAGTTATTGTGTCAATAATTTGGCTAAGGCCACCAAAATATAAAGTATTTTTGTGATTGTGTGAGCCACACTGGTCAAAATGTTTAGTTGTTTTTTCACCATGACAGTCAACCATGGAAATTAAGGTTTTATAAAAAAAAATCTGATATTTGTTCAGAAGAGTCAATAGTACATAGAAAAAAATGTATATCAACATTTGTATTTATACAGTACATTTATTTTTGTAAGACTGTATTACATGTAAAATGTAAAAATGGTTGAATGGTTGATTCAAATTGTATTGCAATTAGAGGTCATTTGCCAATTTAGCCGACATTACAAACAATGTCAATGTCAGATATTTATGGAATATACATGCGTGTATACCAATTTTTCATAATTGAATGGATCGTTTTGAATATGATGGCTTACACGATGAAAAACGATTGAGAAGTTGTGAAGAGTTTGACAGTTTAAGTGAGAATCGACTCATCGGTTTTGATCAACAAGCCATATGCAATTAGTTGTTGTGCAAACACAGACAATTGTACTTACTGTTTGCACACGTGCCAAAGCATTTGCAATTTGCTCAAATCAATAAGAAATTCCAATCGGATGTGAACAAGAAGCTAATTGTTCAGAGATCTGAACTTGTTTCGAAAAAAAAAAAATATTTGAGAATTCAGACACAAATTTCCCCAGATGTTGAGTCTCCCTTTGTTTCTAAAGCCTCCAGTTTTGACTGACTTGAAACATCTTTGCTAATTGTTTAGTAAGACTTTATTCGATATGGTGACTGGATTTACTTGACTCAAAGTATTTTTTATTTTTTTAGTTCGTAAATAAACATTACCTACAGAGGAAAAAAAAAACCTTGAACATCCTCAAGAAACTCTATACGTCCTTTTGGATACAGAATGGCAGCTGTGCATCTCACTTTGCAATTCCAGCCAAGTCCAGTGACAGTCAGACCAAGGTGCCTAGTGAATATAACAGTACAGTATGAGCATTAATTCAGTTCTTCTCCATTGCTTCTTCCATTGCACGAAGCAACAGAAAATGGTTTGGCCACAGACTTCAGAAATCAATAAGCTCATTGCACTGAACCCCAAGGCTGTGATTCTAGTGCTGTCTCACACATACACACACACATAACCATCCTCTGCTACCAGGAACGAGGCCACCCATGTGTTATTCATATTGTAATTAACCAAGCCAATACACAGAGTCTAGCACATGAGGGCTGTTGCATGCTGCTTTTCCCGGGTGGGATGGTGGAATCGGATTGGCGTTGGGAAGAAGGAAGAGGATCGGTTCTGTATCTCCTAATGAGAGGCATCAAGACCCCTGGTGAGCACATTCAAGGTTAATCGATGGAAAACAGGGCTTATTAGAAACTTTTGTAAAGATACTGAGGATTTTCAAGGCATTAATGTTTGCCTACAAAACCACTATTGGCTCCTAAATTCATTACTTAAGACTTATGTTCTTCTAGAAGCTTGTGTTCTGCAAGTGAACGTTGCTTTATTATGCCATCCCAAAGAGGCACGCAATCACTTTCACAGACTTTTACGTTAACTCCACAACTCAATCCGAGCAGCTGAGTTCTTAGCCATCTTCAAGAATAGGCTAAAAACACATCTCTATTCCAATTCTATTTTATCTATTTGTTTTCTTTTTTTATAAAAAAAAAAAAAAAAACACTTCACCCTCTAACACTTGCACTCTAATCCTTTTCTAACTGATTGTTTTCTTTAAAAAATACCTCCAACACTAGCTTTCTCTATTCTTTTACTATTTTATCTATTTGTTTTTTATAAAAAAAAAAAAAAACAGTGTACTACGTTAGAATAACTGAGACTTGTCTTAGCACTTGCATTTTACTGCTGTTTTGTTGGTTTTGATTGCTTCTATTGTCCTCATTTGTAAGTCACTTTGGATAAAAGTGTCTGCTAAATGACTAAATGCAAATGTAATTCATTCAATACCAAAAAGCATTGTTAAACTATTTCAGTGTATTGCACCCAATTTTGTGCATGCTTTTTTGTGTGTATTATCACTTGTGACTCAGCTGGAATCAGTTGTGAGTCAAGTGTCCAGTGTGATTCATGTGAGGTAGCTATTTGTGAGGCGTGCATGAATAGTCCTTCAATTCTGTTACTTATTTCCATGTTGGTTAGGATGTCTATGCTGTACACAGCAAAACATCTCTGTGAGCTTTTGAACAGGTGTTGGATTCCATCAATTAATTTATATTTAAAGCTTTTGTTTGTAATAAAAATGGTTTGTGTTTTATTCAGTAAGTTTGAATGCCAGCTCTCTAGTTTTGGAACAATCCTTGGCGCTGCCAGTTTATCTGTACATCTCTCTGTTTATATGTTCGTTTTAACTGTACATCTGGCAGTGCAGCAGAGGAAGAAAAATAAACTAATCTGAGAAGAAGATTTGAGTGTCAGGACAGAACGATCTAAGCTGTAGATAAACAAAGAGAGCTTTTGAAAGCTACAGTCAGAATGGATGGAGCAGAGCACATAATCAGTCAACAGTAGGATGTGCCATTGCGAGAGAACCAGTGTTAGTCATATGTTAACCCAGCATCTGCTGCAAACACCCACAAATGCAGGATGCATCTACCACAGCACACATAAACAAGTGCATTCACTTTACATGATGAAGGTGCACTTAAAGTAAAAAAGTTAAATAAAAACTGGAATGTTAACGCTGTTTTTTCTCTCTCAGTTTAATGAATGTGAATTGAGGCTGTGAAGCTCCAAAAAGACAAAAAAGCACTATAAAACAATTTACTTTGCAGGCTACATTCTAAATATTCTGAAGCTGTGTAATAGTTTAAATTGAAAATCATGCCGACTGTATGCATATTCATGGAGAATCAGTGGTGGTTGTTCTTTTTGAAAATTATCACCTTACATCACCTTGTCATTTTTCATTTTCACTATAGAAAATCATTCCTCAAAACATCGCATTTTGAGTTCCACAGCAGAACAAAGTCAAATAACAACATGAGGGTGAGTAATGATGATCGACTTTTCATGTTTGGATGAATTATTACTTGAAGTTGAAATGCCACCATGACACAGAATGTTTTGTTTCATTTGAATTAAATGGCAGCAAATGAACAGCAATATTCATAAAGTGCCCATATACAGTCCCAACCACAAGTTATCACACACCCGCACGAGCAAAAGAGAAAGTGCTGCTCGGGCGCCACTCTGTCACGCACCCTGTTGTGTGGAAATCATTTAGTGTCACTCAAATATTGATATGGAAATAAGCACTGAGTGATCTGACAGAGTGATGGAGAGACCTTCATTTCTCTCTCACACTGTCTACAGATGCTCTATGTTCCAGACATTACTGTCTGTGAAAATAAAATCAATATGCTGGACAGATCACAACTCGACGGTCTCTAATCTTCTCTAACTTTCAGATAGATTTTCACTGAAAAAAAAAAAAAAAATGGAAAAATCCAGTTATTATTATTTATTTTTTGGGGGGCGAGATGCTGTTTACACTAAGTAGAAATAGCAAAGGATTCTATTTACACTATGTGAAATAGCAGTATTTTCTGCTATTTATACTACTTACTGCAAACAGTGGCAAATATCTGCAACTCAGTATTGTGGTAGATTATAAAATAGTATACAATAAAAATGTACTGAGTGTAAATTATGATATAATTATAAAATGGATGCCAACTTACTGGGACTTTCTACACCTACCCTAACCCTACCCGATACTTATTAAACTTTTTGATTATTTCTTTAATTTTTATTGAAAATAAATGCCTTGCTGATGTGATAAGAAGTGAGTTCAGCAACAGGTGGATTTGAAGTCTGGTCGCTTGCGTCATAAAGATCGTATCAAGCACTTTATCATCTACGCCACTGAATCTGTTGATTACAGTTTTTTTTTTATCAACTGCTTACATTTTCAAAACTTTGTCTCTTTTTTTCAAAACTTTACACACAAATCCAAGAATTGCACACACAAAATGTAAAATGCTCACATCTCTTGCAAAATTAAGCACTGCATTCATAATATCATAAACACACCTCAAAAGCAAACATTTGTCTCACGTTGCAAACACCTTGGATATATCATGTACACACACCTACTCAAAACCTAAAGCTGTTTTTTCATGAGCTCCTATGTACATTTATGTACAAGATTGAAAGTATGGCAGAGAGATGTTGAAAAATTGACGGTAAACATGAAAGTAAGATTGATATCAAACTTTTCTTCTTTTTTTTTTACTGCAAGCATTTGTGGTTGTGAATACAGTATTACACAGTATGAAGACAGTTGTGTAGATGTGTATTTATAAGCCTATTCTAAAGCTATGTTTGGTTGGTGTTCAGTAGTATTTGCACATGTGAGGAGTTAGTGTGAGACACTGATGAATTAGTGTGACATTTTGATTGGCTGTGTTTGAAAAAGGAAATCAAGATACTTCTTGTTAGATTTTTGTGTGTTACATAGAGAATTGTGTGTTGTGCTTTGCAAAAAGTCTTTTATGAAATTGAAAACTGAGTCAAAGGCCGAGAATTACTGTATGGTTGTGTCTGGTGTTTGAGTGTCAGGTTTCAGAAACTGTGTGACAAGTAAAGATTTTGTGTCTAAGCAGTTGAAAAAAAACTGTAATGGCCGTCTTTTGTAATGCTGTCCAGCCCAAACACACGTTGGTGGGCGGAGTTAGTGAAAATAGCCTCTGTCTACAAGGAAGGAAAAACCAGTGAAAGCGCACTTGAGAAATCATACTTTTGCAGAATTTGCGTTCCAACTAGTGTCTGCTTTTTACACATTTAATTCAGAATATGTAAGTCTGCTTTGTTACTGTGTTATTTTTACAGTTAATTAATTTCAGAATTTACATTACACTAATAATGCTGAGCATGTCTTTCTGCTTATTCAAAATATACAAATTGTTACTATGCACATATAAATCAAATAAACCTTATGCAATTCTGCACTCGATCTTTCTGCATCGGTCTTTTGTAAGCGTGCGTCTATGGATATGGTGTGCATGTAAATGGTGTGGTGTTTTCTCCTGATAAGACCTGAAGCCTAAAGAGGAAGAGTAAAATATGCCAAACCGCATGCTCTTGCAAAATTGTAACCCAGGCAGCACAATCACACACAAACACAGGCACACACTCACTTTGGCACACACTGACCTCTGAGTTTCTAGAATGCCAGTGATAAAGTTAAGAAAGAATGTGCCTCACTACTTAGACATGAACTGTAAAATATGAAACACTCTTTAAAATCTTCACAGCTTAGAAGTTTGTACAGTAGTGACAAAAAAGGGTCACTGTTGTTACTATCTTGTTCTAAAAATAAATATATGTAATTGGAGATATCTTCTAAGAAACTGCCTTTTCTTTAAAGTGTTTAATAGTGTGTTTTCTGCACCATAAGCAGCTAAAACACCGCAATATAAAGGTGTACTTAATGGTTCCTAAGCAATGCTAGTTTGTTTGTTTACTGGCCCAATTACATCTTTGCTTATGAGTCATATAATTTAACATATAGGAGTTTGTAAAAACCTTACTAATGATGTTTCTGAACTGGTTTCCATCATAATTCTTCCATCATTATGAACAGGTTTAACATCGCTTTTACCTTCCATTAGTCAGACAAACAGCTCCTACCGCGACTTGCTTATATAAAGAAAAAGAACAGTGAATGAAATTTTAGGTCTAGTACTAATTGGGAAGCAATACTTTTAGTGATTAACAGTTTTATTGATTCTCAGCCAAATCTAAGAATAGAATACAACTCTGTACAGAATCAACATTTTACCCCGTTAACCCCATTTAACCCATCCCACACTGAAAAAAAATGATTAATTGAATTTACTAAAACATTTTAAAGGTAAGTGGTTGCAATCAATTTATTAGCAATAAATAGCATAATTGAAGGCAAGGCAGACTGCTCAATCTTATACCAATGGGAAGCTCGCTCTGGGGGAAGTGACCAATGAGCCAGGTGTCTAAGACTAAAAGCAAAATAATAATACAATACATTAGGCAGACCTAAACCACCTTTCTCTATAGGCCTCAGTAACTTACTAGAATGTAATCGAGGTCACTTACCATTCCAAATAAAATTCTTTAAAAAACTGTTTAAAATAGGAAAGTGGTAATTGTATTGGGAGAGACCGTAGTAAATAATTCACTTTGGCTGTACAGCTCATTTTAATTACATTGACTTGCCCAGCCATTTAATGGGGAGTGGGAAGCAATAATTTTTTAACTATTTGCAAATAATAATTTAAAATATGCACACATTGACTCCAATTTGTATGCCTAATTTGTCGAAATTGCAAAATGTTTCTTGTCTCGTCACATTCAGTTAGGAATTACATGAATCGTGAATTTTCTCTACTTCCATTGGGCAATTTGGCCATTGCTCATTTTTCACCTTCAAAGTCTATGTAGGCCTGCATTGTCTTGTGAAAGTCAGTCTACCAATGGATTACTTACAGTTTCTACACATTAAACTGGGAGAAGACAAAGTGTTTTATCATCAAAAATTACTTTAATATAAATTAAAATGGACTGAATGAAAAATTATACTAAAAGGAAAAACAAGTGATGTGTGAAACAGCACAAGCTGTAATGATGTGTATCTCTCTCATGCTGAGAGTGTTCTAGAACAGAATGCTGAGTGAGCTTTTCTAAGAACATTTCATGAACTCCCAGTGTGTGTGTGTGTGTGTGTGTGAAGATTATTAGCTTTGTATACTCTGTGCACTCAACTAAACCTGTGTCCAATTCAACTGTCTCATACCTCACTCTACGTGTGTGTGTGTGTGTGTTTGAGTGTGTGTAAAAAGTTTCTGTTCTTGTTGTTCTTGCAGTTGCTGCACATCTGTGAGCATGTTAGTGTGTGTGTGTGTGTGCGCAGTCCGGACTGGCAGAAGGAAGCTCTATTGTAGCCGTCAGTGCTTGAGTAAACAGAAAAATGTTTCTCTCACCAACTTCACCTTCCTCCTCTTCCTCATTCTCAAAACATAGCTCTCTCTCTCTCTCTCTTGGGATGTAGAATATGGTCATGCTGAATATATGCTTGATAAGTACTAATAAACAGCTTATATGTTAATAATAGGCATGCTAATGAGCAACTAGTTAATAGTGAGAATTATTACCTATCCTAAAATGTTACCAAAATACTTTTAAATATGGAGTGTCACATAGGGTATTCTGGGAATATCAGTTTAGAGTTTTTCACTCTAAATTATAATTTTATTTCCCTTTTTACATCTAAAAATTATTTATATTAATGTGTTTTATTCTAATGTAAAATTACATAAAATGTCTGGCTATCTTTTACATGCATTACATTTTTATATACATTTGCTTTATAAGTACTAATAAACAGCCAAGATGTTAATAGTTAACAGTGAGAATTAATCCCCATGCTTAAGTTTTACCTGATAGTCTGCTATTGTATTAGCATATGAGTGTTTTAGCCTGCTTAGTAGCTAAGTCAAGTCAATATTATTTGTATAGCGCTTTTAACAATGCAAATTGCGTCAAAGCAGCTTTACATCGGCTTGATATAAAGCTGGGTGGCTTTATTTAAGTTTTACAGTATTTAGACGGGGAAATAGTTTGTCGAAATAGTGTCATTCTCCTCTGGCCAGACAAAATCAGCAGTTTAAATCTAGGCTAAAGCAGAATCAGATTGTGCAATGGACTCATCTGGTTCCTGTGATCTTGTCCTGATGGCCATCTTGGAGACAGGGTCTTCACTGGGGATCAGTCGCTGGTGTCCTAGGTGTCTAGGTGTCCTGGCTGTAGAGGTCATCTCTAGGTGCTGATCCACCATCTGATCTGGATACGGACTGGATCCGGGTGGCTGCAGTGACCATCTGATCTGGATACAGTCTGGATCTGGGTGGCTTTATTTTGAACCAGCTGGAGTTTGTTTATTACACGTGCAGAGGTACCACCCAATAAAGCATTACTCAAGGTCATGAATTCATGAATTAATGTTTCTGCATTTGACATTGAGAGCATAGGTCGTAATTTAGATATATTTTTAAGATGGAAAAATTAAGTTTGACTTACTTTACTTTACTTTTACTTTTGTCATTTAGCAGACGCTTTTGTCCAAAGCGACTTACAAATAAGAAAAAGTAACTAAAACTAAAGTTACAACTCTATAAATACTATCTACCCACATATTTAAGAAAATAAAGAAATTAAATAAAATTGACACATGCATATAACAACAACATTTCAATAATAAACATATCAATGAAAAAATTAAATAAAAAGCTACTACTATCCCTTGCCGGTGTCCCTGCCCGGTGGAGTCGCACGGTAGAGTCGATGGTCTTTACACTCTTTGGTCTTCACACTAAGAGGGCTTCACACGACGACTGCCGCGGTATAATAACCTTTATTATACCAATCCAACAAATGATCATTTCAATTCAGCTGGACCCACTTTCCTGTTTATCAACTACAAATGGCCAAGCAAGTGCACACACTGACAAGATACACGATACAGTACGAGACCAAACGCGATTTCAGCAACTCTCATCCTAGTAAACAAAACAAGCATTTCCTAGCAACGGCAAATGCGCTAAACACTGAGACAAGTAAATACACTTACGAGCTGATTTTAAACTTCCGCTGATAGACTGCTTCTCTTAAAGACCACTTCCATTACACTGCCTTCTGCTGGCGCTTGAACCCACTTTCCTGTTTATCAACTACAAATGGCCAAGCAAGTGCACACACTGACAAGATACACGATACAGTACGAGACCAAACGCGATTTCAGCAACTCTCATCCTAGTAAACAAAATACGCTTAAAAATAAGTATAAATAAGTTTTACAAATGCTAGAAACTGAAAGATTTTGAAATTGAAGGAAAGATTGCTATCAAAAAGTACGCCTAGGTTCCTAACTGATGACGAAGAATTTACTGAGCAGCCGGCATGTATTAGACAGTGATCTAGGTTATTACATGCAAAAGTATTTGGTCCAATAATTAACACCTCTGTTTTTTCAGAATTTAGCAGTAAGAAATTGCTAGTCATCCAGTTTTTGATATCAACTATACATTCCGTTAGTTTTGCAAATTGGTAAGTTTCAACAGGTCGCGAAGAAATAGAGAGCTGGGTATCATCAGCATAACAGTGAAAGCTAACACCATGTTTCCTAATGATATCTCCCAAGGGTAACATGTAAAGCGTGAAAAATAAGGGCCCAAGTACTGAGCCTTGAGGTACTCCATATTGCACTTGTGACTGGTATGATACCTCATCATTTACTGCTACAAATTGATGACGGTCAGATAAGTACGATTTGAACCATGCCAGTGCTCTTCCTCTAATGCCAACATAATGTTCTAGTCTATTTAAAAGATTAGTAGCTAACAGGTAACTGTAAGAGAGAAAAGTCCATGTTATTAAATTAACTGGTTTCAGTCAACACAGTTAAGTTTCAGCTAAATTAATTGAGTGGAGATTAATTGTATTTTATATACTATCTTAGTATATTCAAATGAAATAAATTTCAGTACTCACAATTCTCATTTTATGAACTTAAACGATTGAAGTCAGATCACTGTAGCACCTCAGTTCAAGCAGCACATGAACCAAACATCTCTTCCTATTTAGTACTAGTTACAGCACAAAATAAACATGAATGAACATCAGAATGCATTTTATTTCATAAGCAGAAAGACGCCTTTTTTAAGTTCAAGTCCAACAATGTTCATCTACATTCTACAAACTCTCCTGACTGATTTGTGTGTCGGACATTATCCGGCATTATTTTGTGTTTTAGTGATCTCCTGTCACTAAAACTCCCTGCAAATTGTGCACTGAAATGATATAAAATTTATATGAATTGAAATTATTGACATTATTAGTGCATTGAAATTATTTAGCTCACTGGCTTTTATGTTTGTGTTTATGGTATGATGGTAGGCGGATGCTAAGTTGTTTTACTGCATTTCTGTCATGACAAATCTCTGAAGATTTGAGCAAGGTAAGGATATGACAGTGTTAAAGTACTGTATTTCGCCTTGGAATAGATCTGCTACGCTGCTGAATAGTTGCTAGTTGTTAGTTGTTGTAGATTATTGCTGCTGCTGCTTCAAAGTGTGTTCGACACTATCGACCACAACATTCTTTTAGATAGACTAGAACACTTTGTTGGCATTAGTGGAAGTGCATTAGCAATGGTTCAAATCGTACTTATCTGAACGGCATCAGTTCGTAGCAGTGAATGAAGAGGTATCATATCGATCACAAGTGCAGTACAGAGTACCTCAAGGCTCAGTACTAGGGCCGTTACTTTTCACACTTTACATGTTATCCTTGGGAGATATTATCAGGAGACATGGTGTTAGTTTTCACTGTTATGCTGATGATACTCAGCTATATACTTCTTCGAGACCCAGTGAAACACACCAAATTGAGAAACTAATGGAATGCACAGTCGATATAAAAAACTGGATGACGTGTAACTTCTTACTGCTAAATTCTGAAAAAACAGAGGTGTTAATTATCGGACCTAAAACCCCACATGTAATAAACTAGAACACTAACACTTGACAGCTGCTCTGTCAATTCTTCTTCATCAGTTAGGAACCTAGGTGTGCTGTTTGATAGCAATCTTTCATTTGAAAGCCATGTTTCTAGCATCTGTAAAACTGCGTTTTTCCATCTCAAAAACATATCTAAATTGCGGCCTATGCTCTCAACGTCAAATGCAGAAATACTGATTCATGCATTTATGGCCTCAAGGGTAGACTACTGTAATGCTTTATTGGGTGGTTGTTCTGCACACTTGATCAACAAATTACAGTTGGTCCAAAATGCAGCAGCTAGAGTCCTTACTAGAACCAGGAAGTACGACCATATTACGGTTCTGTCAACACTGCATTGGCTCCCCATCAGACATCGTACAGATTTTAAAATCTTGTTAATTACTTATAAAGCCCTGAATGGCTTAGCTCCTCAGTATTTGAGCGAGCTCTTATCACATTATAGTCCTCCATGTCTGCTGCGTTCTCAAAACTCTGGCCATATGATAATACCTAGAATATCAAAATCGACTGCGGGCGGCAGATCCTTTTCCTATTTAGCACCCAAACTCTGGAACAATCTACCTAATACTGTTCGGGAGGCAGACACACTCAGTTTAAATCTAGATTAAAGACATATTTCTTTAACCTGGCTTACACATAACACACTAATACACTTCTATTATTCAAATCCGTAAAAGGATTGTTAGGCTGCATTAATTAGACCAACCGGAACCGGGAACACTTCCCATAACACATGATGTACTCATTACATCATAAGAAGAATGGCATCTACGCTAATATTTGTCTGTTTCCATTCTGTTTCTCAGTCCGTGTCCGGATCAGATGGTTGATTGGTACCGGGAGATGATGTATTTGGCCCTGATCATCGGCGGAGGCCGGACACCTTGATTAGCCCCAGGGACATATCCCCAGTCACCGTAGCCACCTGATCCGGTCCGTATACAGCCCAGATGGTCACTGCAGTCACCAGATCCAGTCTGTATCCAGATCAGATGGTGGATCAGCACCCAGAGACGACCTCTACAGCCCTAAACATCAGCGGAGACCAGGACACCGAGATGAGCGCCAGAGACAGATCCCCAGTGAGGACCCCGCCACTTAGACAGTCATCGGGAAAGACCACTGGAACCAGATGAGCCCTTACAATCTGACTTTGCTGCAGTTGGAATTGAACTGCTGGTTCGTTTGGCCAGAGGAGAACTGGCCCCCCGACTGAGCCTGGTTTCTCCCAAGGTTTTTTTCTCCATTCTGTCACAGATGATCAGTTGGGGACATTTCATTTCCAGCGATATCGTTGACCTGATTGGAAATACACTATTTAAAATGAACTGAGCTGGATGATGACATCACTGAATTCAATAATGAAATGCCTTTAACTGAAAATCTTTTTTTTTATCTTTTCATTTTACATTATTAACACACTATTTTCCTTTTTTGATATTGTGCAGTTGCTTTGACAATTTACATTGTTAAAAGCGCTATACAAATAAAGGTGACATGTACAGGAACTTGCTATTGACAATGCATACTGCAATACGTTGCTGTGAGCATTTAATACTGCTGCTGCACAAATGGCATTTATATTAACCCAGTAGCAGATCTATACAGGTGGAGCTGGGATGGTGGAGAGTTTCAGAGTAACTCTGGAAGTGTGCTGCAAACTGCTCCAGTGAATGCTAACCAGTCATTTAAACATAAAGCAGCAAGCTCATTGGCTGTATATGCAACATGGACCAATCAGCTTGTGCCAGGTAGTTTCACGCTGTGAATGTCACCAGTTTGCTGTAAGTACCCATCAGCCTGCACCATCTAGAGTTTCATGACAGAACTTGGCTTTTTTTATGTTTGCTAGGGCATTGCTATGAGGTTGCTATCATGACTGTAACACACTATGTATTTGCTATTGTGTTCTGGATGGTTACTTTGGTGTTATGAGTGGTTACTAGTGTTTTGGCTGATGATGTACTATGAGTTAAATATGGCTTGTTTATATAATAGTGATTCTTGACTTTGCAACACATTCTACTTGTTATAATTACTATTAAGATCTAACATCTGTTTATGAAACAAATTGTCATAGATCACGTCTCAATATACAAGATTTATGTATCACGTAAATGTATAACCGAATGTATAGCATTGCAACAATAACTTGTTCCATGACAGTGTTCAAAGCATCACAAACCTCATTTCTATCCGGTCTTATTGTTATGATGACAATGAATATTTTTGCTGTACTTAGCAGCGCTCACAAAGGCTTGTCGTGTAAAATGTTACATAAATGCTTTGTAGGTATGTGTGTGTGTGCTTTTGTCCTGAACTCTTAAACTACCCCAGGACTATCTGCTATGCAAACAAACAGCAGTTGCACGGGACACAGCAATGCAGCCATGGTCTGATTGGATAACAACTTACATAATCAGGCTGCCACGGCGACGGCCCTGAGGAGGGAGGGGGAGGGTCCGGCAGCACATGCACATTCACTCAAACTAAACCCATTTGCATGCACATATGCATGTTTGCTCTCCAAAAATCCGGTAAGTCAAGGATATTTGCAGACTGGTCAAACTGCTCTCAGCCGAGCTGTAATCTGGAATGGCATGTAAACGTTGTACATATTTCTTTTATGTTGAATTCAGTAATTCTAATTGCCTTGTGACACTAATAATGGTGCTAAATGCATTCTTCGTGTTTGAAACTCTGCCCAATCTGTCATCAAATGTTCAGAAGACAGCATATATTGAAGGTTTCAAAATCACCAGGGCCCTCTGGATGTCACACTGAATGTATCATCACAACGACACATCATGACACATCTCACACTAATTACTTCTTCATAACAAACTACAACAACACACTCTCAGAATGTTACAAGC
Source organism: Barbus barbus (assembly GCF_936440315.1). NCBI lineage: Eukaryota > Metazoa > Chordata > Actinopteri > Cypriniformes > Cyprinidae > Barbus > Barbus barbus. Next base: position 2,952,706 of record NC_136755.1, read on the forward strand.
TTAGTAAGGGTTTGCTGCAGAATATTAGCCAAGAAAAACTTGATTGACTTTGAAATTAAAATGATCTTGATTACATCTCGATATCTCAAATTATGGAGTTTCAGCTCTCAAACTGTCCTCAGATTTGACAAGATACAAATTACCATATCTGAATATGAACTCAGACATCTCTTATCAAATTCTAAGTCATCTGAACTATATAGCTCTATAGTCATATTGTGTGTCAAAAATAGACTGAGAATTTGTCCTTTATGCCTTTTGAGATTAGAAAGAGCTATAAAACTTTCTACTGGCTGTGAGTCAAGTGCAGTGTTAAGGCTGAAAGCGGTGATGTAACTCAAGCTTGTCTTTGTCCTTCATTTAATCCAAGGTCTCTGTCCCTCTTTCCCCCCACCCGACTCTTCTCCATTCCTTGTTCATTGTTTCTTCAAGCAGTCTGTGGATGATCCTTGTTTCCTTTTTGAGGAGGGAGGAGTTGAACTTCAACAGCAGTGGCAGGTGGCTTCATGCTGTTTTTGTGTTTGTGTGTGAATTATTTTCACAGAACAAGTCTATCATTTACTAATGTGCACTAAGTGAATGAAGCTATTCCGACATATCATCCAGAAACAGAAACAGAGGCTAGCGACGAAAACATTTTACCAGTATGAGCAATGAACTCTTTCACACAACTCTCTAAAGTGAACTAAAATATTCCTCTCTCAACTTCCAGCACAACTGATCTCAGAAAAATTAAGACAGAGGTTCTCAACCTTGCAGTTGCAGGAGATTTCTATCATTTAGGGAATAAAAGTGTACTTTTATTTATTTGTTTATCTATGGACGCATACTTGTTTGTTTGTTCAATAGTTTTATTACCATAGGATTAGATCTATATATGAAATATGTAGTTTATAGTAGCTTAACTTTAGTGCCAGTACCACAAACAACTTTTTTTTCTCTGTTGGCACAAATTATGATTTCATGGGAAGATTATTGATTATTTAAAGACTTGACTAATGTTATTATGACCTCAAAATACTTATTATTGCCATAGTGCTTTATTTGTAAACTAATAACATAACCAGCTCTAAATATATGACTTTTCTGAGGCAGTAAACTTGCTCAGGACCCCACCGAGTACAGCATTGCAATTAATGTAGAGTGCTTGGGATTGAATCTTGTGAAACATAAGTCATGACACTTGATAAAACAGCTCAAACACATGTAGAAGCAAGTTAAAATGGCATAGTTGCTTTAGCAAATGTATTTTTATCTTATGTTTGCTTTTGTAAACACTATCGGATAACTTAAGTGTACGTCTAGATGATAGATTATTTTTAACAGAGCATTTACCTTTTAGTGCCACTGGCCAGACATTTCATTTCTGAATTATTGTGATACTTAACAACCAATGTAATAACACATTCAGGTTAATCTGTTTTGGATAAAACGTAATACACTTTTAGCACAACATACTGGACATTTCAATTTGGAAGTGTCGCAAAGAAACAACTCTATGATTTTGCAGAATGGTCATCACAACAACCTGAATATCCTAAAGTGAATATGCACTGAAAATATGCTAAAATAGCAATGCAGCATGAGTATTACGCATTGTTATTTGTGTCTGAAAACACAGCCACTTCAATCCGATCTCATGACAAAACGTAACAGTTTCAAGAATTGGCGATTTTGTGTTAATTTGTATGATTTGATTCATATGAAAAGATTGAAAACATACAGTATATGTCACGGTTCAGGGTGCCTTCTCGGCTCCTCGTGCTGTCTGTGTTGTCCTGTCATGTTCAGCAGTTCGTGGTCTGGGCAATCAGTGCTTATCGTGCAGCGGGAGGGCACGGATCACGAGCTGACTCTCCCCCACCTGTCGCTCATTCCCCCACTCCCATATATGTCCCTGTTTATGATTGTTTTGTCCTTACTCGTGTTGTGTGTATGAGAATCTCACTTCTCTATTTCTGACCCTCTGTTCCCTTGTGCTACAGGACTCGTAGCACGGAGATCCAGCAGCTTGTGTTGTCCGCCGATGCTGCCGGCCAGCCCTGGAATCTCCGCTTTCTTAAGCCGCTGTTATATAATGTTTATGTTATTTTGTGTTTTGGTGGCGAAAATAAAAGTTTTCTCCTGCTCAACTCTGCACCTGAGTCCTTCTTCACTCACGTCGTGACAGAATCTACTCACCCACATTATGGATTCAGCAGAGGAGATGGAGTTGCACCGAGCCCTCTCGCAGCAGGGCATTCTACTAGGTCGGCAGCAGGAAGAGCTGGAGGCTTCTCGTCACGCCTATGCGGAGGTTTCGCTCCAACTTAGCCAGCTGGTGGAACGGCTGGACCAGCTACAGGTCAGCTTTTCGGCTGCTCGGGCAACCGCTCCTGGCCCGGAGGGAGCAGTTCCTCGCCACGCTGAACCGCGGCTTAATCTACCCGCTCCGTACTCGGGTGAGCCCAATTCATGCCAGTCATTTCTGTCCCAATGCTCACTCATCTTCGCTCTCCAGCCATCCTGTTTTTCCCACGGAGCTTTCCAGGGAAGCGTATGTCATTACGCTCTTGGTGGGTTAAGCGAGGGAGTGGGGCACGGCCATGTGGGATGGCGAGCATGCCTGCTGTCAGTCGTTGGAGGCGTTCTCGGAGGAGCTGCGCAAGGTGTTCGATCGCTCGGCTCGGGGATTTGAGGCGGCACGCACATTGTCACTGCTTCAGCATGGGGAGCAGTCCGTGTCCGGTTACTCCATTGAGTTCCGTACGCTCGCCGCCTCCTGTGGCTGGAACAAGAAGGCACTCTGGGATCACTTCCTCCACGGCTTGGCAGAGCATGTGAAGGACGAGATGTACTGTATTCCCTTGAGCTGCCTGCTGGCTTGGATGGGTTGATCGACCTCGCCATTCGAGTCGACGACTGGATCACTCTCCGTTCCCGGCACCAAAGAGGAGGATTTCCCCGCGAGCGTGTCACGGGCGCCGAGTCGACAACAGCTTGTGATATGCTGTCTCAACGCCTCGTCTTCCCGGAGAAGGAGCCTATGCAGGTCGGAAGAGCACTGTTGACTGTGGGGGAGCGACGCCTTCGCTTGGCCAATCAGCTGTGTCTCTACTGCAGGGAGGCGGGTCATGTGGCAGCTACGTGCCCTGTAGTGGGACGACGCTCATCACGCAGGAGAGAGCATATGGTGAGCGTGACTGCCACTCGACTGCCATCTGGTGGTCGTTTAGAGTTTCAGGCTTCGTTACGGTTCGGGGGAGCTGTTTCCCAGATTTCTGCATTAATCGACTCTGGAGCGGAGGGCGATTTTATGGATTCCGGATTGGCCACACGCCTGGGGATTTCGTCTGTAGCCCTGGCCGAACTATTATGAAATCAAGAGAAGGATTCAATAGCAGATAAGTTTATTATCAAGCAAAAACAGAGTCACAAATGGCAACTGAGCTCATGCACAGCGTTGATTGGAGACGGACGCAGGGACGCAATGGGCAGCCAGATCAGACTGTGAAATCCTCCAAAGTCAGAGCAGAGACAGGACTGTAGAATCCTCCGAAGTCGGAGCAGAGACAGGAAACACTCCAGGAAACAAACGAGAGGCAGCACGGGTACACATAGAATCTCTGAGGATCTGACAGTGAGAGATGCGTTAGTTGATCTTAAATAGTCTCCAGTGATGAGTAACAGCTGGAGCCACTCAGCCCGTAATCACGAGCTGGCCACACCCACTCAACCACACACACCAAAACAGACAAGCAGGCTGAGACAGTGATTCTATGAACCGTGACACGAACCCATTTCTGCTAGAACTCTTTGTGGCACCCTACTGACTAATATTATACGTTACTAAGTTTGTCACGTTAACACTGTCTGGTAATCATGCTGAGGAGATCCGTTTCCTCCTTATTCACTCGCCCACCGCTCTAGTGGTGTTGGGTCACACCTGGTTGGTCAAACACAACCCCCATATCGATTGAGCTCTGCAGTTCTGTTTTGGCTTGGAGCCCTTTCTGTTTAGCTCAATGTTTGGGTGCTGCATTTTCCCCGGTCATGTCTTGTTCTGTGTTGCAGGAGGAGCCGGTGAGTCTGGCGAATGTACTGGAGACTTACCATGACTTGAGAGCGGTGTTAAGTAAGTCCCGAGCTTCATCTCTGCCTCCGCACCGCCCGTACAACTGTGCGATTGACCTGTTGCCTGGCACTTCCCCACCTAAGGGGCACCTTTACTCTCTGTCTGGACCAGAGAGGGAGGCCATGGAGAGATATATACACGATTCTCTTGTAGCAGGCATTATCCGTCCCTCTTCCTCTCCAGCTGGGGAGGGGTTCTTCTTCGTAGAGAAGAACGATGGTTCGCTGCGCCCCTGTATAGACTATCGGGGGTTGAATGACATCACGGTAAAGAATCGTTATCCTTTGCCGTTGATGTCGTCGGCCTTCGAACTCTTGCAGGGGACAACCATCTTTACGAAGTTGGACCTCCGCAGTGCTTATCACTTGGTTCGGATTAGGGAGGGGGACGAATGGAACACCACCTTTAACACCCATTCTGGGCATTTTGAATACCTTTTTATGCCGTTTGGCCTTTCAAATTCCCCAGCAGTCGTCCAGGCACTCATCAACGTCGTGCTCAGAGACATGGTCAATCGGTTTGTTTTTGTTTACATCAACGACATCCTGATCTTCTCCCAGAATGAGCGAGATCATGTCCAGCACGTCAGGTGAGTCCTCCAGCGGCTGCTGGAGAATCGTTTATTCGCCAGGGTTGACAAGTGTGAGTTTATTCTCTCGCCTGAAGGTATCCGAATGGATCTTGCCAAGGTAAAAGCTGTTGCTGTTTGCCAATTTTTATAGGCGGTTCATTCGGAACTTTAGTCAGGTCGCCCTTCCTTTGACGGATCTCACCTCCACTAAGAAACGATTCTGTTGGTCGTCGCTAGCCCAAACTGCATTTGAGAGCTTAAAGAGTCGGTTTATTTCGGCTCCCATTTGAACAACCCCCAACCCGTCTCGGCAGTTTATGGTGGATGCGTCTGAGGTGGGGGTTGGGGCAGTTTTGTCTCAGAGATCATCTTCAGATGAGAAAATACATTCCTGTGCCTTTTTTTCTCATTGTTTAACCCCCACGGAACAGAATGCAGGGTTTCCATTTATCGTTTGGACTGACCATAAAAATCTGGAGTATATCCGCACCGCTAAAAGAATAAATTCCAGGCAGGCTCGCTGGGAATTATTTTTTGGACGTTTCAGGTTTACCATTTCATATCGCCCAGGCTCTAAGAATCGTAAACCTGACGCGCTGTCACGGATCTTTGAGGCTAAGGCTAGTCCCTCCCCCCCGTGGCTATTCTGCATCCCGAACGGGTTGTGGCGAAAGTCACCTGGGGGGTGGAGTCCAAGGTCCGCACTGCGCTACGCGACGCTATTGTTCCCGCTGGATGCCCAGAGAGTCTGCTGTTCTTGCCCGAGTCAGTCCGAACTGCCGTCCTACAGTGGGGCCACTCCTCTAGCCTAGCGTGCCACCCTGGAGCGACTCGTACGTATAGGTTAATCAAGCAGCGTTTTTGGTATCCGTCCGCGGCGCAGGATGCTCGACGGTTCGTGTCTGACTGTCCGATTTGTGCTGCAGGTAAGGGCTCCAATCGACCCCCACTAGGGCTATTCCAGCCGCTGTCGGTCCCTTCACGACCCTGGTCACACATAGCGATGGATTTTGTTACTGGCTTGCCCCCTTCTAATGGCAAGACGGTAGTCCTCACTGTGGTGGACAGGTTCTCAAAGGCGACCCACTTTATTCCCCTCCCCAAATTACCCTCAGCAAGGGAGACAGCGACTATTGTCTTGGATCACGTGTTCCATATTCATGGCCTCCCGGTCGACGTGGTTTCTGACAGGGGTTCCCAGTTTTTGTCTAAATTTTGGACAGAGTTCTGTCGACAGCTGGGGGGCGACTGCAAGCCTATTCTCCGGATATCACCCGCAGACTAATGGTCAGGCTGAGCGTGCCAACCAGGACTTGGAGAGTGTGCTGCGCTGTGTGGCGTCTGCCGAACCGTCATCTTGGAGTTCCAGGTTAACCATGGTCGAGTATGCGCATAACTCCCTCCCTGTGTCGTCTACGGGTTTATCTCCCTTCCAGTGCTGTTTAGGCTACCAGCCACCATTATTCCCCTCTCAAGATTCCAATGCCGATGTTCCTTCCATGCATGCGTTTATTCAGAGATGCCTCCGTACTTGGAGGATCGCCAGAAAAGCCCTCACTTGGACTGGCGAGAGGAACAAGGTGTCGGCGGACCGTCACCGTGCCAAGCCCCCACTTTACGTGTGTGGTCAGAAGGTCTGGTTGTCTTCTAAGGACATCAACTTCAGACTTCCCTCGCGTAAACTGGGACCCAAATTTGTTGGACCGTTTATGATTTCTAAAGTGCTCAGTCCGGTGACGGTGCAGCTCAAATTAACCCCACAGTTTAAAAAGATCCACCCGGTTTTCCATGTTTCTAAGATCAAGCCCGTCTTTCGCTCCCAATGAGCCTATACGGTGCGGCGGCTCATTGATGTGAGGCGTGGGGTAGAGGTTACAATACCTGGTACACTGGGAGGGTTATGGTCCGGAGGAGAGATGTTGGATTCCGGCTAGCGATGTTCTGGACCGCGCTCTCATTGATCAGTTTCATCAGTGTCATGGTGAGTCCTCCGGGGACGCCAGGAGGCGTCCCTGAGGTGGGGGGTACTGTCACGGTTCAGGGTGCCTTCTCGGCTCCTCGTGCTGTCTGTGTTGTCCTGTCATGTTCGGCAGCTCGTGATCTGGGCAATCAGTGCTGATCGTGCAGCGGGAGGGCACGGATCACGAGCTGACTCTCCCCCACCTGTCGCTCATTCCCCCACTCCCCTATATGTCCCTGTTTTTCCGTTCCTCGTTGTGAGTAGATTGTTTTGTCCTTACTCGTGTTGTGTGTATGAGAATCTCACTTCTCTATTTCTGACCCTCTGTTCCCTTGTGCTACAGGACTCGTAGCACGGAGATCCAGCAGCTTGTGTGGTCCACAGACGCTGCCGGTCAGCTCTGGAATCTCCGCTTCCTTAAGCCGCTGTTATATATTGTTTGTTATTTTGTGTTTTGGTGGCGAAAATAAAAGTTTTATCCTGCTCAACGCTACACCTGAGTCCTTCTTCACTCACGCCGTGACAGTATAATTCATAAAAACTTAAACGTGAAACTCCACCCCTAAACTTAACACTTAGTGGGTTGTGAGCACACTGTATGAAAACATAATAATAAGATTATACAAATTTATATGAATTGGCCATTAATTCACCAAAATCAAAAATTGGTACAAATTTTAATGGGAATGTGTTGTCATATACATCTCATATCCATGTAATAAACAATCTATAATCTATTTTCCAAAAACATTTTATATGTGATTTTTTTATTTACTTTTTAGCTAAGCAACATGCTCTACTGGAATCAGTCGTGAGTCGAGTCTCTTGTACCCGGTACGTGAGGAGTGAGGGTTTGTCTGACCCTAAAGCATAACAAATCAGGCATTTAAGAGTTAGCATGTCAGTTAGGATGTTGCATTAAAAAGAAGCTGCCAATGTTGAGAGTCACAAGACAGCACACTAGGTTTCGAAACAAAGCTTTAGTGTCCTTCTTCTTTTCTCTCCTCTCAAGCAACATTTCATCCTCTCTCCACTCTATTCACTATGGCAATTTGCCATCTATCACTCTCACACTCTCATGATATGAGCAGCACATCACTGTGACTCGTTCTTATTAGACTTTGGACTTGCCAGAGCTGATATTCATGGGAAAGAGCGTTGTCAGCCACCCACACAAAGTCAGCTTTTCATGGCAGACACAAACTAATCTAAGACTGGAAGAGGCTCAGGATGATTTCTATTTTTCTTACATTTAATATTAATGGGATAGTTTATCCAGAAATGAAAATCATGTTGTCAAAAAAGTCACACAGGTTTGGAAAGACTCAAGGGTGAATAAATGATGACAGAAAGTTCAGAATGTACATTTCAGGATGGACTATTATACTTGGAAAAAAAACAACAAAGTGTTCTTTCATTCTATTGGGATCATCGTATGTCTTCACCTCATTCAGATAACACGTTATTGTGATTCTAATTGACTTTACTATTCTCATTTCCAATCATATTCTTATGTCAACAAAGCAAGAAATATACATAACAAAACAATGGACTGAAAGTGAAAGGCCCTTCCCTGCTGCTTCTAGTACAAACGTGATTTTACTTGTTATTTGCAATGCAGTTGTAATGATTCACAACAGGAGAGGCACAAGAGTGAAATTCACCATCCCTAAATTAGCAGTAATTATTCTGAGCTTCTCAAGGCTGAGAATAGCGAAGCCCAGCCAAGCAGCGTGGCTTGGGCAGGTCAGTGTGGCATGTCACCGGGCAGCTCCCATCTGAGGTGGAGCTTTTGTCACGTATGATTAGAGCTGTGAGGGCTGCTAGTTAGCCGTGACAATTTAGTTTTTTTCAGATGACTTTCCTATGAGTGAATTTTTCTTAAAGCAATATTCTGGTTTAAGTAGTTTAACCCAGATAAAAACAGGCCAGAAACATAAAATAAACTAGGACAGAAACTACTAATACACTCAAGTAACTCGAATGCTACGTTGGCCAAAGCATTGTAAACATTCAGTCCTACTGCACGTAGTTACCTTGCTGTGGCTCAGCAATAGAGTTTTTTAGAGAACGATATAATCATTTAGGCAGATAATTATAAACATGTTGACAGTTTAACTGCTGTAGCTCAGCAAGACAGTTGTTAAGCTGAAAGAGACAACTGACCAAAGAAGACAGTTTACTCTTAATGCCTGCCAGAGTGTCAAATGCTGCAATGCTGAGAATGTGTTATGAACTGTGGCCTGATGCATGAAAATCAAGCCTGCAGAGCCTAAGCATTTGCATTCACTTTCTTGCATAGTCAATATTTTGCGCCGTATAATTGTACTACCATTGTACATTTGTTTTAATGTGTGTGTGTGTTTTTAATTGACAGTTATTTATAGCATATCACAGATGCTTTCAATTGAGCATAACTTAACCTGAAATATTAATTTAAGAACAGATTAATTATCTGAGACAATTATTAAAGTAGATGTGCATTTCCTGAAAGAAATCATATGGGACACTGAGTCTCATTCACTAATAAGTGCATGGATTATTTAGCATTTGTACGCACAGGAGAAGTTCTTTGGAAAAATGTCTGTCTAATTCACAACACATGCGTGCACACACTAATTTGTTCTTAACCTTGTTCTGATGTTAATGAATATCAAGTGTTCCAAATGAGCGACCGCATGCCAGAGGTTAGTCATTTGCATAAAAAGCGTGTGTGTGTGTGAAATTGTATCTTAACATGATTGTAAGGCCATCCAGTGCAACAGTGTACTTTCAACTCTTCCCTCTTTTTTTTTTTTGGTGAAAGCATTTTTAGGCAGATTTCATGCACAAATTAGTGCATATGTACACTTATAAGTGAATGAGACATTTTCTTTGCAGGGTAAAGTTGCATTGTAAAGGTAAGGAGAGCCTTATCACAATTAAATTTATATGCACATATATCAAGGCAGAATGACCAATCGGAATTGAGTATGCAAGGATCATCATGACATCATCGCTACTGGTTGCATTATTAATGTTGAACATTTGATCAGTGTATCTGGTGGTTTTAATCTTAAAAGACTGTTTACAAATACAGATTAGATAGCACACAAGACTGAAATTATCTATAAAGAAGAATCTGTATGTTAACAGGTTCAGGATGAATTCATTACAGTTTGATACTTACCTTTGGGAGTTTAGAGCAAATCGAAACATTTACATCTATATTTAGTCATTTAGCAGATGCTTTTATCCAAAGCGATTTACAAATGAGGACAATGGAAACAATCACAATCAACAAAAGAGCAAACAAGGAACAAGAATGATTGAGGAATATCAACACAGTGCTGCCTCTCAAACATATATTTATCAGTATGAAAACTATCTGTGTAAGTGTGACATCTCAAAGATGGTTCACTGATTTGTGAATGAATGAAAGTATGGAGGGATGACTGTGTATGTGTGTGTGTGTGTAAAGGTCAGCAGTCAGTGTTGTTCTCAAGCTCCCTTTGAGCGTGGATCGCCCCTCCCCCTCCCCCACCACCACACAGACACACAAAAGAGAACAGAGAGAGTATGTGAGGTATGTGAGAGCCATTCAGAGAAAGTGTGAAACCTTTGAGAATTTATTTGAGGTCATAAAACAAACATTTTTTTTTTTATTTGTTTTTCAGAAATCCATAGAGGATCAGATAACGTCCCAGCAGGAAATCAAGTTTACAGATATTTCCTTCAACCCTATAACACAACACAATGCAATGTGTAAATGTGTCATTCAAAACACATGTAAAACACCTATGAAAAATCAAAACAAAAAAAAATCCTTCATATTAACACTGTACGTTGGGATGTGTTCTTACAGACTTTTCCTAGAATGAAGCCATATTTGATTAGATTATATTTCCCCACCAAACATAAACTGCACAGATGAAATGCAGATTCATATGTGGCATTTGCTAATGTGCTGTATCTTTCCTAAGCTTGAGACTTTCACCTGATAGTTGATAATCAGACAAAAATCCCATAGACTTTCACTGAAAGCGGGGCCAGAACCATTTATGAAGACCAGAATATCAGAGACCTGTGGGCAAACCATAATGCCCTAAGAGCCACGTAGCAATGCCCTGACAATCACCTAATCGCCTGCACCTACCATAATGGCAAGTTTAAAAAAACAGCAAGAATCCTTCGTATTTTCTTCATAAAATTTAGCTTTATGTTTTTTTTTTTTCAATTAACTACATTTTTGATCAATTATCATGTTTTAGTTATGAAACATTAGCCAAATCCAGCCAACTTAACTTTTTTCTTTCTTTTTTTTTCACTTTATCATCCCTCTTGATTCAGTGACATCTATGCTATTTTCAAACAAAATTCCCTCAACTCTATTATACATTACAAAATTATAAGTGGGGAAAAAAAGAAGATAATTCACCCTCCAGGAATGTTAGTTTGGTGATTAAGCAGATATGAATCTGATATCATCTCATAATATGCGTGTTTATTAAGATAAACTTCCTATGTTTTCACAATATCATCTCATGCATATACTCCCCGTTTTAAAAGAAAATCACAAATGATATTTCTTAACTTAAGCTAAAGTATATGATTTCTTTTTTCTGCGATGACTCCAGTAATCCAGCATGTTTATCCTCAAGAGCTCAAATATTGCTTACCTCATTTTACTTGTTACAATGGTTTTAATGAAAGCTTAGTGAGTTTTACGCATATTGGAAAAAAGCAACATAATTCAAGATATTTTATTTGAAAATATGTCTAATTCTATTTTGCGGTTTTACATCTCAAAACAAATTGGTCTTGTTTACGGAAAGTGATTTTTGTGTAGTGAAGATGAAATTATTTGCAGTGTTTTCCTGATTAATTCAGTAATGCTCCATGTTCTTACACTTGTGTCAGCAGCGGTCTCATTTGTGTCTTTATTTTATCCCTCCTAGAGAAGTTTAAAAGGAACATTTAAAGCAAATTTAGCTCTAAAAAACTGAAAGAGCAACCTCAAAAACAACTTAATTATTACTCAAAGCATAAGAACTTATGGGTCCATTCAAGCAGTTATTATTAGGCTTTAGCTCTTTTTATTTATAGTTGTTTTGTGTGTAGTCACATTAGTGAATGGTTCCTTTCAGACTATATTATGTGCATAATATCCATTTAGATGAAGGTGTATTATATAGTAGAGATGTGGTTTTATACAGTATGCATTTATGGGAAGAATCCAGTTTATTCATGATTGGCTTCATATGTTCTATATGCGATCCAACTTAATTGAAACAATCACAAATCTGAGGAGAAATTGGAAAAATGTTGACAGGGCTTACACAATCCCTTCTTGCACTGTAACCTGCTTTTAGCATTGAGTTCACAGAATTTTGCAGTTTCACGAGATGAGATTTTTTCATGTCTCTGACTAGGTCACAATCTAATCTGTAATTTCAAAAGTAGGATTGATTCATACGCTCCTATATTCAGGTTAATGGTGGGAAACAATGACTGTAAGGAATATTTGTTTAAACAAACAGCCAATGAGTTAAAGAACAGATAAAAACACAGAGTGTCCTAAAAACAAGCAGACAGGGCAAAGATCAGCTGCTCTCTGCTGCGTGTGTTTCCAGCAGACCTTCAAACATTCCCAGCCCAGACTGTGACCTTCCCCGCAGGGTCGCCATGGAGACACCGTTTAAAATCCACTCGTTCCTAAGCAGCAGTGGTCAGAGTGACTCAGCCAAAGAGAGAGAGAAAGAGGGAGGAGGGTGTGGGAAGACAGGAAAAACCAAGCTTGCTTCAGCAAGCAGTTGCTCAGGCAGCAGTTGAACATTGGACCTCATCGTGACATGTTACATGGAACACGTTACGTCACTCCTTTCCTAATTTAATAGGATCTTCAGAAAGGTCTCATCTTCAGTCCTCAAGCATAAGAGCATTTTAATCCTTTGAACACTGCAAAAAATTATTTCAGCATCCAGTAAAAATATCTAAACATCAAACCCCAAGACCCAGACCAAATGCTTTCGTTCCAAGGACCAACCTGGGCATGTTCTGTGAAGTGATTAAAAGGACTCCGACTTGGACTGCAATTATGACTGAACTTGAACTCGGATGGACTTGTGTGGAAAGTACAGACAAATACACGTCATGTTTAACATAAAATATATATAAATAGTAACAACATAAAATTGAAAAAAATAATAATAATAAATAATCACTTTAATAAACATCTCCCACTAAATCTAGGACTTGACAAGGTGGAATCAGACCCAATTCTACTAAAAAGCTGTTCAGAGCCATGATGGAGGTTGGTTACACCTAATTTTGATGGTCCCCTTTAGAAATTCAGTTGGCTATAAGTAAATTTGTAACTACATGCCAACTAACCCTGTTGAAAAATAAATAAATAAATCAGCATATGCTGGTTAGGTTTGTTTTGAAGCATGGCAGCTGGTTTGAGCTGGTTTAAGGTTTATGAGTTTGAGGACCAACTCATAACCAGCTTATAAAAAGCTCAGGACCATCTTAAATCAGCTCATGAACAACTATGGATCATCTTAAACCAGCTCAAACCAGCTGCGCCATGCTTCAAAACAACCAGCATATGCTGTTTTTTTTTTTGTTTGTTTTTTTCAACAGTGAACTCTCATTAGAGAATTAGTAGACCGTTAGGTTAGGTTTAAGATTAGCAGAATAAGTTAACTTGTAATTGCAAAGTTCCTTATAATCAGTAGAATGTGTGTCGGAGGACCAGAATTGCTTATAGTTATAGTTGCTTATAGTGCAGTCCAGATCTTTCACCTATAGAGAACTTTTGGCGCATCATTAAATTAAATGATAAAATGACAAATCAAAACAGTAAAAACTTCTACTACTATTTGCATCCACTTGGAAGGTTTTTATATAATGGTCATGTCAGAGAAGGTGGAGCTTTCATAAACTTCAGAACATTTACAGTAACAACAGGATGTGAACAGTTTTCAAATCAAAATTGAAATGAATCTGACAAGACCTGTATGCACCACAAGGACAATTTTTATGGACTTTAAGGGGTCTCAGTTGAGTGCAAGACCACAAGATAAAGACTCCAATTCTGGTATTATATTCATATAATTTGAATATGGTAATCATTGATATGAAACTCCAAGTAACCACGACTGAAAAAATCTGCTTATCTCAGCATGAATTTCTGTGCTGGTTTATACTGGTTAGTACTGGTCTAGCTGGTGGATCATAGCCATTTACTTTCACCAGAAAAATAAATAAACAAATAAGTTCTAATCTAATTCTAATCAACAGGCATAGTCTTTCTGGTGAAGATGGTTTACCTAAGATACCTTGCTGGTTGAAGTTGGTCAAGAAGTCTGGTGGGATATTGGCATACCAGTATCCCATCACAAAACACAACATAGGTTGATCTTTTTAACAAGTACTTCAAGGACTTTCTTTCCCTCTCACTCATAGTCCATGTAACATTGGTTTATTCATTTAATAGTATATGTGTGCCACATGCTTTACTCCAGTAAAAGTGACATAGAGCGTGACGTAAGACAGGCAATGCATTTGAAACACAGATGGAAATGATAATGTGTCTCCTCTGACAACTCGTGATCTGATCACTGAAAATGCATCTTTCACCATTTCCTAATCAAATCCAGTGCAGAGACAATTGCAGAGACGAGTCATTTGTCTGTCCACACCAAACGTGACACGTCAAAAATCACAGCCAATCAGAAGAGTGCAGGGTCGGAGCCTCTCTCTGAACACACATTGCACTCGCAATGAAATGTTAAAGTACATAATTCTAAGTTGTAGGCAGTCATTAATAATTTTAATTCATAAACATTAAACAATTTTATCATTATCGCAAACATATACTGAGTGACTGATAAAATCTTTGTCATAGACTACACTTGCTTAAATCTGAGGTACCCACCCCCCCCCAAATAAAGACAAAAACACTTAATACCATGGTCACTTTAAGTGTTGGATAGTAACTGATTACATGTAATCTGGATTACATAATCAGATTCAGATTAAAAATGGCTTGTAGTTAGATTTACATTTTAAAATCAGACTAGTTACTTTTATTGATTACGTGATTACACATTATTAACACATGCACAAACTCACATTATTTCTTAATATTACTTCACATTATTACTTAATATTACTTTAGCCTCTCATATTTTAATGTACTAAATTAATAACACATTTGCATGTTCACGGTTCTCTGATATTGGTTAATGGTGACATGCCATGCAGGTAAACATATAAAATATTTCATCTTTTTTTAGTACGCCTTTTATTTTGATTATTTTTATTCACAAACCCCCTGCACTTACTTCATAAACACCAGTTTAGTAAACCTTGACGTAATGCTTAATGCACTTCATATCGTTAAAAACAACAAAATGGAATATATTTTCACTCTTTTTGTATTTTTATATCAATATTACTCTTTAATTATGTTCTTTTATTTAAATCAATGTGAAAAATGAGTTAGGTCACAAGTAATCAAAAAAGTAATCTGATTACATGACCTAAAATGTGTAATGCAATGGATTACATTACTTTATGTCATGTAATCTGGAATCAGTAACAGACTACAATTCATAAGTAATCTGCCCAAGACTGATCATTTTTTGTAAGTGGAGTTTAGTCAAGCAGCAAAAAGAGACACGGAATTATTCATGTAAGGTTTATTTGCTGTGGTCAGGCCGCAGTATTAGTGCAAGCTGTGGTGTTTTACAGATGTGTTTGTGTTGAATGTGAGACAGCAGCAGTGCTCGGAGTGATCGAGGGCTCTTCTGAGAAAGGACATATCAGGTTGCCTGGCATGTTGCACCATACGGTGTGTGTGTGTTGGCTGGACGGAAGGACTTGATGCTATGGTTGAGGAGAGGGGGAGGCTGGAGGAAAAGAAGAGAAGAAAAGCAGCGGCCTAACGACTTTCTCTCAGTACAGCTGAGGGAAACTGTGTTAAAGCGAGCTGATGGGAGGAGCAAAAGCAAAATGCAGCAGGTGTGCTGAAACATATAAGTGTGTGCTGTTTGTTTGCGGTTCAACCGGATATAAAGTCCCAAGCCACAACTTGCAACCGGATATAAAGTCCCAAGCCACAACTTGTTTCTTGGCCGTCTTGTGTGTCTTTGGCTGGTTAACCGTGCCTGCTTTCACACTCGCCGTAAGTCGCTGTACACCTCCACATCCCCCACTCCTCCTCACGTGTTGCTCTCTTTATCTGTCTATCTTGCCCAGCAGGAACATGGACGCTCGTTGCACGTGCTCGGTCACAGTCTGCACCCAGCGCACTTCACTCTCTGAATATGCATGTGACCGACAGCAAAGTCATTCATTTACTTTATTGGAGGAATATACTGTTTCCCATGATGGATGTAGAAATAACATGAAATGAATACAAAACAAAAAACCACAGCATTCACCATGTGCATCTTAAATCTTCTTATCTGTGCCACTATTTTCTGGGAGCTAGTTTCACTTTTACACAAATGTATATTTGTGTTCAGGGCTCACTCGAGCATAAAAACATGTAACATGTCGTGTAACTTCGTTTGAGCAATACAAAAGGGGAAGTTTTTATAATAAGACCCGGGCCCTTAGTGCCTTCCCTCATGAGCATTTTTGTTCTTTTCCCATGATCATGATTTTCTTGTCATTTCAGCATAACGCATGTGTTGATCTCGACTTTCTCATGAGAAAATCTGTACTATGCTCACTATTTCACTGGTCAGGCACAAACCATTTAATTGACATCTGTCACACATCATTCTGATGCAGTGCAGACATCTTTGAGTCACATCGGCTGTCACTGAAACGTATCACAACTTCAAGATCACAATATGCTGTCTACAACAATAAAGTTGCAACCTCCTTTTCAAAAGTCAGCAACTTCTTTTATATCAAGATTTTGAGAAAAAAATGTTGAGGTATACTTTGGGCTTTAAGGTAACAATTTCAATTTATGCAATGTATCTGAGTCAGAATTTTTTTGTCCTAACCACTAATTATCTCAACGAGCAACTGGATATGTTGTTGATTGCTCTGTTTCTTTTTCCATATCATCATGCTGGGTAGCCACACCCACAGTGAAATCCCATTGGTTCAAAATCCCACTCCTCATGACTGTACACAAGACATCAGGTAAGTTGTGATTGCTTGAGTTGTGTCACACTGTGCAGCGCTTTCACATTCAGAGATACATTGTTTGCATTCTGGTTAGGACATGTTATATTGTTTGTTTAGGACATTGTATATGGCAACCTAAGTATCCACTGCATTCTCAGCATTGTAAATGGATACTATAGCAGTAATAATGTAAATGCGTAGGCACTCTTCATCTATTGCTACTTTTTACTTTAAACTCATCTACTATCATGGTGACAGTTTAAATAGAATATTATGCAAGTTAAAGCACTTAAAATGGTTAAAGTTGAATACTCCCTGTTTTAATAGTATAGACAAAGATGTAAACAAAATGCATTTTAACATGATTTTAGTGTGAAAAAAAATATGTCTAAATTAGTTTTATGACTCTAAATCCTAAGGGTGAGTTTACATGACAATGATGTACTAAAACAGACAACAATGTTGTTAAAACAATTCCCGTTCACAAATATAGCCGTTCACAGTAGTTTGCGATGCTATTTTGTAAAGAAACAATAATTTGTACATACCGACGGACAGGGATGGGCAGTATTTCAAATATATGTACATTATTTAAAATACTTATTTGAAATACATATCCTATTTTGTATTTAAATACATTTAATCTTAGTATTTATGTATTTTCAAAATATATAAAATACTTTTTTGCCAATCAACCTCTTTATTATACTGCTGATTTCCTGGATCAACTAGTTCAAACATGCCACTTTCATGCATGTGAGCGTCAGCTGTATGACTCCATCTACGCCAAAATCATAGATATTTAAGATATTTAATTTCACATCAGAGAGATAAAGAAACATAGATAAATGAGTAATAAGCAGCTTTCTGTGTGTGTACCCCAAGACAACGATAACTAGAATGCCAATAATAGAGATATATATAAAAAAAAAAAAAAAAGTTCTAAGAGGATACTCACACTAGGCACAGTTGCCTTGTACTAAAGCCCAAGCACGATTTTCCTTTCACTAACAGACAGATATCACAGGATTTTTACAGAGGCAACTAACTTTACTCACAAACTACAATACCAGTTCATCAATAAGATGAGAACCAGACTCATTATAAATCTAAATGTACTCGAAATTAACTTAATTGAAAAGTGTGATATTGATTTTTGCTGTCATAATGATAACAATAGCGCATACAAAAATAGTGAATTAACTGTTCCATGCCCCGACGTGTTTGGCGATCACACTACATGTGTACCGCACCGAGCCACCTCTTCAAGCGGGCCAGGGCATGGTTAAACGAACCGCACTGGACGCGGTACAGAGCTTTCACACTTGTGAAATGAACTGGACTTTGGGGGTCAATCGCGCTCAAGCACGGATCGGATCCCCTAGTGTGAGTACATCCTAAATCTAAGTGAATATCAGATAGCACAACACAACTATAACCATAAAAGCACAACAAAATTTTGAATGATAAAAAACATTGACAGCCAATTGTAATAATTTCTACTTTAAAGAGCTTGAGCATTTAAAGTGACAGCTGACACAACTGCATTGTATGCTTAGAATACACTAAGGCCCCGATCACCCCGAACGTAGTTTTTAGTTCTGAAAAGGCAGTGCACTGTGGATTTTTTTATGTTGCTAGGCAACCACCAAATCAGTTGTCATTTCAGTCTAATCAAAGGATTATTGCGCGAGCGCTCTAAAATCTTTGTTTTTTTGCTGTTAAGCAAACTGTCATATTAACAAAAACCTTAAAAATATAGCCCCGGGTAAAACCCGCAACAGACACCACAAGTTTCTCATCTATTATTGCAGTCTCCGGGCTTTCTAAGCAACGGTAAACTTTCGTCCCCACAATGCAAGGCCCGCCTCTCCATTCATTCGATTGGACAATGGAAAAAAATGCCATGACGTGGGGTTGCTTTTCAGGCACTCAGAGCGCTCCAGCAAAAACGCAAGGCGCAGCAGCGAAAACGCAAGGCACCTGGGGCGTATAAACAGGGCGCAGAACGCTCACTGCCAACAGAAATCAATTCAAAAAAGTCGCCTCTCACTGCAAAAAATATGTTCGGTGTGATCGGGGCCTAATAGTTGTCTTTATAATTATCGTTCTTGGTGTAAACCATAGACTGTAAAAAAGATGGACAACGCGTCTCCGCTTCCTTCCACTATAGAAAAGTGAAGCGAATACATCTCAGTATGGCCGCTGCCATCTTGAGTAAATGACGTCATTTGGAGCCCGAGTCTGCACAGTAGAGATTCGTTTGGAGCCCGAGTCTGCGCAGTAGAGATTAGTTTGGAGCCTGAGTCTGCGCAGTAGAGATTCGTTTGGAGCCCGAGTCTGCGCAGTAGAGATTAGTTTGGAGCCCGAGTCTGCGCAGTAGAGATTCGTTTGGAGCCTGAGTCTGCGCAGCAGAGATTCGTTTGGAGCCCGAGTCTGCGCAGTAGAGATTCGTTTGGAGCCCGAGTCTGCGCAGTAGAGATTAGTTTGGAGCCCGAGTCTGCGCAGTAGAGATTCGTTTGGAGCCCGAGTCTGCGCAGTAGAGATTAGTTTGGAGCCTGAGTCTGCGCAGTAGAGATTCGTTTGGAGCCCGAGTCTGCGCAGTAGAGATTAGTTTGGAGCCTGAGTCTGCGCAGTAGAGATTAGTTTGGAGCCAGAGTCTGCGCAGTAGAGATTCGTTTGGAGCCTGAGTCTGCGCAGTAGAGATTCGTTTGGAGCCCGAGTCTGCGCAGTAGAGATTAGTTTGGAGCCCGAGTCTGCGCAGTAGAGATTAGTTTGGAGCCTGAGTCTGCGCAGTAGAGATTAGTTTGGAGCCTGAGTCTGCGCAGTAGAGATTTGTTTGGAGCCCGAGTCTGCACAGTAGAGATTCGTTTGGAGCCTGAGTCTGCGCAGTAGAGATTTGTTTGGAGCCCGAGTCTGCGCAGTAGAGATTCGTTTGGAGCCCGAGTCTGCGCAGTAGAGATTCGTTTGGAGCCCGAGTCTGCGCAGTAGAGATTAGTTTGGAGCCCGAGTCTGCGCAGTAGAGATTCGTTTGGAGCCCGAGTCTGCGCAGTAGAGATTAGTTTGGAGCCTGAGTCTGCGCAGTAGAGATTCGTTTGGAGCCCGAGTCTGCGCAGTAGAGATTAGTTTGGAGCCTGAGTCTGCGCAGTAGAGATTAGTTTGGAGCCAGAGTCTGCGCAGTAGAGATTCGTTTGGAGCCTGAGTCTGCGCAGTAGAGATTCGTTTGGAGCCCGAGTCTGCACAGTAGAGATTAGTTTGGAGCCCGAGTCTGCGCAGTAGAGATTAGTTTGGAGCCTGAGTCTGCGCAGTAGAGATTAGTTTGGAGCCTGAGTCTGCGCAGTAGAGATTTGTTTGGAGCCCGAGTCTGCACAGTAGAGATTCGTTTGGAGCCCGAGTCTGCGCAGTAGAGATTAGTTTGGAGCCAGAGTCTGCGCAGTAGAGATTAGTTTGGAGCCTGAGTCTGCGCAGTAGAGATTCGTTTGGAGCCTGAGTCTGCGCAGTAGAGATTCGTTTGGAGCCCGAGTCTGCGCAGTAGAGATTAGTTTGGAGCCTGAGTCTGCGCAGTAGAGATTAGTTTGGAGCCTGAGTCTGCGCAGTAGAGATTAGTTTGGAGCCCGAGTCTGCGCAGTAGAGATTCGTTTGGAGCCCGAGTCTGAGCAGTAGAGATTAGTTTGGAGCCCGAGTCTGCGCAGTAGAGATTAGTTTGGAGCCCGCGTTCGTTTACATGGAGAGGGCGGGGTTGATGACCTGTACTGCAGCCAGCCACCAGGGGGCGATCAAAGAGCCCACAGCTTCACTTCTAACGATGAGTGAGACACACCTGGTGTAAACTGGATGGCCAATTTCAAATGTATTTTTTGTATTTTCAAAATACAAAATACTGTATTTGTATTTAAATACATTTTCCCACACAGTATTTGGTTTTGCATTTAAATGCATTTTGATGTATTTGCGCCCATCTCTGCCGACGGAACACATAATATGCATGCGCATGATGTCACAAATTTGTGATTTTGTTGTTTAAATGGAGACAATAACTGTATCATTAACAAAAACTTGCACTTTGATACCATTTTCAAGTTTGTTTTTTCAGGCCCCCAAAATGCCATTGTCATGTAAATGAAATGGCAAAACAAATAACCTTTTTTTATACTTGAAAATGGCATTGTGTAAGCAGCCCCTAAAACAATCATGAAAATGACCAGCGCAACTTTTAGCACAAGAATGAATGTAAGTGTTTTTATAAAATCACAAGCTTCACACTTCTGCTTTAAATCCAAATTTGCAATCATTCAAAAAGTCTCACCATAACACTTGCTTGTTTTGTTAATGAAAACAAGCAACGGACAAGTTGAAATTATTTTTTTTATAATAATAAACATTATGCCACATCAATTTACTGTTTGCTACTAAAAACCTCTAAAAGTAATTACTGAAAGTAATGTAGCGCTCTACAGCAAAATGTGTATTGTGTAATGTTTCATGAAAGGTTTTGCAACTGAACTCTCCCTGAGCAGAGTCCAGCTCTCTTTACTGAGCGCTGTGTCATAACCAGCCTCTGACCTACATGAACACTGAATGCCAGATGTAGATTCAGGACAAGAACCGGTCTTGCCCAGCGCTTAGCACACACACACATATGAACACACACAAACACACACACACACACACACATGCACAAACACAGCATGAACCAGGGTGGAGAGAAAGGAGGAAGAAAAAAGAGCAAACAAATCATGGGGTGGGGAAACCACATTCCTTGAGTGCTATGAATAGCTAATGGGATCCTGGGGGGAGAAACGAGAACCTGCTCTGAGGCGAGGAGACACGTCTAGTGTACTTAGAAGAAATGCATGGAGGAGACCAGCATATCGGCAAAACTCAGAAAAGCAGCTTTAAAGATATGATTTCTTGTGTTGTCTGGGCCTTGAACTATTTCAGATTCTGTAAAGGACATTTTGATCTCTAGTTCTTTAGTAAAACATCTATGTTCTGTCTTCTCACTTACAGATTATATCATATTTGAAATAATTTCACATTAATTTAGATTATGGACCAAAGTGACGTGTGAGTTACTTAGTAATTAGTTAATCCTTTTCCACTAGTTTGGCCCATTTAAATTGAATTAAAGATGGGTTGAAAACATCATCACATTGACAATGCAATCAGCCCACCATGCCAACTCCAGAACACATTTGAAGAAACTAGAATGAGGAACATTTACAAACCTACAACAAAAGCATAATATCAAGTATTTAATCTCACCCAAAAACAAAAGGTCAAAAAAAGTTTAGTTTTAGTGGAAGATTGTGAAAACAAAAAAACATTTATTTTTGGAATAAAGTGCACTGATTAATCGTTTGCAAAAATAATATTAATGAAAAGTAACAAAATAAAGAAAGTAAATATGGTAAATTTTGATCTTGTGTTAACTTTAAGGCTGCACAATTTATATTCTGAATGTATGTGCATCGCCCTATGCATGGGCAACCCCAACATCTGTGAGCGTTTTCAACCCTAACCGAACTCAACCAAAGCCAACCAAACTTAGATTGCATGGGTTGCTGTTGTAGATGAGCGTTTGTTGTCATACAAATCACCCTGTAGAATGGGTGTTTATGTGATATTGAAGTGGTGTTTAGAGTGCTATTTTGTTATTGTGCTTGGAATTGCTCTCAGATGAGTTCATTTTGATGAGCTCAGTAATCTCACATGGCCGTGTTATATCTTAAGGTATTTGTTATTAAAGAGATAGTTCACCCAAAAAGGAAAATTCTGTCATCATTTACTCATCATCATGTCATTCCACCCACAATATTTTTATTGGTACACAAAAAATTTTTAAAATAAAATGCAACAAGTATCCTAAAAAGCATGATGAATGATATTGTTCTCATTAATTCACTGTTAGTTCTCAAATTTCTGTATGTATTAAACTTGTTGTATCATGATTGGTCAGAAGAAACAATGTTATTTGGTTTTGCTGATGTCAAACCACATATTTTTTATTGCCAAATTTGAATATCTGTGGAGAGCGGAAGTATTGTAAGAATGCAACAGCTGAAATGTGGGTCTGCTCCAGAAGACTTGTAATGTAGTGCTCAAGCCATATGGACTACTTTTGTGCTTTTTATTATTCTTGACATGAGTAAATAATATTTTCATTTTTGGTTGAACTGTCCCAATGAACTGTATAAATGTCATTATACAGTAACAATATACAATAATGTAGTGCTCAAGCCATATAGACTACTTTTGTGTTTTTATTATTCTTTAGTCTCCTTATGAGTCCAAATGTAGGTGAGTAAATATTTTTTTCATTTTTGAGTGAAATGTCCCAAGGAACTGCATAATTATCATAAAGTAATGGATAGTTAGGAGTTTGGAGGCCGGTCTTGGGAAGGTAGACTCATATGGGTGGTGGGGGGGTTCAACGACCGCCAAATGGAACCAGTGAAGCAAAACATGACTTTAACACCACGAGACACGTAGAGAGTCACCCCTCCCCCTTGCTTCTCATTCCCTTGTTTTATGTCTCTTAAAAGAACCACATGCGCAAAGACATTTACTGTGGCAAGGTAACAGCAGAGTGTGAATCTACAGCCTATGCTGAGTAATACACACACAACAGCTATAAACATGCACAAAAACACAAACACATGGACACACACGCTCAAGCAGTCTGGCACGAACATGGCCTGATCCTGGTTACCTGAAGCAACAGGTGAGAGGCTCCGCCCCCTGAGCTGATAAACAGATGGGGTGTGGAGAGATCTTTGTACACAATGCAGCGTGCACTGGAGATAAAGTAGGCTGGTGTGTGTACACGTGTTAACTAGCCAAACAGGAGGAAGTTCAAATTGGCCAGCTCAACCTGTCATCCCATACTTTAGTCGAAACTCAGTTAAATATGTAGATCAACAACTCACATGTTACCACGGAAGACTTCAGCATCAGGATGTCTTAGATTAGAAACATACTTTACATTGTTGTACATGCTGGATAAGTTGTTATTCAGGTAACTACTATAGCTAAAAACATGTTTACATATTCTAGCTTGCTCAGCAAGGTCCTCTTCAAACTGTTGACATTAGTTAACCTGACATTACTTGATCTGAAAGAGAAAACTGACCACAGTAGAAGAAGGTTTGTACTAAAACCTGCTAGAGACCCAGCTAACATGACATGTTCTTAGAACTTTGACTAATGTTCACAAAGTTATGAACAAAAGTTCATCCAGTTACATTAATTAATTGTTGCAAAATTATTTGTTATTTTACAATGTTCTCAAAATGTTAACACAAAAACTTTATTTGTTCATTGTTAATGGAATGTTTGATATCTGAAAAAAATTATGTGGACGTTCATCTAACATTTTTTAAATGCTACTACTTGTTTCTGAGAACATTTAAAAGTAACATTCCAATTATGTTTGCAAAATTACAAAATGCAATATTCACTTAATAGAATAGAAACACCGAACATTTTTAACATTCAGAAATAACATTTTTATAACTAAACGTTAACGTTTGTTAGCTGACGTGCCCCTTAGCATTATTAATTGTGCTCTGACATTTCATAACGCATTGATGTATACATGCTACAGTAGCATAGCTAGATATGCCTCTGTTCAAGAATATGTTTTGGGCCTTAGGGTATGTACACAAAATACATTTAATTCTACATAAGGAAATTCTGCAAATACTTTAGTGTGACAAAGACAGAGGAAAACACAAGATTTTGCAAAACTGGTGCTCTGTCAGTCATCAAGCTGAACAAACATTCTGTGATCATGAACATTTCAAACAGGTGTGTATTGCTGTACTTTTGGAAATCCAGTTTGCCATTTTCACACTTGATTTCAGAATAATCTGGTGACAAAGCAGATTAAACAACATTCCTGTCTATCAAATGCTAATTTTAAAACACATAAGCATTCTTTGATAAATGGCAATTTCAGACAGCTGTGCACAGTTGTGCTTTCGGAAATGCTGTTTACTGTATTCACACTTCATTACAAACTAAACCAGTGTCAAAGCGGATTCTACACCATCATGTCTATCAAGTACTAATGATGTAACACAAGCTTTCTCAACCCTGGTCCTCGAGGGCCACTGTCCTGCAAATTTTAGTTCCAAGCCTAATCAAACACACCTGAACCAGCTAATTAAGCTGTTCAGCATTACTAGTAAGCTACAGGCAGGTGAGTTTCATCAAGGTTGGAGCAAAACTCTGCAAGACAGTGGCCCTCCAGGACCAGGGTTGAGAACCCCTGATGTAATGCATCCTTTGATCAATGACATTTTCAGACAGCTGTGTACAGTTGTGTTTGAAAATTCAGTTTGCCGTATTCACACTTGATTACAAACTGAAGTCGTGTTAAAGCAGATTATACACATATATACACATTATACACAGATATACCTATCTATCAAGTGGTCATTTTGTTGCAACACAGTCTGACATTAGAATCTTTTGATTAATAGCAATTTCATGCAGGTGTATAATTGTATTGTCACAAATCCAGTTTGCTGTATTCACACTTGACTTAAAGGCCAATGCTGCAAATGCTCCATCAGAAACGTTCTTTAGGGTGTAAATGCCCTACTGTTTCTTCCTTTGAAATGCTACTGAAATGCTATCCTTTTTTTTGCAACCCCCACTTTTCAAAAACCACAAAAGCCAAACCTCAGATCACCACATTCCATGAAAAAAAAAAAAAAAACCTGATTCATCTTTGTTTCCATAAACGCTCTGCTCTCCACATCTATCTCAGTGGGTTTCAGTACTGACCTGTGAGTGTGCGTGCGAAACACCAATATAAACGCACAACCAAACAGCTGTGAAAATATTCATGACAGTTTTTATGAAATGTCAGAGGGAGAGAGTGAGAGGGGGAAAATATAGGCGCTGTTATGAAAATGCTCTGCACACACCACCGAAAATTGCTATGGATAATTTGCAGCGTTGCCACACGCGTCAGAAGAGGCTGTCCGTTGCTGTGACCTTTCTACCAATGCTTTCATTCTCCCACTCTGCCATGCTGAAGGTCAAACGGAGCACTACTCTCAAATTGAACCTGTTGGTTGTAATTACCTTCCCAATGACATTTTGTTAGTCTTGGCCTGTAATTGTTTAGGAATAACTTTATTAATCATGTTGAAGCTTGAGACATAATGTGATTGAACTGAATGAAATGGCATGAGTTTGAGACTAAGAAGGACAGATTATAGCTAGATTTGACCTGTACTTAAAGCTAAATAATGAGCAAGTCCATCATAAATTAATCTTCCAAACCTTGTTTTTGTTTACCCTAAATCATTATGGTGAGCCTATGATAATAAATTATATTTTACAGCTATCAGGACAGATTTCACAGGAAACTGCATACTGTACGTCATATGGATAAAAAAAGAGAATAAAAGAAGACTATTACTATATAGTATAGTGAATGGTGTTATAATGGGTAAGTGACAGTTCATGTAATATAATATGAATGAACATCAGCTTGGGTTTTCAGAAGTGTGTTTAGTTTGCATATTTGCATCACATTTGCTGTGGATTGACTAGGTTCACAAAATATTGTTTATGTTGATAAATGCAATCTATAAACCATTTACTACTTCGGTCTATTTGACTAGCCAACTAATATTAATTTCCCCTGTTTTACCTTACATAATATAAATAGCAATAATGTTAGCACTGGCAAACTTTTGAAACATGATTTTAAAACAATCGTTTTTACAAGAAAGAAGAACAGAAGGAGAAGAACAAATTATTTTTTTTTGGCAAGCCCTTTTCTGCAAGGTTGTGAAAAAAACGAGCGCGTCAGATTTCGCTCCCCCTGTGATGTAGAAAAGAGATCTTATTATAATATTACTGCCCCTTAATCTGTACTTTTTTCACCCACGGCACTGCCTGTCTTTGGCTGGACAAGCACTGAACACTAGCCGATTCGAACTGTAATGTTTATGGTCTTTTTGTGCAGGTTAAGCGATATCAATCGGGAAGCTCGGTGTTGACTAAAACACTCTGTCGACAGTAATTGAACTAATATTTATGTACAGCTTGTAATTATGCAGTAAAATATTACATATGATCTGGAATTATTAAAAGAAATGTAGCCTACCATTCCATATCTTGCTTAGAAGTACAGTATGCTTGGAAACATTTCACATCTTTAATTCCATTCATTAGTTTTGTAGCGTGCCTGGCGTTCAATAATCGCAGTAAGTTTTGTGCTTTGTTGCTTTTAATCAGAAATAAAAGTATCAGCTTTCAAATTCTGTCATTTTATCACAAAATACAAACTATAAATGTGGTTTTCTAGCCACAGAAAGACATCAGTAAAATACACAATGTCACGTAAAGTCACATTTGGCTACCTCAAGAAAGACATTCATTGTAGACATATAACCTCGATAGTTAACTAGAAAAAAATAACTAGAGAGAAGCATCGTATTGCATTCATTGAAGAAATTTGTCATGGGAACGTGCAGGGAGACAATATAAAAATCTGGACTTGTTAGAAAAAGTTTAATGTTTACTACATTACTCGTTTAAAGTAATGTAGTCATCTGGTTTCAGCCAGGTTTCTGTCAAACAAAGCACATCTAGTTTATAGTCAGTGATCATATCATTTACAAAAAGTGCTTTTGTAGAAAAGGATCTAATATTCAATAAGCCAAGCTTTATCATTTGTTTATCTGTATTATGTCTGTTTTTTATTTGTTGAAAATCAATTAAATTGTTACTCTGACTTTGGTTTGGATGTTTTCTGTATTTTCTAGTTCGGGGAACAGACACAGTCTCTATAGTGTGATATCTAGGTGAAAGAGTCTCTATGTGCTGAGAATTAACTGATTTCTGTGACGTGAGGCGGCTAGCAGATGGTCAGTTTAGCCAGTCTGTCTGCTTCCTGACCTGGGCCCCAGTTAGTCAAGTACGAACTCTAAGACTATGTGCCATATTTCTAGAGAGAAGAGCGGTACCACCCCAAGAGGGATGAAAACCATCTCTTTTCAACAGGTCAGGTCTGCCCCAAAAATTCTTCCAATTGTCTATGAAACCTATGTTATTCTGCGGGCACCACTTAGACATCCAGCCATTGAGTGACGACAGTCTGCTATGTATCTCATCACCCCGGTAAGCAGGGAGGGGGCCAGAGCATATTACAGTGTCTGACATCGTATTTGAAAGTTCACACACCTCTTTAACATTATATTTAGTGATCTCCGACTGGCGAAGTCGAACATCATTAGCGCCGACAGGAATAACAATCTTACTGAATTTACATTTAGCATTAGCCAGCACTTTTAAATTAGCCAAGATGTCAGGCGCTCTGGCTCCCGGTAAACAATGGACTATGGTGGCTGGTGTCTCTATTTTCACATTCCGTACAATAGAATCGCCAATAACTAGAGCACTTTCATCAGGTTTCTCAGTGGGTGCGTCACTGAGTGGGGAGAACCTGTTTGATGGTTTGATCGGTATTAAAAAGCGACCGATCAAATTAATTTGATAGATAATACTAGAAATATGGTGGGAATTAAGTTATATATTATCACTTTAAACAACAGAGAGTGAAAGTAAGATAGAGATTCAACAGAAAAGCGAAGCTACACGGAGCAACAATCGCAAACTCAGCAGCACGACAGACAGAAGCAATCGATCAGCAATAGTTACATTTTCTTTAATTTCTCATAGGCTCTTTTTTCAGAGTATTTTGATGTGAATAAAATGGTGTGCTCTAAATGGGCCATTGTGGTCCTCTGCAAAACTCTTAGGTGAAATATATCCAGATTTAGAAGAAATACTAATTTTATCTTGTTATTGCATTAGTTAGGCCATTAGCTCTTGACACATTTTTACACCCCACAAGGAATTTCAAAAGAAATTGGTTTTAGCACTGAACACCTACATAAAAGGAGCAACTTTAGGATAAAATTGTCTCTGTTTGTCACAGGGAGATTTCATTTTGAAGAAAATGTGAGTGGTGGCCCATGGAAAATGCACTGGCCCTGGGTTTTGTAGATGGTGGCCAAGACATTGCTATGCAGTTGCTAGGGTGGTTACTAGGCGATTAGTTCCTGGCGCAAATCAAAAGAGCCCATATTTGATATTCTGGTTCCTAGATATGGCTCCTTCAATGCAAGTTTAAAAGTATAAATCATGTAGTTTATCAAAGGAAACAAAACGCACATATTTTCAACAATACATGCAATTTAAGGTATCAGCCATAACTGTTGCACAAAATTTTATAATTTGACTCAACACAGCCCCCCCCCCCCCCCCCACCAGCAGCAATAGTAATAGTGATGCTTTCCTTATTAAACACAATTAATTTCAGATTTTGTCCTTTACTGGGTGTTTTGAAGGCTATGACGAAAGGTTTCTGTGCAAAGCTAAAGTCAGCTGAACACACTGTTCAAGGCTGAATCAGGCTTAATTTACACAATGACAAAGGAGACAATAGAAGAACAGGAGAACGTAGAGAGAGAAAGAGAGACATTATACACTTCTGCTCACCACATTCCTTTCTAGAAATTAGTAATTAGAGGTATTTCACCCTGCTAGGAGTTTTCTGCATGACTCTTCACTGTTTTTAGTTCATTATGGTATGTGGAAGTGTTTGCGGTGAGTGAGTATTTATCGCACTTACATTTTATCTAGCATTTGAGCTTCTTCAAATATGAGACCTTATGTATAGATGTATATTTTTTTCGATGAGTTATAAGTCAGTCAAATTGTAAGTAAAATCATGAAAAACATTGTAAAAGCATGTGTGAGGACATATGTACTGTATGTTTGAGCAGTACAGCGGTGCTGGTGTCAGTCCATTTGCACATGCTTCACGCCAGCAGGAGGTTTTCTTTCTTCTCACAGCTTGTCTCTCTCTTTAAAATGGTAAATATGCCATTTACATAAGAGACAAAAGGCTGTGCCCTGCTTTAGGTCCATTTTCTGTTGAGGTGCATTAGATAAGAACAGCACACAGATGAAAAATAAAAGAGGTCAAACTAAAAATACCCGTCTGAAATGAGTGCAATTGGATCCTTTCTCTTCAGTAAAGCTTTAAAATCATTAATCTATATAATACATATGTCTTTATGACATCAAAACAAAAACTCTAAAAGGTAATCCTGAGAGATAAATTCAAAATGTTTTTTTTAATTAAGTTAAATTTTAACTCTAACAATATCAAGCTCCTATAAGACATCAACGCCTTTTTTAAACAACAAGCAGCACTCATGAGTCGTGTTTTAGTTGATTTCTGAGGAGTTTCTCTGCCAGTGCACATAAAATTGAAGGCCATGTGAGTAATTAGCCAGTGACGTCTGTGATTAGAGGACGAGCCAATTACAGCAGAGGGAAGGCGGGGCTTGCGTTGCTCCGCCCCTCTCTCTGCTCGTCTTTATGTATGTGTGTGTAATCCCAGCGCTGACCCAGAAAGCGCTCAGCAGCAGCAGCTCCTTCACTCTAGGCTACAGTCACTGGAGATACCTGCGCTGCTTTACAGAGACTGAGAACAAGCAAACAGCATCTCTACAACCACACGATTCATTTGACGGTATGTGTGTTTTAGATAGAGTTCATTGTGCAGGCTGGATCTTTTGTTCATTTTTAAATGTAACGTTTGAAATCAGGACATATTGCCGATATTTAAATATCTGGACATATGGTTGGATAGGTTGTGTTCTTCTTATTTTTTAAGTGTATTTTTATTCCTAGTTTTTAAATGTTTTTATACCTAAAAAATATGTTGCTCTAGTGTGGTATGACTTTTGTTCGTCTTAGAAAACAAAAAAATGGTCAGTAAGACAATATATCATTAATATTACTACATTTGTAATAAGCGTCAGTATTTAAGTGTTTTTAATGTTTGCATCTATATACGCTTTATATTTGAATTACACTTTATATTTGCATTATTGCTATGCAGGGCTCGAAATGAACATAAACGCTTGTGAGTGTAGAAGACGCTTCAACTCTTCTCTAAATACACAGTAAATGCAGTAGTCTGCGTGCTGATGTTTAACGAAAGTTTCTCTGTGGTCTGACAGAGATTGTGAAAGTCTGTAGCCTATGTTTAATTTAGACAGATTTCATCTTCGTAGAAAGCAGAGGAGAAATTCTTTGTTTATGTAGACAGAGAGGTGAGGCTCCTGTAGACCCCAGACGACATTGTCCTTTCATCTCTTATTTCAATCTCAAATGATGACATGGAAAAAAAAGCTGTGCACTTCCAAAAATTCGCGAGTAATTCTTAAACATATGTTCCGGTTCACTCCTGAAGCTGTAAGAGATAAGAGATGACAACACTGGGCAGGACGTTTACTGACAATGAATAGGACTGGTTCAGAAAAGAAAAAAAGGGAAGTCTGCATGTTCTAAACTGTATGATTTAGAAAGATTCATTATATGTTGTATATTTGCTTCATCTAGAGATCATAACCAGTTGATATGATTAATACTTGATTATAATTGCATTGTAATCTAGTTTAATATAATACACGTTTTCAAAACTCAAAACATTGCCCTGTCATGTGAGTAGATCCACTCAGTTGTGCAATTGTGTCATTATCTGTGGCTCACATGTATCTGGCAGTGGCTTGGCTTTGTTTGCTGAACACTTTGTCCACCTCCCTGCCTATTATTGTTTTGATCCTCCTGGCGGCTCCTTGATGCTCCTTACTGCAATATTTCTTCTGCAAAGGGCTCAAATCATCATATATCTGCTTTAAGCTTGCAATCATAATGGGTTCTACAGGTGTTGTTAACAATGCTAAATAAAAAAATATATAGAAATAAAAGGGAAAAAAAGGAAACACACTTATATAAAACATTCTAAAATACTGCTAAAACAACATATTTGCTTGCTTGTAACTTGAAATTAAATGTTCACTACTGATGGTTTTCAAGAAACTGAAAGTGTTTGTCAGCTGATAATGAGAACCTGCTTGAATATTTGCCCCTGACTGTTGCCATTCCTCTCATATCTCTGCAGTGGAGAAGGCATGGCTGAACACATGATGATGACTATGACTCATGGCTCTACTGGTGGAGGCCTGCATGGGTATCGCATGGGAATGAACGGCCCTTCTCCGCACGGACACCAACCTGGTCTGCGGACCCTTCCCAACGGGCAGCTCATGCACTACAGCAGGGGGCCGCAGAGCTCCATGGAGGTGGCTATGAGGCAGAGGAACGTGATGAACAGCGTCATGAACGGTCAGGTCAATGGCCAGATGAGCGGCGGACACCCCCACCAAATGCAGCAACCCAATATGATGTACGTAGGTCCAAATCAGCAACCGCAGGGTCACCATCAAACCCAGCACCATCATATGCACCCCCAGAGCCAGCACCCACAGCAGTATATGGGTGGAGGAGGCCTTACACCATCTCAGCAGCTTATGGCGAGCATGCATCTTCAGAAACTCAATACCCAGTACCATGGGCATCCACACGGACCCATGAACGGCCATCACATGGGAAATGTCCAGCACAGAATGGGTCCTGCTCAGTTGGCAGGCATGCAGATGGGGATGGGTGGGCCAGCGTTGGGGCTCAACGTCATGGACATGGACTTGATTGATGAGGAGGTTCTGACGTCCTTGGTGCTGGAGTTTGGGCTGGACCGTGTTCAAGAGTTGCCCGAGCTTTTCCTTGGACAAAATGAGTTCGATTTCATCTCGGACTTTGTGTGCAAGCAGCAACCAAGTACTGTCAGCTGCTGAAGTTCTGCTTCTGGAATCAGAGAAAGACTTTGTCGCCAAGAAGAAGCTGGGGCAAGACAAGAAATGCTAAAACAACCAGGTTCTCCGTATCTGTGAAGCTGTGCTATGCATGTTGTAGAGCACACTGTATTTCAATGAGGGAAAAGACTTCTGGATGTTCTTGAGCACAATTGTGGCTTTGGCGAGCAGGCCATGTCTTGTCCTATTTGTCATCCTGGATTAACAGTGACCTAGTAGTGTCCCAGGCTTGAATGTAACTTCACATGGTGGAAAAAGAAGTCTGCTTGGAACTTTGCAGAAACTGCTTTGCCTCCTCAGGGGGCAACTAGAATCAATAGCATTTAGAAATGTATTTATGTATAACACCTACCAAAAAGCAGACATGATCTGTGGTGATAGAGACTTGCCTTTTCTCAAACTAACCCCATGACTTGTGATAAAAGACCTCTGAATGAGTATGTTATGTGGGAATTGAAGGCTGGTACTTCAAAATGGGTTGTTTTTCCAGTAGCTCTTAATAATGGTTAAGTATGAAACATTCTTCATGCACAGTGTTACACTGTACATTTGGTTATTTCCATTCTACTACTATTGAAATTGACTTCCTAGTGAAAATTTGTCACTTTTAACACTTTTTCTACGTCTGACTAAATATGACCCAAAATGAGTGTCTCACATTCACTATAGGATGTCTTGATACTTTCAGGAATATTTCTGTGTTAGAAAAACTTGCCTGGAAAATGGTGGAATGTTTTGTAGTCTCCCTTCCCAAACGCTGAGTCTGTGCTCCCTGCTGACGAGTCTAAACTGCCTTAGTTTTTTACACAGATACCGATTAATATTCACTGTAGACATTCTTACCTTGTTCCACAGAATGAGGAGGAAACTGCTGTCTTTTTATGATTCAAACAGGTGGCCCACAGTCTTTATTAAGCCACATGCTGCGTAAAGGATTAAATCTTCCACTTGTTTCTAAATTAACCTGAATGTCAATAGTTGAACTACTGTTCGAAACAACGACTAACCATAACAACAATTTCCTGATGAGCCAAACTTACAAACTAGCATAAAATATTGCTTCCCTCCTCGCTCCCCAAACACTGCAGGTTTAAACCTGATTACATTTAAATTACACTTACAACCTTCTTGTTAATTGAGGTCAGCATGGTCAGTCATCTCCGATGGCCTGATAATTACAAAATGGACATGTTCATTTGCTTGCTATTGCTCAGGGTGTAATGAAGAGTTGGGAACGGCCCGCCTGCCGAATTTGACAACTTCCTGTGTCGTTATGTTGCCAGTTCTTGAGTTCTCTGTGGGGGTTGGGTTGGTATGGAAATAGCACAGCAATACAGTACTAGTAGGTTAATCTGTTCCGCCAGAGCCAGGCTCAACTCCCTCGACGCTACCCTCCCAGCTCGGCCAATTTTCTGTACGTACGGCTTGGGATTGTGAACCGGTGCCACCGAATATAAAAAAAAAAAAGCACAAACAACTTGATGGGTCATATCCTGTGTTTTACAACTCCATCTTGGCTGATTGTTTAGGGCTTTGATTCATAAGGAATGGGAAAATTCCGAGTTTGATTTCGTCAGCTGCATTTCTCGTAGCAGTAGAGACTGGAACGTCTTCCCCTATATCCTTATTGTGTAATTTGTGAAACTTGGATAATTATAAACAAACCACATCTAGAAACAGAAAATCAAATGATCTGTAGATTTGTAGTTGATGATTTGAATAGTTTTTCACATTCCCAGTGATCCAATCCTGTTAATTTTTGTTTCGTTCTGCTAAAACTCTTAAACGAATGCTACTTGAGTTTGTCAATCTGTAAATCACAAACCACCCCGCAGATGTGTCAGAAAGTCCCTTGCAGGTGCGATTGTTTGTTCTATTTCAAACTATGTGCTGTCATGTACTGTTGCCAAGCTCCCACAAATGCTTTTTTTTTTGTTTAATGTTATTGATTATGTCTTAAGAAAATGTATTTATTTTCATTGAAAATAAAATATTTATTTTAAGAAAAGGCTTCAGTGAGTGTTATTGCTTGTAAATTAATTTAATGTTGCTAGTGACAAAAGGACACAATTCACACACTTTGTGAACTGACATTGATTTATTTTTCCCTCAAATTAAAATAAAAATGAAAAAATTGCCATCAAACCCATCTCTTACAATATCAAAATGTGTTGCATTTAGTTTTATAAATTCTGGCATAACTAAACATCAGGTGCTGAATGCAACAGACTTGTGAGATGGTATGAAATGAGCCACTTTCTGAAAAAAAGTGTAGATATTGAAGCACTCAACAGGGTGGCTGTGCTTATTTAATTTAAAAAGCCAACTGCAACAATATTGTATAAGCAAAACTGTCTGGCAAAAATCACATTTGATAGTAATTATGATTCTTAATCCCAAACACTGTGACTGCAAATATATTGTCAGTTGAATTATTTCCATATGAAAAAATGTATTTACTCCTGTCAGAACATAAATGTTTAGAAAATATTTAGGTAACACTATATTTCGATAGTCCACTTTAGACATTCTACTAACAGTAAGTAACTTTGTAACTGCATGTTGACTAGCAGAATATTTGTAGACTGTCTGCTTAATATCTTCTAACACTTTTTAATGGGTCCACAACATACAACATACTGACTATGAGAAACTTTGCAAGTGTATGTCAACTTAATCTACTAACCCTAAACGAAATGTTCTATTGTGAATAAAATATCGGCTCATGTGATTTGAAAGTCTTTTAGTTTTCATTTTATTCAAATGTAAAAAACGTCCCAACACGTACAATTTCAATGTAATTTGCGATCTATAAATTTCACATCTGAAAGAGAGGTGTACACACATTTTTTTTGTGTACATCCGTTCTCTGAATCATATGTACACACATTTGAGAAATGATCATAAGATCAAATGTAGGATGGTTTCTACGCAATTTTATAAAAGAGGCCCCAGGTCTTCAGCCCTGCTCCTGGGAACCCACTGTCCTGCAAAGTTTATATGTTTAGTTTATAAACTTAGCAAAGTTTATACTATTTCATTATAAGTCCTGTGACATTTAGAGTGATCCTGAAGACCTTGATTAGCTGGTTTGTGTGTATTTGAACAAGATTATCCCATAAGGGTCCCCAGAAGCAAGGATGAATACCTATGATTTAAAGGGATAATTCACCCAAAATTGCTGTTAGTTTACACACAGGCCATCCAAGATATAGATGACGTCAGTAAAACATTAAAGATGATTTTTAACCAAGCCCAAGGTTCTTGGTGATTTATAATATGCAAGTCAATGGGTGCTGTAACTTTGAGAAGCAAAGAAGAAAGTACAGGAAACACAACATTAATACCCAAGGCTGCTGATGACATATTTAGGCCTTATAAAGCGATGCAATGCAATATGGTTTTCTGCACAATCAAGAGTCTGGAGCTTAAGCTTTGTCACATAATGATATATGTGTGGTAACAACGTAGCGCATTACTGACGCTATTGTTGTTTACAAAAGAGAGGAAGGACGTCTGTGCAGACTGTGGCATCATCAGCCTCTGTGATGCCAGGTTATGCTTTAACTGCTGGTGGTGAACTGGTTTGGTCTGCACACGCATCCTTCCTTTTTGTTATAAACAACAATGGCATCAGTTCAGGCATGATTTTGTCACCACCCATAAAGGCCCGTTCAAACCAATAACGATAACTATAAAAATAATGATATTAGCGTCCACACCAGCAAATTATATTGTCTGTTTATTCGAAGTGCATGCTCATCTGCCGCTTTAAATTCTCGAGCTCATGACAGCGGGATTGATTATGATTGGCTGTCAATATTTTTTATTGTTCATCAGCTTGAAAAAACAAACAAAAAACTATAGTTTCTCTGTGCCTTTATCGTTATAGCTGTGGTGTGGACTCTGCTATTCTTTAATATTGAGAACAATTTTTACAACTATATCTTAATCATTATCTTTATAGTTATCGTTCCTGGTGTGACCCGGCCTTAGGTTACCATGTGACAGAAAGCTTGAGCTCCAGAACCGTTCTCTGAGACTCGGGATTTCGGGATTTTTTACAATACTGTTGTAAATATTGCTCAGTATCTTGCACAATTTCACTGCATAAGATCTGGCCTGAGAGTGAGTAAATTAACAGCATTTTTTTTTTTCTCACATGGTTTGCTCAGTTGCAGAGTTTAGCTTTATTTACATAATTCCAGGTGTTTTATTTACAGGTGCCTCTTAAGATTTTAGAGCAGATCTGTTGTCTGAGAGTGGATGTTCCTATAGTCGACAATATAATCCGTCTTACTCAGTGGGATCA
The DNA here is from genome assembly GCF_936440315.1 of Barbus barbus. Classification (NCBI taxonomy): domain Eukaryota; kingdom Metazoa; phylum Chordata; class Actinopteri; order Cypriniformes; family Cyprinidae; genus Barbus; species Barbus barbus. The sequence goes on from NC_136755.1 coordinate 2,989,555, forward strand.
GGTCTGAGCGTGTCATCTGATGGACAATTGCTCACAGTCTATTGCTTTGTTCTGTGTCGAACACGCCAGACTCCATTTACATAAAATCCATAAAAAGAGATGGGCTGAAACCTGTTACCAGACAGTGGATTCGGACTTTGTATACTGTACTATATTATTCACTAAGCCAATACTAGCCAATGCATTTCTACAAAACCCAGCTTTCATGTTTAAACAGTAACTATAACACCAATATCCATATGTATGAAGTGGATATTAATCAGTGGTATATATATATAGCTGAATGATCGCAAATCCACACTGCATGCTAATCATATCACAGTCGCAGCCATGACATGTCACTGTCTAGCACCTCATTCAAACCACACTTTATGTTTAAGTTTATTAGCCTGAGTGCTGTGAATTTAGATAGGACTGAGATGAATCATTCTGGATAGCTGTCTGATAACTTGTTAAACCTATTATTAAAACTATAAAGAATGTGTTTTATTTATTCGTTTATGAGTTCATTTCTGAGTTGTTCTCTTATTTGACCCAGACATTTGAGTCTTTATAGTAACAAGGCGTGTGTTTCTGAATCAGTTTGTTGTGTTTGGAACGATTTTAGAGTCTGATAGCGTCTGATACTCAGTTGTTTAATGTATGATGCCCTCTGTAACTATCTACAAAGTTGGCAAGTATATCCTAGGTAACAATTTTTGGGTTTTGAAATATTCCTAAAATATTAAAATGTCCAGTGTTCTTGTCATGATTATAACATTATTTGAAAGTTACAAAAACATTTCTTAAAATATTCACCAAAAATATAATGTTATTTGAATGTTTATTCGTAGTGTTATATGAGCATTAAAATGTCATGTTTTACTGTTGTGCATATAACGGTATTTGAAGGTTACAAAACGTTTCATAAAACATTCTTTTTTTTTTCACCCAAAATATAACATTATTTGAATGTTTATTTGTAATAAGAATGTGAACGTTTCTCCTAAGCATTATGAGAGGAAAATCTTGAGGACGTTCTGAGATTGTTGTTCTAAGAAATGTTTTCAAAAACGTATTTTAAATATCAGTAATTTTATGAGAACATAACTTCAAGAATGTTTTGTTCTAACATTTATATAATGTTAGTGAAGGTTGTGACAACATTCCCTGTTAGCTAGGATGAGTGTTTCAAAATCTGTCATGCTGTATGTATTCCAGCTTTTAATCATAAAGTACAAGCTTTTCAAAGAATGCCCTAAGCCATATTACCTCTGATGCTGATACACATCGACATGCAGACATGTACAAACAGCTGTAATCTCTCAGTGTTACGATATGTTTGTTCGCAACGCACAAATCAAGTCATCATGAAGACAGTCGCTGTCTTGTGCTGGCACTGGCTGCTCATCGTCACGTCTCCACCCTGTCTATCAGACGGCGTTCCTCTTCTCCCGCTTGACTCATTCAGCCTGTGTCACTCTGTCATATGTGTTTGTAGACAGGTGACTGCAGTGGGCTACACCAGTAACCAAGCAATATTCAGTCATCGCTCAGTTAAAACTGAAAACAGTATGACTGTACTTCTGTATTTGGCCTGTTTCATACCACATGATTAACCAGAGAGTAAGTGGCAAAATAGCAGGCTCACAGAGTGCTTTCACGCTGACAGCATTTCTGCTCTGTACCAGAGCTGCAGCTCTACACAGAAAGTAAAGTGGTTTCTACATGAGTATTTGTTTTATTAATGGCTATATGCAGTTAAAAATTATATGAGGAGCTGGCCATTAAGTACGGAAGTTCTAAGCGGCCATGCATTATTATAATTGTCTTGTTTTCTCGTGATCACGACTTAATTTTCTCGTGATCTCGACATAACGAAAGTTGTTTTGTCATTATCACGACTTAATTTTCTCTGTGTATTCGGCATGAGAAAATGCTATAGAAGCAGCATCATCGCAGCATCATGGATGATCGTATTCGCTTTTACTTTGATCAGGGACTCACTCAAACTGAAATAATAAAAATAAAAATATGGTATAAGTACCATCCCAAATATTGAAGGTGTTGTGTGTGTGACCGACTACATTGATCCATGATAGAATACTTTTCATGCATATTCATACTCGGACATTTTAGCTCTGTGTCTGTCAGTGATTGACGACTTACACATAAGTGTTCGACACTTGAGAAGGAGGCTGTCGGGTCTGCAACTTTATCGTCGAAGACAATATAGCGACCCTGATTTTCTCACAATAGCTACAATTACGTCGTGAGAAAACGGTTTTTACGTTGAGATCATCAACTTTCGTTATGTCCAGATAACGACAAAACAACTTTCGTTATGTCGAGATCACGAGAAAATTAAGTCGTGATAACGACAAAACAACTTTCGTTATGTCGAGATCACGAGAAAATGAAGTCGTGATAACGACAAAACAACTTTCGTTATGTCGAGATCACGAGAAAATGAAGTCGTGATCACGAGAAAACAAGACAGAAAAATTATAATAATGCATAGCCGCTTAGAACTTCCGTAATTAAGAGTTATTTCTTAGTTAGAACTTTATCATTGCGAAATCTAATAGAAAAAAGAGGTCACATTTACATCCACGTAGTAATTATTCTAAAACAATGACAAATAAACTGTCATTAAACTGTAAATTAAAGCTTAAAGTGTTAGTTCACCCAAAAATGAAAATTAGCCTCTGTTTTACTCACCCTCGAGGCATCCTAGGTGTATATGACTTTCTTCTTTCAGAGGAATCCAATCGTAATATTAGAAAATTGTTATATAAAAAATTGCCCTGGCCCCTCCAAGCGTTATCATTGCAGTCGGCGGGTGTTTCTGTTGAACAGTCCACAACACGTCAAATAAAACACGCACATCTATAATAAAACGTGCCTCACATGGCTCCAGGGGGTGAATAAAGGCCTCCTGTAGTGAATCCATGCCTTTTTGTAAGAAAAATACCCATATTTTTAAACGTTATAAACACTTTTCTGTCACATCCGCTATCTGTTGTACGAGGAAGCCGTTCCGGCGGATGATGTTGGACGTATGTGTTGCACTCATGCCTCTGAGATATGCTAGTCTCGCGAGTTTGTTTACAGGAGCAAAGTTTCCTTATTTTAGCAAATGAAAACCAGTCTCCTCTTTGCCTTTCTCTACATCGAAATCCTCCGACAGTTTTCTTTACAAATCCCCTTTAAAGGGCTAGTTCACCCAAAAATGAAAATTCTGTCATTAATTAATTACTTGCCCTCATATCGTTCCAAACCCGTAGGACCTTCATTCATCTTCAGAACACAAATTAAGATATTTTTGATGAAATCTGAGGGCTGTCAGATCCTGCATAGACGGTAACACAACTGCAATGTTCCCAGTCCCAGAAATGTAATCAATGTTGTTTACATTAAGCATGCACGCATTTTCTCCTGAACGTAAACAACGCTGACTACGTTGATTACGTTCTGGGGCAAGTGGGTACATGCATCACGTTACTCTCCAAAATGGGGGAAGACGATAACTCGGGGAGAAGAATTGTTGAATAAATCATGTTATTTTAGTTTTCTTTGCGCACAAAAAATTATTCTCGTAGCTTCACAAAATTGAAGTTGAACCCCTGATGTCACATGGACTGTTTTACCGATGTCTTTGCTACGTTTCTACTGGGGACATTGTAATTGCATTGCTGTCTATGCAGGGTCTATGCAGAAATTAAATATCTTAATTTGTGTTCCAAAGATTAACAAAGGTCTTACAGGTTTGGAATGACATGAGGGAGAGTAATTAATGACAACACTTTCATTTTGGGGTAAACTATCCCTTTAAATCATCTGCATTGTGTCAGATTTACTGAATGGAAACAGCTGAGGCAGACTACTTGCATTAAATGGGAGAATAGAAAAAAATGTAATGTGGCAGCTCTAGCCAATCAGCAAAGTCATCATCGCTTGGTATTTATGACAGCTCATGTTGACAACACCAATGCAGATGCAATTAAGAGTTCCTGATACCTTAAAAATAGCCGTTAAATGGTTTGTGTCATGAAACGTGTGCTCAGTCTTGCTCTATACTGTGCATGCTCAATGGCAGGGCCAACATAAAATATAGAGTTTTTAATGTAATTTGGGGGTTGATAACTAGAGATGCACGCTGACCCGGCTGAAAATCGACACAAATATGTGACAATTCAAATCGGTTGAGACATTAAACAAATCCTGAGACAACTGGGTAGGATTTTATATGAATGTATCTCTGAGGGGAACTGACTGTCTTCAGAAAAGTTTATATAGTATTTTCTTTTCATCTTGCCTCAGTATAATGCATATTAAAGGTGCCATAGAATGCATTAATACAATATTTTAATTGCTCTCTGATATCTACATAGAAGGTATGTGGTTTAGGTAAGTGCAAAAATTCTCCAGAAACAGTTTTACATGTCCATTTTCAACCCTAGGATTTCTCCCCAGAATGAAACAGTCTGTTATTGGCTTATGTGGAAGGGTCATGAATAATAATGTTGAGCTCTGTTCTGATTGGCTGTTTCACAGTGCGGCTCATTTCAGTAGCTCACAGGAAGGAAACACAGGGAAAATATATATTTCAATACTTTCTCGCGCAGTTATATCGTTGGGTAATTATACTGTAAATAAAATGCGGGCATCAGGGAGCCGCTATTAATATGCTGGGCATTGAAACTGTTTTCAAATGCACGATCGCATTTTACTTTCGAGATTCGCGATTGCACGTACTCTGTTTATACTATGGAGTGGCAGTACTTACCAGACATTTTACAAGATCAGATTTTACAGATCTGTAAATCATTTGCCATCATCCTCAGGCATCTCTCATTTCTCTGTTTATGTGGTAAGTGAAATCTTATGTACTGTAACAGGCTACAGCTAGCAACGAGCTAACCATGTCCCTTTAGTGGCTCGCGTTATTTTATTAGAACGCGTTTTTTGCTTTCCGTGCCTTTCTGAATACAGACACCAACCCATCCCTGCACTTCACATCCCCTGCACAGCCTGGAACATAACATTTATTTCCATGATCTGCCATTTTCGCTGTTCTCCTCACTCTTATTTCTTCACAATACCTGCAGAACTTCTGATGGTTCGGCTGGCGGCTGGCATAGAAAATGGGCGGGTACATGCAAATATTTGGGGCATAACTATTAGTGATCCCGACTGTTACGTAACAGTCAGTGTTATGTTCTGATTTGCCTATATTTCAGTGGTCTTTTTTATTCACGAGATTTATATAAGAAGGAGGAAACAGTGGTGTTTGAGGCTCACTGTATGTCATTTCCATGTACAAAACTGCTATTATTCAACTATGCCAAGGTAAATACAGTTTTCAATTCTATGACACCTTTAAGGTAGTGTTTATAAGCACAGCGCTGCTTAGTTTACAGTGGAAAACTAAGGGAATGCTGTATTGCTGCTGTTCCATAAGCACCACCTGCTGGCAGAGAGTGAATTTGTATTTTAATTCAGCTCATCTGCTGTTTTTTAGGTAGTATAGTTTCACAAAACTAAAGCCAGACCATTCTGTTTTTGCTACAAATTTTGAAATTATACAATCTATACCTGTATGCAGCATCTTTGTTTGGATCATGATTAAAGGACATTAGCTGCCTCTATTTTTAACAAAGTCTCAGTTTGTTAGAGATGTATTTTATTTGTCTTATTTATTTATTTCATTTGGGATTTCTTTTAGAATTTCAATTTCGTTTTGTTATTTGGCATATTTCACAATGAAATGTACAGGATTTTGTCCAAGCAAAATTGGTCTTAAATCTAATTTTGTTAAATATAAATAAATAAATTGTGAGAAAATTGGATTGTGAGTTGAGTGAATTGTTACATCCCTATTTATAACTATTTAAAATTTGCTACTGAAATGTGAGTTTGGCAAGTAGTTTTTAAGATAAAGTATGAAAATTTACTTCATGAAGACTTTGGAATACAGACCTAAGGTTGAACTGTTTTTAAAGAAGTTTTGATTATAAAATATTGTAGTAAATGTTGTAATATGACACATGACACAGCCCACTATAGGGGGAGGAGCCCACTAAAATTATTTAAAGTAGCATTTCCTTGGCAATGCAAGGTCTGATTTCAAAAAGGTTTAAGTTTTTAAATAACATCTAAGTAAGGATCATTGCTAAAATATTTGATAGGAAAAAGGCAATAAATAACGATCACCAAGAGGTTAAATGCTCAAGATATTTTCACATTTTTACAGCTCTAATTTTACAGCTGTAGCTTTATATTTTACTGTTGAACACTCTTGATAACCTTTCTAACTCAAACTTTCTAACTTGTAGATTTTAAATAATGACTGAAATAGCCTTCGGGAACATAGTGGTTTAATAAAATAGTTTGTGTGTCTGGCATTGAGCATCAAGTCCAAATTATTTTTCAATCTATGGATGAATAATTTACTCCTGCATTTTATGTGGCTTTATAAAAAGCTTACATTGCATAAGATTTACATCTTCATATTTTATATTGACTTTGGTAAACATAGGCTCCTCGTTGAAGCTGCAGAAGACTCCTGCTAGACAGCAAGATGCTCGAGTGGGTTCTGGGAATACTGTAACCTGTTAATATGGGCGCTAAAATAAATGCAATGTGAAACAGACTTTAGTCAGTCACCCAAAACTGTCTTGGAAGAATCAGCACAATGGCAGCTTGAAATAATATTAATTGCCATGTTAACGGTTTCCACAGCAACATTATTCCATCCGACCGAGAAACAGGCAGCAGTTAAGCAGCTGTTGAGGTAGCAGTGTCTCATCTTCTGTCAAACTACACAAACCATCTTCGTAATGGGCATGATTAAAACCAAAATTGCAAAAGATAGATGTCTTGTTTTCAGAAGATATGTCTTGAAATACTTTTTTTTTACTTTTGTAATTGATTTAGTAATTTAGTAAAGTTTTAAAAGAGTGATATCTGGAAACGTCATCATGTCTACGTTTTATTGGTGAGGCCAGTGCTGTAAAAAATCATTATATGTTTAATCCAAGGCACTAAAGTTTGATTGAATTCTGTAGCAGTAAATGCCTCTTATTTTGTACAAATACAGTGCTGCCAAAAAAAAAGTATTTTTTCTTTCTTTTATAACAAAAAGTACGTCACAGAATATGCACACACTTTGAAAAGCATAATCCAAGATCAAAATAAATATATCAACTGTTTTACTTTCTTTTTAATATGGGGTTTGCAACTTCTTCTGCAAAAGCACATGCTCTGTAACACAGGCTGATCGATTGCTTCTGTCTGTCGTGCTGCTGAGTTTGCGATTGTAGCTCCGCGGAGCTTCGCTTTTCTGTTGAATCTTTATCTTACTTTCACTCTCTGTTGTTTTAAGTGATAATATATAACTTAATTCCCACCATATTTCTGGTATTATCTATCAAACTAATTTGATCGTTCGCTTGTTAAAACCACGAGTGCGGCGCGTTAGCATTCGTTACGCGGTTAGCTTGTCACTCACGGTTCCATTCACGCCTATTATTGTTTTATCGCTGCGTTTTTACGAGTTCATCAAACAACAGTGGTAAGCAAATTATTTTTCAATCACGGTGAGTAATGGCTTCTTCTCCTGCTATTGTTGTTTGCACTGTTTGCCACATGTACGGTTTATTTTTCTCTGTTGGCGATGAGGGATTCACATGTGATAAATGCAGGGAAATAGTTAGGCTGACAGAGAAGATTTCAGAATTATAGACACGCATCCAAACATTATTTGAGGACAGAAAGAATGTGAGGGCTGTAGATACTGTTTTGGATGCGACTAGCTCAGGGAGTCCTGTACATTGTTCGGTTCCGGTAGAGACCGTGCAGCAGGGCAGCTGGGTAACTGTAAGGCGGCCTAATCGCGGGTCAAAACACCACTCTTCTGTTCTGATCAAAACATCAAACAGGTTCTCCCCACTCAGTGACGCACCCACTGAGAAACCTGATGAAAGTGCTCTAGTTACTGGCGATTCTATTGTACGGAACGTGAAAATAGAGACACCAGCCAAAGTCCAATGCTTACCGGGAGCCAGAGCGCCTGACATCTTGGCTAATTTAAAAGTGCTGGCTAATGCTAAACGTAAATTCAGTAAGATTGTTATTCACGTCGGCGCTAGCGATGTTCGACTTCGCCAGTCGGAGATCATTAAATATAATGTTGACGAGGTGTGTGAACTTGCAAGTACGATGTCAGACACTGTAATATGCTCTGGTCTGCTCCCTGCTTACCGGGGTGATGAGATTCATAGCAGACTGTCGTCACTCAATGACTGGATGTCTAAGTGGTGCCTGCAGAATAACATAGGTTTCATAGACAAATAGAATATTTTTTGGGGCAGACCTGACCTGGTGAAAAGAGATGGTCTTCATCCCTCTTGGGGTGGTGCCGCTCTTCTCTCTAGAAATATGGCACATAGTCTTAGAGTTCGTACTTGACTAACTGGGGCCCAGGTCAGGAAGCAGACAGACTGGCTAAACTGACCATCTGCTAGCTGCCTCAAGTCACAGAAGTGAGTTAATTCTCAGCACATAGAGACTCTTTCACCTAGATATCACACTATAGAGACTGTGTCTGTTCCCCAAACTAGAAAATACAGAAAACATCCAAACCAAATTAAGAGTAACAATTTAATTGATGTTCAACAAATAAAAAAACAGATATAATACAGATAAACAAATGATAAAACTTGGCTTATTGAATATTAGATCCCTTTCTACAAAAACACTTTTTGTAAATGATATAATCACTGACCATAAACTAGATGTGCTTTGTTTGACAGAAACCTGGCTGAAACCAGATGACTACATTACTTTAAATGCGTCTATCCCCCAAGATTACAGTTACAAACATGAACCGCGTCCAAAAGGTAAAGGGGGAGGTGTTGCCACAATTCATAGCAATATTTTCAGTATTTCTCAGAGGTCGGGTTTCAAGTATAATTCGTTCAAAGCAATGGTGCTTCATATAATTTTATCCAAATAAACAAGTGTTAATGATAAATCCCCTGCGATGTTTGTACTGGCTACTGTATAGAGGCCACCAGGGCACCATACAGACTTTATTAAAGAATTTGCTGATTTTCTATCTGAGGTAGTGCTGGCTGCAGATAAAGTCCTAATTGCTGGTGATTTTAATATCCATGTTGATAATGAAAGAGATTCATTGGGATCAGCATTTATAGACATTCTAAACTCTACTGGTGTTAAACAACATGTTTCAGGACCTACTCATTGTCAAAATCATACTCTAGATTTAATACTGTCATATGGAATTGATGTCAGTGGCGTTGAAATATTGCAGCAGAGCGATGATATCTCAGCTCATTATCTAGTTTTGTGTATATTACATTATAGCTAAATCTGTAAAGCCAACTCCTTGTTACAAATATGGTAGAATCATTACTTCTACCACAAAAGACTACTTTATAAATAATCTTCCTGACTCAATTCCTCAGCATATCAATAGCTCAGAACAACTTGGTGATGTAACAGAAACAATTGACTCTCACTTTTCTAGCATTTTAGATACGGTTGCTCCTTTACGCTTAAGGAAGATTAAGGAAAAGAGTCCAACACCGTGGTATAATGAGCACACTTGGCCCTAAAGAGAGCAGCCCGGAAAATGGAGCGCAGCTGGAGAAAAACAAAATTAGAGGTATTTTGTATTGCTTGGCGGGAAAGTACCCTATCCTACAGAAAAGCATTAAAAACTGCTCGATCTGCTTACTTTACGTCTCTTTTAGAAGAAAACAAACACAACCCCATTTATTTATTTAATACAGTGGCTAAATTAACAAAAAATATAACAGGTGCAGACATAACAGCAGGTGCAGACATTACCCAGCAGCACAGTAGTAATGACTTTATGAACTACTTTACTTCCAAGATCGAAACTATTAGAGATGAAATTGTAACCATGCAGCTGTCAGCCACAGTATCGCATCAGGTAGTGCACTATAGATCCCCTGAGGAACAATTCCACTCATTCTCTTCTATTAGAAATTAAGAATTGTATAAGAATTAAGAATCACTCTATATTTCTTCGCGACCTGATGAAACTTACCAATTTGCAAAACTAACGGAATGTATAGTTGATATCAAAAACTGGATGACTAGCAATTTCTTATTGCTAAATTCTGAAAAAACAGAGGTATAAATTATTGGACCAAAAACTTTAGCCTGTAATAACCTAGATCACTGTCTAATACTTGATGGCTGCTTTGTAAATTCATCTTCATCAGTTAGGAACCTAGGCGTACTTTTTGATAACAATCTTTCCTTCGAGAAACACAAAACATGTTTCTGGCATTTGTAAAACTGCATTTTTCCATCTTAAAATATATATCTAAATTACGACCTATGCTCTCAATGTCAAATGCAGAAACATTAATTCATTCATTCATGACCCCAAGGCTAGATTATTGTAATGCTTTATTGGGTGGTTGCTCTGTACGTTTAATAAACAAACTCCAGCTGGTTCAAAATGCAACAGCTAGAGTTCTTACTAGAACCAGGAAGTATGACCACATTAGCCCGGTTCTGTCAACACTGCACTGGCTCCCTATTAAACATCATATACATTTTAAGATCTTGCTAATTACTTATGAAGCCCTGAATGGTTTGGCACCTCAGTATATGAGTGAGCTCTTATCGTATTATAGTCCTTCACATCCGCTGCGATCTCAAAGATCTGGCCATTTGATAATACCTAGAATATCAAACTCAACTGTGGACGGGAGATCGTTTTCCTATTTAGCGCCCAAACTCTGGAACAATCTACCTAACACTGTTTGGGAAGCAGACACACTCTCTCAGTTTAAATCTAGATTAAAGACCCATCTCTTTAACCTGGTTTACACATAATACACTATCGCATTTCTATAATTCAAATCCGTTAAAAGATTGTTAGGCTGCATTAATTAGGTCAACCGGAACCGGGAACACTTCCCAAAACACCTGATGTACTTGTTACATTGTTAGAAGAATGGCATCTATGCTAATATTAGTCTGTTTCTTTCTTATTCCGAGGTCACCGTAGCCACCCAGATCCAGACTGTATACAGATCGTGACCTAGAGATGACCAGCCAGGACACCTAGATGAGCCCCAGAGACTGATCCCCAATGAAGACCCTGTCTCCAAGACGGCCATCGGGACAAGACCACAGGAAACAGATGAGTCCTTTGCACAATCTGATTCTGCTTTAGCCTAGATTTAAACTGCTGATTTTGTCTGGCCAGAGGAGAATGACACTATTTCGACAAACTATTTCCCCGTCTAAATACTGTGAAGCTGATATAAATCCACCCAGCTTTATATCAAGCTTATGTAAAGCTGCTTTGAAATAATTCTGCATTGTTAAAAGTGCTATACAATAATATTGACTTGACTTCAAAATATTGGGGTTGTCTATTTGTTTTAACTTGCAATGTCTGGCAATTAAAAACAAACAAACAAGACAATGAATAAATCAAATAAAATAAAATTATAGCAGAATCAATAACATGGTTGCGTATTTGCTTGTATTATGTTTGTTTGGAATCAAATGTTGGTTTGTAGTATTGATAAATGTATAGGATTCAAACACATTTGCTTTTTACAGCTTTAAAAAGCAAAATTAATAGGACTAACATATTGTTATTGCACAGACTGATCTAAATTTATTTCTTCATGTACTTATCATAATTTTAAGACATGCATAATCACAGTGAGGCTGAACATGTAGCAGCTTTCAGTGTTGTAGTGTGGTGTACTGTGTTTATTCTGTCATCTGTTTATCCAGAGTGGATATTCCTGTGTTCCAGAGCTCTGCCTGTGAAAGGCCACGCTTGACTAGGCAGTTAGGCTGGAGCCAGCCTCTTCTTCACTACGCTCCATGATTTACATAGCTGTATGGACGTCACACACACCCCACAATGAGTCTGATTGCGTCAGAAGCCTTCCATTCTTTCTCTCTGTCTCCTTACACACACATGCACATAAACCACTTCCCTCCCCCACCATCGTCAGGCTTCAGCAATCTGCCTCCCGGAGGACTTTCTCTGACGGAGGCAGCCCTCCCCCATCTGTTCAGGTCTCGCTGATTCCCATGAGACTGGACTGAATCCTTGTGAACAAGGTTAAAGTGTTCACTATTAAACACAACACTTGACTTGTGCTCAAGGTCTGACTGAACACACAAGGTTTGGAGCAGCTCTACCTGCAAGGTTCAAAATGATGAGAATTTAAGAAGATATCATGAAAGTAATTGTTTACTCATTTATAAGTTGTTCCAAACCAGTATGAGTTACTTTATTCTGTTAAACCTATATATAAAGATAATTTGAAAAGTATGGGTAACCAAACAGTGATGATCATCTTTTGTGTGTTCAGAAAAAAAAAATCATAATAATAATACAGGTAAAAACTTGAATAATGTATTTTTTTAAGGAATCCCTTTAAGTAATATTTTGGCAGTAACAAATATGAAAGTTTTTATAGTAAATAAATATTCAAATAAATCTTTACTTGGTATGAATGCTTTTATCTTTGGCAAAATAAACATTTGGTAACACTTTACCTAAAGCCTTTATGTATAATGCATTATTAAGGGCTATTAAAGGGTATAATGCATTACAATTATTCAAAATGTGTGTTGTAATACATAATATATTGTTGTAAATAAGTATAACCAAATTTACAATGCACAGTAACAATACACATTAATTTATATATATGTATGTGGGTATGCTGTTAATGTTCGAATTATAGGCCAGGCTGTTTTAGAATCAGCTGATAGCATTTGCTGTCTTGACATGTCAAACTGGTGTAAACTGGATTGTTGTTTGCCTGCAAGATTGAGCAGGTATGTGTTAGGAGATGTGTGAAGTCAACACTTGCCTGCCCGGGTGAGTTCTGCCAATCGCCTCAAAACTACTTGGGAAATAAATGTTACAGAGTTTCCAAATAAATGCAATCACACACTCGCTGACTCACTGAAGGTTTTTTTGGGGCTTTTGCACAGTGATTACTATTATAAACACTTCCCCTAAACTAAAATACTCAGTTAGTCAGACAGGGGGAAGTGACTGATGTTTTGGGCGTGTGTCATTGGCTGATGTGTACACGGTCATTATTCACACCTTCATAGCCTTGTGTAGGAGACAAAAGTCATTGGCGGATGAGATCATCCAAGGGCATAATATCTCACAATGAATGTGTTTAATATTAGAATGCAGCAATGCACTGTCGGCTCCTGTGTGCACTGCTTGCACAATTAAAGCATGCTTGCACAATTAAAGGGACAAGTAACATAAATAATTAGCACAAACTACCGGAGGTGTGCTATACACTGAATTCGGAAACGCTTGCTAATGTTACTACTATTGCTGTTTTTACCATATCTTTTCAGGAGTAGTATGCTAGCATGTGGTTCCAAATTCAATGGTAGTCTTTGTGTAAGGTCGCTATAATAACCAACTGGCATGCTGTTTTAGAATCAGCTTATAGTATTTAAAATTTAGTTCACCCAAAAATGAAAATTAGTCCATGTTTTACTCACCCTCAAGGCATCCTAGGTGTATATGCCTTTCTTCTTTCAGGTGAATCCAGTCGGAGTTATATTAAAAATTCTCCTGGCTCTTTTAGGCTTTATAATGGCATGGGTGGGTGTTTTTTGTTGTGTATTTTGTCAACATTGTTTATTTAACTACATCACCCAGAATGCAGTGTTACGTTGTATAAGGAAGTGTTCCGGTAAAAAGTTGACATATGGAAAACTTAGTAAAGAGCAGTCATGCTAAATCAGTGCAAGTGTAATATTTGTCTAAATGCGTTAATTCCTTCCAAAGATGTAATAAAAGTGGCGACGAGGATTCAGTTAATCCGCGTGTGTTATGAGGATGCGGAAGTGAAGCGCTTGACGGTGAAATCGCTAGAAAAATAGAAGAGACCCTGCTGCTAATCCACGTCTTGACAAAAAGGGGGAGGACAGACAATGATTCAGATAAGTGACAGAATTGATTGTTAATGATGGAGAATGGAACAAAATGGCATCAGTTTTTGGCAATATGGGTCCATTTTTTGAAAGTAGTGAGCAGCGGAGTTCTTATACAGAATTATTTGAGTACTTTGTGGCAGCGAAGAGAAAGTTGTACCCACTTTTTTAAATGTGATAGGTCCAAAGACATTCACTCTACTGCGTAACCTCCTACAACCAGAGAAGTCTGGAGAGAAAACATATGATCAAATAGTGAACACTCTCAAAGCACATTTATCTACAAAACCCTTAGTAATTGCAGAGCGATTTCGGTTCCACCGACTAAATCAGCAAGAAGGAGACACTGGGACAATATTTGTGGCAATGCTAAAAAAATTAGCTGAGCATTGCGAATTTGGTGATGTACTGAACGACACACTTCGGGATAGATTAGTGTGCGGAGTCCTCTCTGAAGGCGTACAGCCAAGACTGGCTGCTAAGGAAGCTCAGCAACTGAGGATAAGGATCTGGAGTTCCGCAGCTGTAATAAAAAAGGACACACAGAGTGTGCATGTAGAAATAAGGCAGGGAAAGGGAAAATTCAGCAGAAATCATTCAGAAGGAAGCAAAAGTGTACATAATAATGTAAGCAAAAATGGTGTATTCACCGTTGACGAAGAAAACAAGAGGGTCACAGACATATCTGACGATGAATTTCCTTTGCATATGCTCACTGTCGCAGGGGGAACAAGGTGGACCGGCAGGCCATACACCTGACGACACCGAAAACACTGGATTTAGAGGGAAGTTTTGGAGCTAGGCAGCATGGAGGGAATCAATGTAAAATTGACTGGCGAGCCAGAATGCCAGTCAAAATTCTTAAAGGCCTGGCCCCTGCCATATGCATTCAAACCCAAGGTAGAGGCAAGCTTAACTGAACTTGTGGAGAATGGTGTGCTCGAACCAGTAAGCATCAGCAAGTGGGCAACACCTATTGTTCCTTTTCTAAAGAAAGATGGTGGCATAAGAATTTGCAGGGACTTTAAAGTCACTGTAAATCCAGTGTTGTCTGCAGAACAATACCCCTTACCTCACATTAATGACCTCTTTGCTGGATTGGCTGGAGGGCAACAATTCATCTCAACCAGGCATATCTGCAAATGCATGTTGAGGAACAGTCCAGAGAACTTCTCACTATCAACACACACACAAGGGCCTATTTCGGAATAAGCATTTACCATTCGGAATTACTTTGGCTCCATCCTTGTTTCAGCGAACGATGGACCAGATTCTGGTAGGGCTTCCGGAAGTAGTGTGTTACTTAGATGACATTCTTGTGACCGGCACGGACAACAAGTCACACTTGCAGCACCTGGACGCTACCCTCAAGAGAGCAAAAGAGTAATGATTAAGAGTGCGGAAGGACAAATGTGAATTATTCCAGTCTGCAGTCAAATACCTGGGCCATGTCATTGATTCCTCTGGTCTACATATGTCCCCATCCAAGGTTAAAGCCATGGTGGATGCTCCAGAGCCCAAAAATGTCAGTCAGCTGCATTCTTTCCTCGGCTTGCTTAATTAACACGAGCAGTTCATTCCAAACATCGATATCCTGCTGAAACCTCTGCACAATTTGTTGTGTCATGAAAATAGTTTGAGGTGGACCACTGAATGTCAGGAGACATTCAAAAGAGTGAAAGAGACTTTGTTCAAATCAAAAGCCCTTACCTATTTTGACCCTGCTCTTCCGATTCAACTGCTCTGCAACACTTCCCCATATGGTGTGGGAGCTGTCTTGTCTCACATCATGCCGAATGGTCAAGAGAAGCCGATCGCATTCGCTTCGAGGAGTCTGAGCAAAGCCGAAGCAAACTATGCTCAGATTGAACGTGAAGCATTGAGTATCGTATTTGTAGTGCATAAGTTCTACCAGTATATTTTTGGAAGGAAGTTCACGATGGTTACCGATCATCGTCCGCTTACTGCAATTGTTGGCCCTTACCATGGCATTCCCTCTCTTGCTGCTAGTGGGATGCAAAGATGGGCTTTGTTATTATCTGCTCACACCTACAACATCAAGTACTGCAAGTCAGAACTGCACGGTAATGCGGACGGACTGACCAGATTGCCTCTCGCTGACCCAGTAAAAGAGGCAAAAGTGGCTGAAATTTTCTACTTCAGTCAAGTGGAAAGGGCCCCAGTGACAGCTGCACAAGTGCGCAAGAGCACACGAAATGACCTCGTCTAATCCAAGATCATGGATTTTGTTATTGCAAGGAAAGGTGAGAATGATGACCTAGAGCTCAAACCATACATCTCTTGACGTCATTAACTTTCGGTGCAGTCAGGCTGTTTGTTGTGGGGAAGGAGAGTGATTATTCCACCAGCTCTGCGTAAATCAGTGCTGAAAATGTTGCAAGACGGACGGCCAAATTGAGGAAAAGGCAAGAACATGTACGCCATGCCAGAGTATACACAATGTACAGAGGTGTCAAGTAACGAAATACAAATACTTCGTTACCTTACTTAAGTAGAAATTTTGGGTATCTATACTTTACTGGAGTAATTATTTTTCAGCCGACTTTTTACTTCTACTCCTTACATTTTCACGCAATTATCTGTACTTTCTACTCCTTACATTTTAAAAATAGCCTCGTTACTCCTATTTTCCGAAATTAAAAAAATTAAAATAAAAACCTATCCAGATAAATCGCGCCAACCGGATAGAGTGAATTGTGGTTGGAATAGAATATAAACCTATACCATTCCGACACCCTATTGGTTTGTACGCGATCCATCGCACCTGCACATGACACAAATCACGTCACACTCAAAAAAGATTATTTCTTAAAAGTATTTATTTCTCCACTACTGGCTCATTTATCAAACGGGTGCTTTCTCTTCGTCCGTTGCCCTCACAGATTCCTGCAGCTAAGCTTGGATGTACATTTACATTCCAATAAAGGTTATTGATGACCAGGGGCGTAGCACCAAATTCTGGGCCCTATGCACAAGCAGTGGCCATGGGCCCCCGTAAACTCGAGGTTCACAACTACCCTTACTACTAATCTAAGAACTCTTATATGTATAACAAAAAAAGCCTTATTACACAACTTCTCTGAATTTCTGTTTTATTTGCAGAATGCTTGAAAGCTAACAGTAGATGCCACCAAAGGTAGCCTAACATTATAGGCATGCATGAAAATTGAAACACTTTTTCATTTGGCTGAAGAGAACAGCTTTTTAATGCTTAATTTACAAAATGCTTAATTTACAATGAAAGATAAAAAAAAAACTTAACTCGCTTGTCAATTTAAGGGGCAAAAAAAAACTTCCTCAAAGTGCTAAACACTGAAATTTATACCCCAGTTAGTGCCCACTGACTGGTCTTCTTGGTGGCAAAATCCTTGATTAGGTCCTTAAAGTCCAGTTTTCTTGCCAACTGACTTTCAATGGAGAGAAGGGCAAGGCTGTTCAATCTATCCTGACTCATTGTTGATCTCAGGTAGTTTTTGCTACTAATATGACAGATATCCTCATGAACCTATATGACATTGAGCCTACAAAGTTAGACTATTATAGTCCAATAACAAATATGAATTTAGTTTTCGAATTAGTATACTATTGAAATAGTGTAGGCTATGCAAACAAGGCATCATGTAATTTATAATTTTGTGTTATGCCGTTGTGTTATATTAGCACTGATAATCTTATTATATAGGTATTGAAGTGTTTTGTAACCACAGCAGGAGTTCATTTGTAGACTATTTGCTCTCACATTTTGGGCTCACCTTTCTTGGGAAAGAAGTCCGTTAGCAGTTGCTTTCCCTTATTTCTTTTTCTATCTCTTTCCTGTCTCTCTTTTCTTTTCTGAGAACCGGATTTTGCTTTCTTTGACATCATCTTCCGTTGCACAGTTCAGCACTGCCGTCTGCCGCTTCAGCAGAATGAACGGCACTTCAAATGCGCCTAGTCATAAAGCCCGGTGAAGGTGGACTAAACCATTTCGTGCAAGGGAGAGGGTGCCTGTCCTCAGACACTATATGTACTTGGACACCATTTAATACATCAATCAACTGATGCATTTACCCAAAATATTAGCATTTACATTAGTTAACAACATTTATTGTGATCTTAAAATTATATTTAAAGGAAAATAAAATTTCACTCCTCAGGGGCCCTCCCCCCACTTGGGGCCCTGGCAATTTAGTCCCACTTTTCACACAACTACGACGCCCCTGTTGATGACATGCCTCTGAAGTTTGACTTTTTGCACCATTACAATACTTACAGGCAACTAGTTATCATATCTTCCGCTCCATGAAACACGTTAATGCTCAGTAGTACACATATATGGTTTTTTAATGTATTTGCATTGTACTAAAATGCGTTCATTTTCAGAGGGCACATATCCGGCTGAAACAGGTAGCCTAGTGCATCCCACATTTTTCAACATTAACATTTTAATATAACATTATAGTCATTATGGCCTTTAGAAAAATGTTTTTTTGAGGAGGTGGAGTAGTGCACAATAGGCCCCTGTGCCGCGGCCTAAGCTTTTGTCCTTAATGGCATTTTTTTTTCTTCCATTACTTTTACTTTTATACTTTAAGTAGTTTTGAAACCAGTACTTTTACACTTTTACTTGAGTAAAAAACTTGAGTTGATACTTCAACTTCTACAGAAGTCTTTTTAAACCCTAGTATCTATACTTCTACTTGAGTAATGAATGTGAATACTTTTGACACCACTGGCAATGTACCACAAGTGGCACCGCCGCACCCATGGGAATATCTGTAGGAACCATGGTATCGCATTCATGCTGATTTTGCAGGCCCAGTCGAGGACAAAATGCTGTTGGTTGTCAGTGATGCACGCATCACGTGGCTTGAAGTGGCTATCATGAAGACAATTGAGAAGTTGGGAGAAATTTTCAATAGATTTGGACCACCCGTGCAGTTTGTCTCAGACAATGGACCCCAATTTATATCGCATGAGATGGTCACATTTCTACTAGCAAATAGGGTACAACATATCAAATAGGGTCTTGAACTATAGCAGCGGCCCGAAATGGGTTCCAGCTACTGTGGAGACCCAGTCAGGTCCTGTGTCATATAAGCTTAAAACTGCTGGAAACCTTCTCTGGAGGAGACATACAGATCAGTTGCTGAGTGGCGCCAATATATCCACAGATCTTTCTGGAGGTACCGATGGCGCTGATCAAGCAGACGAGAGCTCACCAGCTTCTGTGACCTTCACCACCGAGCATACCCAGACACCACATTCTCCACCTACCTAAGGAACTGTCATTACCTGTTGTTTCAACAGAAAATGGGAGTCAAGCAGGTCACTGATATCCAGTAAGGAAGTGGTGCCCACGTTTCTTGGATTAAATTTAGGCAGAATAATCCCCTATGGGTAAATTAGGGTTTGAGGTAGTCCACCCTCATTGCCAGGGAGTTGTGTTCATATACAAGACATTTAACAAGAAAGACTGAATTTTCCGAGAATATTTGTAAGAAAAAAAAAAAAATGTGTTCACAGAATGTTACAGTGAAACTGAATGGCATACCTTCATTCTGCAAGTGATAATTAGTTGTTTATTTATGTTGACCTTAAGAATAAGAGGGGAGGAAATGTTGTGTATTTTGTTAACGTTGTTTATTGAACTACATCTCCCAGAATGCAGTGTTCCGTTGTTGTTACGTCCATATTTGAAACAATATAAACAGTTTTGTGTAACTTCCGCTAACTGTCGTACGGGAGTTCATGACAGATAACGAAGGACTTTGGCGCGGCGCAGTGCATGTGCGTGTGAGTCTCGAAAACCAAACGTATGTTTACAGCAACAAAGGAAGCAAAGTCTCCTTGCTTTATCAAAGGAAAACCAGTCTCCTCTTGGCTTAATGTTATTATTCCAACATTTTTCTTTACAAATCCTCGTTTTGTGCTTTTAAGTCATGACCCGCATTTTGTTTTTCTTCTCGCTCCACATTCGTCACGAATCACCGGCTTGTGCGCAACGCATACATCCTATGTCATCCAACGGAACGGCTTTCATGTATGACAGTCAGCAGAAGTGAGAAAAAGGTGTTTATATCATTTTAAATATGGATATCTGCCTTACAAAAACACATCAATGCATTACAGGAGGACTTTATTCACACCCCAGAACCGTGGGAGGCATGTTTTATTATGGATGCACGCGCTTTATTTAGCTACGTTTGGACTTGAACAACCTCCCCCTCCGCCAATGCCATTAAAAAGCTTAAAAGACCCAGGACAATTTTTAATATCACTCTGACTGTATTCCTCTGAAAGAAGAAAGTTTTATACATCTAGGATGCCTTGAGAGTGAATAAAACATGGACTAATTTTCATTTTTGGGTGAACTAACTCTTTAAGTACTTTCATGTTTAGCTGCATATTGCTGCAGATATTATCTTCTCAGTGAGGTGCTTCACATGATCTTCAATGAACTATCAAAGAAACTATAGTTTGCTTTATAATAGTACTGCACTAAATTACATAAAACTAGTTTGGGTGATTCTAATACAATGGCTGAGGGAGTGGTGGCATATATTTGACATATTTTTCTCTTCTGACTATTATAACAAATCTCTCTGTATTTTAAAAGTCTATGCTATAGACTATTTTTTCTTTTGCTACTGGAACAAATGGGAACACAAAAAAATGCACGTTTACCGATCTATGACAACTTCCGCTTCTGAGAACCCCAAAAAATGTAAGATGTGAGATGACAAACAACTAAAAAAAATTATTCACTCAAGCTTGGAAAATAGTACTTTTTTCATATCCTGTGGGTGAACATGTAAACACATCTCTTTTAAAAGTGCCTCAAACAAAACACTTGTATGCCTTTCAGATTTTTTAAAGGGGACACCGGATGCTTATTTTCCAAGTTGCTATGATTCTTTAGGGTCTTCTTGAAATGTCTGTAACATTGGTTAAAATTCCTCAATGGCCGTGTAAAACAACAACCTTTTTACTTTGTCAAAAACAGCTCTGTTCACAGTGAGCCGCATATCTCTTTAAATTATAATGAACCTCACCCTGCCCCTCTCTTCTGTGGGGTGTTTCGACACGAATATCCACTGTTTCCCTGAACGCAGAAGTCTCATCCGGAAAGATACTTTTCAAATCCGGTCTCTGGTACTTCTAGTCAATTAAACGCACAGCTTAACACTTCACACATTTTTATATTTAGTTATATTTAAGAAGTTTCAGTTTATTCAATTCACTCAATCTTTTTACCCCATTTTAACATGGATTTTTATGGAGACCGGAACACAAGAGCATCCAAACACAAGTTAAAATCCACCATGGCAGCGCTTATTGATTACTCAGGAAAAAGGTGGATATCTCTATATCCCTTGGACGTGGTCTTATAGACCATTTGGATGTTTGCAAACAGCGATAACATTTTTGTGGTAACATCTCTGCCCTGACGCACCTGGACAGAACCAACACATATGTCAGGATGCTGTTCATTGATTTCAGTTCCGCCTTCAATACAGTGATCTCATCCACACTGATCTCCAAGCTCATTGATCTTGGCATCAGCCCCTCCCTCTGTAACTGGACCCTGAACTTTCTCACCAACGGACCACAGTCTGTTAGGATCAGTACCCACGCCTCCTCCATCCTCACTCTAAACACTGGGGTACCACAGGGCTGTGTGCTGAGCCCAATCCTCTACTCCCTTTTCACCCATGACTGCATACCTGTACATGGCTCTAACTCCATAATCAAGTTTGCAGATGACACCACGGTGGTAGGCCTGATCAGCGGCAATGATGAGACTACAGGGATGAGGTCCAGCATCTAGCAACGTGGTGTGCCAACAACAACCTTGCACTCAACACCCAGAAGACCAAAGAGCTGATTGTAGACCACCGGCGGACTAAGAAGGACCACACACACACTCTCATCTACATTGATGGGACCGAAGTGGAGCACGTGGCGAGCTTCAAGTTCCTTGGTGTCCAACTCTCTGAGGATCTCTCCTGGGCCCTTATTACCTCCATACTGATCAAAAAGGCACGACAGTGCCTTTACTTCCTTAGGAAACTAAGGGAAGCTCACCTGTCTCCCCACATCCTGCTGAACTTTTACCGTTGCATTATTGAGAGCATTCTCACAAACTGCATCACAGTGTGGTATGGCAACTGCACTGTTTTGGACCAGAAAGCCCTCCAACGGGTGGTGAAAACTGCCCAATACACCACTGGTGTCGTGCTACCCTCCATCAAAGACATTTACCACAAACGCTGCCTAAGGAGAGTGAGAAGTATCATCAAAGACTCCTCTCACCCCAGTCACAGACTGTTCACTCCTCTCCCATCTGGGAAACGTTATAGAAGTCTTCGCTGTCGCACCAGCAGACTCAGGAACAGTTTCTTTCCCTCAGCTGTCAGCCTACTGAACTGCAATCTCAGGCGCTGAACACTACATCCAAGATGGACCACCTAATGGATAAAAAAAAAAACTGCACTGTTCAATAACCTGTCTGCACTCTTCACTCACAATGTTCTTATTTTTTCCTCTGCTATTTTGCACATTTCTGATATTTTGCACATTCCCTTGCACATTTCAACCTCCGGATGCCGTTAAGGTCATTGGCCATATATAAACATATGCTACTTACATACCTTACTTTATAATGCACCTACTGTTTATACTTCCTTGCAACCTAAGTTGTCTGTACAGTCATTTGCACTGAGCTAGTCTCTCCCCCTCCACCTCATAACTTGCACTATATATCATAAAACTTAATGTATATACACATTTTTTATATTTATTTATATACTTTTTTTTGCAGTTCTGGTTAGATGCTAACTGCATTTCATTGGCTCTGTACTTGAACTCTGCACAGTGACAATAAAGTTGAATCTAATCTATTCTAATCTAATTTAAACGTGGATTTTGGGTCTTGGCAGTCTGTTAAATTGGCTGCACACTAGGCTCCTGGAAAACCCGTAGAAGTCAGCCAATCAGATTTAGACTTTTGCCTTTACAAAGGGCAAAAGCCCAGATGTTTCCAGTTTAAACATTTTTTTTTTCCTCCGTGTCAAGAGAAAAACACATGAGCTGATGACAGCAGAGGTAGAATCGATCTGGATCAGATCAGAAATCTGTAAGAAGTCAGTCTTCTCAAATGGGATCACGCATGCAAATGTAATCTTATTAAACTGGTACCAGAATCCAGGATAAGCATAGGTAATCACCATTTGGATGAACAATAGGTGCTTTCCCACCGCGTACTTCTAGGAACTTAGTGCTAGGAACTAGCCAGCAGGGTCTAGACAACCAATTTCTCCCTCGGGCCATTTTCCTGGTTGGACCAGCAGTAGGAACTCTGAAGCGCCCACAGCGACATCAACAACCGGTGAATGGACAACGCCATTTATCTGAACTGTTTTTGTTGTGTGTTGTGGGATTTGTGATAACAAAGATGAAATTTAAATGCAATTTATGCGATAAAAAGGGCATGACAATCTGACTTTAATCTCATATGACAACTTGCAGTGTTATCATCGAGGCTGAGAAAAGAACACAACCCTGCAGACAATGGATACATACCATTATCACTGTTTTCCAGGTTTATGAAGTAAATATGTTTCAATGCCTTTTTAAAAATGCCAGGTAGCTGGTGTTTCACATGCATTTGGCCAATCAGTGTACACTTGTGTCACTGGTAGTTCCTATAGATCTGTTTTAGACCCTAATCTGAAGTAGGAGCTAAATCAGTTCCCCCAAACGGAATTCCTAGAACTAAATACATTCCTAGTTTCTGCGGTACGAACACACCAAAAAGCGGAAACTTCCACCACTAGTTCTAGGAACTATGAAAAGGTTCCTCCGGTGCGAAAGCACCTAATAAAACACATGCATCCTCACTCTCCACTGTAAACAAACAGCATCCGCTCGTGTGTTCTTGGTCATCTCTTTCAGTTCTTGGTCAGAGTATTCTGATTTGAACAAGTAAGACTTTGCATAAAATTTCATGTCATCCCCTTTCACATCAGCTATTGTACCTTTTACGTTTTAAGCTTTAGACATTGTTACTGCTGGTGAAGGTCTACACATGAGTCCTCATTCTCTTTTGTAAAAAACTGTTTCAGTTTATGTATGAACCCACACACACATTATTATCCGACAGTTGAGAACACAGGACACAGGTAATAATGTTGTAAATAATGTTAATTTTCTTGCACAGACTTCATAAGTTCATCTTCATAACTTCATAGATCCTCAATATATCACCAGGAGCCACAGGGATTGGTCTTCTCTGTACAGTACGTTTTTTTTTACACTCAAACACTGGCAGCCATAGACGTGCAGTGAATGAATTCCCAAGGACAATGGTTTCATCTAAAAATTGTCTTTAATGTTCTACTGAAGAGAGAAAGTCACCTGCATCTTGGATAGCCTGCGGGTCAATGAATTAACAGCAAATTTTCATTTTTGTTACAGTGTATGCTATTAAAACTTTAAACTTAAATTGCATTTGGAAGCTGTTGCTGTGAACCCACATCATGGGGTCAAAGGAGCTCTACATACAATTGAAACAGACGATTGTTAGGTTTCAAAAACAAAACAAATAAATCAGAGAGATTGCAGGAACATTCGGAGTGGCCAAATCAACAGTTTTTCACATTCTGTGAAAAAAAAACAAAAGCACTGGTGAGCTCCGTAACATAAAAAGGCCTGGATGTCCATGGAGGACAACAATGGTGGACGATTGGAGAATCCTCTCCATGATAAAAAAAAAAACCCTTTCACAACATCCAGCCAAGAGAAGAACACTCTCCAGGAGGTAGACGTGTCTCTGTCAAAGTCTACATTCAAGAGAAGACTTCATGAGAGCAAATACAGAGGGTATTTCTACATGAATTTACACACATGGGTCAAAAATGACCCATATAGAAACCTTTGCTGTTTGCTTTTTTTTGGAAGTAGGAACATATTTACTACAGAAAACTATTCACCTGCCACACATTTCACAACTCAGCATTGCTGCTTTTGTATAATTGATACATTTAGTCTTATTTTGTAATTTATTACCACAGAACATATTTGATATATTGTCAAAAGATAACTGGATATAATCTTTGAATGTTAGGTTTAGGTTACCTTGACCTTGATATCTATTACTAGCGAGACAGAGAAACAATACTATTCCAATACTATTCACTAGCTTGTTGTTGACATATTCTATTTTAGCTACCTAATGTTAGCTATGTCAACAAAATCAAAGATCAAATATCATTGCTGTCAGGCAGTTAGGGTGCCATTAACTGACATTAAATTAAACTGAAAACTAGAATACACCCTAATTTTATACAACATAGTAATGAGCAGCAACTTAATATATCACAAAAAAAAAAGCGTTGAACTAAATTTGGACGTTGAACTAATATATATATATATATATATATATATATATAGTGCCCTCCAAAAGTATCGGAACAGTAAAGACAAAATTGCTCTGTTGGCTGTGGAGTCAAGACACTTACAAATATGATTAAAATATTAATATTGTCACGTTTCTCAGGAACACGGTAGCAAGGAACAAGGAGACACGGAGAATTCACAAATAGAGGCTTTAATAATCCACAGGTAGCATAGGAGACACAAGGAATAACGTACAAGAACCTACAAACACTAATTGAAGGACTGGGGCTTTTAAACACAGGATAATTAGGGAGGAAGACGAGACACACTTGGAATCAAATGGCGCTTTTCCACTGCGTGGTACGACTCGGCTCGGCACGGCTCAGTTCGGCTCGGTTTGTGTTTCCATTGCGGTTTAGTACCGCTTTAGAGTGGGCGGGATTATTCACGTGTCGTTATAGTTGCGCCGCCTCTACTGCCGTGACATCGTCGTAAACGCACCACAAACAAACACACATATAGCATATCGACGGAATGGTGTTCTTCATTCTCGGCATGTGGATGTTTTTAACAGCAAGATGAAGGAGTTTGTTTCAAAAGAGGCTGATGGCAGCCAAAGAAAACACAGCTAAAAAAGACAAGAGAGTTTGGGAACTCTTACAACAACACGCAGACGATGACAACACTTGGTTTGCTCGATGGCGCGCAAGGGTAAGCATCTAAAAACACATCACTTGCTAACTTTTATCACTGTTGCAAAGCATATAATGAACTTAACTGCCAGTATAACATTAAATTGCGTATTCTGTATATTACAGATCTTCCACATTTCGCAAAAAAGTCGCCGCAACAGACCATCTGTTTGGACATTTAACCGTGCTTCAGAGTGGTGGGATGTGATTGTTCCCGGTTTTACAAACACTCAGTGGCTGGAGAACTTTAGAATGTCTGAAGAAACATTCATCCACTTATGCAACAAACTGCGTCCAGCGATGGAGAGACGGGACACAAACTTCCGCGTGTGTGTACCTGTAAAGAAAAGAATAGCCATCGTACTGTGGAAGCTTGCAACCGGTGCTGAGTACAGAAGTGTTGGACATCTTTTTGCTGTAAGCATAAGAACTGTGTGTCGGTGTGTTCAGGAGTTCTGTGCAGCAGCAGAAACCCTGTTGGTACCAGAGCTAATTCGTTATCCAGATCAGGAAAAGTTTAAAGAAATGGCTGCCTATATTGAGAACAGGTGGGGGCTCCCACACTGTATTGGTGCTATTGATGGACCACACATCCCCATCATAGCACCAGAGGAATATCACTGTGACTATTTCAACCGTAAAGGCAGGCACTCCATCATCCTTCAAGGTGTTGTGGATGGAAAGGGACTTTTCTGGAATGTTTTCACAGGACTGCCTGGAAGCCTGCATGATGCTCGGGTTTTGAGACTGTCAACACTGTGGGAGTTAGCAAGCTGTGGCAACCACATACCAGCTAACACCAGAAACATAGGTGGGGTGACTGCTGGCTACTACATCCTAGGAGACTCTGCCTATCCCTTGCAGAACTGGCTCTTAAAACCATTCATTGACACTGGACACCTGACAGCAGAACAGCAGGTCTATAACATGAAAATCTGCAGTGCACGCGTAGTTGTTGAAAATGCCTTATGAAAAGAAATGACTGTGCTGTCAACCTTGTGAAGTCCATGGTGCTGACATGTTGTGCTCTACATAACCTTTGTGTTAGTCATGGAGAGACCTATGAGAATGCTTGGGATTTACCCCCAGTAGCAGAGACTGTGGTGGCAGTGCCACAGGCTGTAGAGGAGGAGGGCAGGGATGTTCGTGCAGGTCTGATGCGTTACTTGAATAGTTAACTATTCATGTAGCATGTTCTGTAAAGTGAATTATCAATACATTTTAAACAATATTTCAAAGTTTACAATGTATCCCTTGTTTTTTTTATTTGTTTTGGTTTGTATCATGGCGGCATTAATCATTTGTCTTTATCAAGAGGTACATTACTTGCTCATACAATAATACATCTTTAATATATAGTCTGGGGGTACACGTATTCGATCAGATTGTTTTTATTGAAGCATAACACAAATACAAAAGGTAAAAATATAAACAGAAAACACTCTAAAAATATACAAAGTTCAAAAAGTATATACATAAGGCATAAAGGAAGTTTAAACTACAAAACAAAGAGCAAACTTTAAACAGTGTGCCTTGTGCAAGACCTGCACAATTGGCTGATATGAATTAAATAAGTGAAAATGTAAACAGCAAACTTTAAACAATGTGCACATGTATGTAATGCACAACGGATATACAAAAGACAAATACAACAAAAATACATTTTAAAGTAAACAGAAGAAACTGATAACAGTGTGCAGACATGTAGTGCAAACATTATCAAAAAAACAAATACAAAAACACAAATGCCTATGGCATTAGTTGGCAAGAGAGTTCTATTCCCGTCAGCCACTCATTGCCTGGACAAGCATCCTCATAACATTGAGGAATGCTTGATTGAAAGCAGCCGTCTGAGAGTGTTCCTCTGCCCTCAAGGCTGCTGCTCCCTCGCTTGTCTGGCCTCTTCAAGTGCCATCTGCAAGTGGCGCTCCCTCTGGGCACGGTTCAGCTCCTGCTGCTGAATGTCTGCCCCCTGCATCTCTCTTAATACCGCAAGATGTTCCTGATGATGCAGGCTCCGTTTCCTCTTGAAGGTTTTATGAAAGAACTGTACAGTAACATCCTTAAAATTTCTATAAAGAAAATTTATGAAAGAACTGTACAGTAACATCCTTAAAATATCTACCTTATCACATTTACAGTAGCTACCAATAATGTATTTATGGTAAGCAACAGGAATTCATGAGACAGGGTATATCATGATATATATGCTATATTGTGATATCCTATTTGTACATATGATATATGAAATATCAAATTTGTATTATACCTGCTACCTGTTACGGGGCTGACGAGACGTGAGACATGCGGATCCATATGCAAAGCTTTATTAGAAAACATGGTCATACAGGCAGGGTCAGGAGACAGCAAACAGGTATGGCAGAGGCAAGACAGAGCAATCCAGGGAGCAAGCGTGGGTCGATGATCGGCGAACAGTATCCAAAGGGGCAAGGCAGAGAGATAATCCAGAAACGAAAGCAATAATCCAAACGGGGAGCGAACACAATCCAAACGGCAAGGCAAAGGGGTAAATCCAGGAAACACGGGCAGGGTCAGACACGGCAAGATAAACAAGGCAAGACAAGACTATAAGAATGGCTCTGTAAAGTTGCTATCGCTAGGTTAGTGATAAATGCTAACAATACTCAGCCCTGAGCAAGAGGAAGTCCCAGGTTAAATAGTGTGCGTGATTGTGAAATGAGCATCAGGTGTGTGTGATGAGTGAATGGTGACAGCTGTGATCTGTGCAATGCATTGTGGGAACTGTAGTCCAGTGTGCTGTGTAGTGTGAGAGTCAATGTGGTGAACGGGTGACCTCTGGTGGTGGTAAACCAGGAGAGCATGGACCAGATTCGTGACACTACCACACGCTGCGGTGTCGTCGTGCAGCTGGAGGTTGATGGTGATGGTGTTGGCGGGCGTGGTGGAGACACTGCTAGCACCGCTTGGGAAGAGGAGTCGTCGTTGCATGGAGAAAGTGCAAGTGAATCGATCATGGACATTGAGTCTGAAACGCAAAGTTTGTCTAATTAGTTGGGAATGCACAAATTACTGCAACACACCAAAAAAACATGAACATCATGAACAATAGCACTACCGCTGATAACTGTTAGCTACTAGGACTTTGTGCTTCATTACACCATGATTTTACAGTGAAATTGAGAAATAAATAGGAATCGACGGTCAATAAAATCAGTAAAGTTAAGATTTCAAGCGTTATATTTAGATAACATAACACAACATACCATCCTCGATCGTGTTCTCCAACAACGGCGTGGCCGAGTCCAGGGTACCCTACCTCCCATTGATCGTTGGTCTACCTCAGTAGATTTGGTCGAACCACTTCCACGATCGTCTGTTTGAATCACTCCGGCTGTTGTGGTCCTTTATGCTTCTGTAGTCGCTCTTCAGTTTTTTTAACTTGTCCCTACACTGTTTGTAAGTCCGGTGGTAGCCATGTGCGGCCAAGAGCTTAGCGACCTCCTGAAAAACTTTTTCATTCCGCGTCGTCCCATCAAGCTCTCGCTGGATCCGCTCCTTGGCTATCAACGAGAGAAACGTCTGTACTTCCTCAATAGACCACGAAACAGCCATTTTTGGTTGATACAAAAAGGTGTGTTTCTTCTAACAAAAAAGTTGCGTTCAATCCTTCGCTGGCTGTGCTGATTTAAATCTAGCAGGTCTGTTGTGTCTCATGTCGCAAGTTCAATGACGCAGTAATGACGATTTTCTCCGGCCAATCAGTGACCGGCAGAGTTTACACGTCATGTTTTAGTAACGGTTCGGCTTGCTTGGAACCTCGGCCGAGGTGGTACTAAAAAAAGTACCAGGTTCTATACCCAGTGGAAAACCGTACTGAACCGTGCCGCGCCGTACTATGCAGTGGAAAAGCGCCATAGATTAACAATCAACATGAGGGAGAAACTGGGTTATGGAACACATGGGGAGCAAAAATCGCAACAAAAACAGTCCATGATCCTGACAAATATGAGACAAAACTACTGAATGTCACATTTTATTATTGGGTGATTCAACACATAGATGTTTTACCAGAAGAAGTACTTTTAGAGTTTCATCCCTCTATCTGATGTGAGCATAAGTATTGGAGCAGTTGCCTCACAGGTCTTTCTAAGTGATCAGCTGTGTCCTGTTGCATTAATTCTTCAGATATTAAAAGCAGGGAATGTGTCGTATCAATCATATCCATTACTTCTGTATTCTGAATCTTGCATTCGATGATAACACACACAAACCAGGATGAAGACGAGGGAGCTGACTTTGAGAGAAAAGCAAGCAATTTGGATGCTAAAAGAAAAGAGGAAGTCAATTAGAGCTCTAGCAAAAACAAGGGGCATGGAGAAATCAAGAGTTTGGAAACCACCAGCGGCACCAGCAACCAACAACGACCTGATCAGCTGAGAAAACAACAGTAGTTGATGACAGACAAATCATAAAAGCTGTGAAAATGAACCCTAAAAGACGTGTCTGTAAAATCACCAACAACTTCCAGAAAGCTGAGGTGATGCTCTGACAA
Organism: Barbus barbus; assembly: GCF_936440315.1. Lineage (NCBI taxonomy): Eukaryota > Metazoa > Chordata > Actinopteri > Cypriniformes > Cyprinidae > Barbus > Barbus barbus. Next base: position 3,020,170 of record NC_136755.1, read on the forward strand.
TCTACTGTCCTCAGGAGACTTTGACACAGAATTACAGATGCTACACAGCAAGATGCAAACCTCTGACCAGCACCAAAAATAGAAAGGCAAGATTAGAGTTTGTAAAAAAGCAGAAAGGTGAGCCAGAAGAGTTTGGATCTGCAACTAAATAATAGCTTTTAATCTTTTATATCTGCCTTATGTTCAACTGTCCCAATACTTATGCTCACATCAATGAGTGGAATGAACTCTAAAAGTGCTGTTCTTTTTATTTGGTAAAACATGTATGTGTTGAAACGGCTAATAATAAAATGTGACATTCTGTAGTTTTGTCTCATATTCATCTTTTAATCATATTTGCAAATGCCTTGACTCCACAGCCAACAGAGCAATTGTGTCTTTACTGTTCCAATAGTTTTGGAGGGCACTGTATATATATATATATATATATATATATATATGTATATATATATATATATATTCTAGAATGCTAGAAAAGCTACATTATTTTCACCCACTCACTCTTTGAAGTGTCTGAAGTGTGAAAAGACTCCAAATGTGAAAATTTGTCAAAATTTCTAATTTTGTGTTCAATGGAAGCAAGTCATGATGGTTTGGAACAACATGAGGGTGAGTTAATGATTTCATGACGAGTTCTTATTTTTTTAGGGGAATTATCTATTTAAAAACAAAAAAATATTGTATTGTCTCTGTTGTACTGGGGGAGAAAGAACAAATTGCTGACTAAAAACACTGTGCTGTGCAAGGTCAGTGTGCTGATGTGATTGGAGCGCTGAAGTCTCATTACGTCAAACAGAGAACGAGCAAACACAAGAGCTGTCCTACTATCACTGTGATTACTTACATTCATGATGCTTTCGATGTACCTTCATATCTGGCAGAACACAGATAAAGCTTTGCTCATTCTGTTGCCTTGAGACTTGTTACACTTTAATTCAACTGTTTTTAGATTGATGCAATCCCATCATGCATTGGATTTTTTTGAATGCATAACTTTTTAATGAATACTTTTATTAAGCAAGGACACATTCATTTGTTCAAAAGTGGTAGTAAAGACATGTATAATGTTACAAAAGATCTCTATTGAAGATAAATTATGCTCTTTTGAACTTTCAAAGAATCCTAAAAATTCTTATATAATGGTTTCCACAAAAATATGAAGCAGCAACATTGATAACAATCATAAATGTTTTTAATTTAATTCAGTATATTAGAAGAGTTTCTGAAGGATAATGTGACACTGAAGACTGGAGTAATGATGATGAACATTCAGCTTTACATCACAGGAATAAATTACATTTTAAAATATATATTGTAATAATATTTCACAGCAATACTGTTTTTACTGTATTTTTTATCAAATAAATGCATGGTGAGTTTTAGAGATTTCTTTGAAAAACATTTTTAGTTTTTTTTTTTATTGAGGATACTGTTATGTTAAATAATTTATTGCTATTTAGATTATGGATTTTATCCAACATGTAAATGTTAAAATAATTTAAATGAGAAGCAGTTTAGTGTACAAATAATAATAATAATAATAATACAAGCAATAATAATGTAATTAAATGTAAAGGTGACATAAAACAGCAATTCACAGTCCATTTACTTCCATAATGTGACATACAGTAATTATGAGTGAGAATCAGAAAATCTATTAAGAAAAGTCAAGATTTGGTTTATCCAACAGGAATTGATTTAATCGTGAGACTGAAGGTCACGTTTGCCCTAGAGAGCATCTCCAAGTAATTCAGTAATATAAATTCCCAGGGAGAACATGGGAATAACTGAAACAACACAATTTCAATTAGTACATCATTATGTAACATGGTGTCAGAAACCCAGGATATTAACACAGCTGGTCCATGTGAGAGTCAAGTGGAGCGTAATGGACAACCGAGGAATTGTGGGGGAGTCCTGAAGTGCCAGTGTGACTCATTCACTGCACCCTTTCACTTCTGAGGTACAGCTCCATCCTTCCCCAAAGCACATCACCCACTCACTGTCTGGGAGAGCACACAACCCCCCTGAGGTAAATCCACACACACACACACACACACACATTCAAGTGTGTTGAAGTCCACAGGTATTGTGCGCCGCCCATGCACCGAAGCTCTGAGTCATAACGCCGGCCAATGACAGAGCGGGGAATTCATGATGCAAGCAAGTGTGCTGACTCAGCCATGCAAATGTGTGCCTGTACTAAACCAGCTGCATTCCTCATGAGACACATGTAACACACATATAAATACACCTCCACAGTGAGAAGCACGCTTTCACAACCTTCACCACACAATCAGTGCTGGATTGTATTTAACCCAGCATTTTTTAGAGTGCAGCTTTGGTACACTTCTTCAGATAAATAAAGGCTTGTATACATTTTATTTAATTCATAAAGTCTTTACTCTGCTGTAAATTGCATTATTGTTCACAACACAACATAAGGACAAGATGTGAGCTGTGTCAGTGGTCAGTCACTTCACATGATGCCTTGTATAACATAAATGGATTTTATTCGTTATAAATCTGAGTGTAATTTTTGAAAGGTTTTGGAGTCAGTCACGGCATCTCTCATCTACGAGTGAAACGCGAGGCAGCGGTCTAAAGTTCGTGAACAGCAGCCCTTCACCGGCTCAGATTTCAGCGACACACCGCCACAAGAATTAGCACTATTACTTTGAAAAGTGATTACAGAGAGTCGTTGAATACGCTTAAATTAAAATGCTACGTTTAAATGTTACATTTTTTAATGTTTAAAATGCTTGTTAAACGAATTTAAATATATGTAATTTTGCAAACGGTGCTGTATTCACTAAATACATTCAAATTGTCTTGTATTTTGTCCATGTGTTCTTGCTTAATAATGAATGTTCATCTGCTGATAATTACTCTAGTAATAATTATAAAACAACCCAGCATGGTAGGTAAAAACATTTAACCCAGCATGTGTTCTGTCCAATATTTACCCAGCGCTGGGTTGCCAAATAACTCAAGTTGGGTTGTTTTTAACGCAGCATTTTTTTAGAGTGTACATTTACCTATTGTTTACAATTCCATGAGAAAATTGAACTATTTTACAATGTGGCAATTTTGTATGAATTCATATGATGTGTTTCAAATGGAAGCGTATATATATATATATATATATATATATATATATATATATATATATATATATATATATATATATATATATATATATATATATATATATTTTTTTTTTTTTTTTTTAAAGTGTCCTTGTTACACGTTACATGAACTTACTATTATAATAACACTTAATTATGCATAATTACATGCAAGTAACCCTAAGACAAACCCTAATCCTAACCCTAACCATACAGTAACATATACAGAGAACATACAAATAGCCTCCAGTTCACTAAAAAAAACAAGAAGAAAAAAAATCCTAAATGTAGGAAAATGCAGTGAAGGAGAAATTACAAAACAAAGTTTCAAAAATGTTAAATCAGGGAGTTTTTTTTTTTTTTTTTTGAATATTATAGTATTTTTGATTTAACACAAACGAAAAGGTTGCAAAAAGACACTATAATAGCAAATATTCAAATGTTTGGACACACACAACACTAATACACATAAATATAGTGATCATCGCTAATATGGTATATATTAAAATGCCATGGTCCTACCATCTATTACCATGACTGTATGGTACCAGAACATGTTTTGTATAGGAGGTGTAGACATGTTTTCTTGTGGACACAAAAGCCCTTACCACAGTTAATTACCACAGGCTGTTTTTACCATGATGCATCACAAACATCAGAAAAACACAGGAAGGCGGGTTACAGAGTTGACTCTTCTCAGAACCTGTGTGTGTGTGTGCGTGTGTGTGTACAAGTATTTACTATGTTATGAGGACCACAAGTATAGTGATACCAGTAAATAATGACCTTGTGGGGACATTTTTTTGGTAAAATTAAATCATACAGAATGAAGTGGTATGAAAATAAAAAATATCATAACGTTTTGTATGATGGGTAGGGTAAAGCTAAGGGTATATAAAATACAGTTTGTACAGTAGAAAAACCACTGCGCCTATAATGAACCCATGAAACATGGAAACCAGTGTGTGTGTGTGTGTTTCAGATGTTGGGGGAGGGGGTTGGAAGGGTTATTGCAAATGTTGTTAGAAAAATGGCGTAACTAAACAGAAGCGGATACAGCAATTGACAAGAGTGACCACAAAAGGAAGCAGATAACAGTCACTCAGACACATCTAAACACAGCCAAATGTATTCTCACCCATTATGAGTTACATGAACTATGTGCTGACTTTTCAGTTTTCAAATTGGCGTACTTCAGCTTTGTATTAATTGTCATATTCATATCCTAGCAATAATTTAGAACATGACACCACAATAGACAATCATAGTTACTCCGAGATCTCTATGTAATCTATAATGTAGTTAGGGGGAAAAAAATATGCACATGAATAGATCCTAACAAATTAACTTTTCTTTCTCTCATTCTGAATGAACATAAAATGAGAGGTGACTAGATGCATTATACAGATGCCAAGTTCACAGAACAGACAAAAACACACATGCACACAACAAGCAAATAGGGCCAGCAAATTAGTATCAGACCCTTGGCAGTGTGTGACGACACCTGGGGGTGATGTGTACCGCACCCCCCACACAAACACACGCACACACACTCCTCCATACAGTGACTCATCTGCCTGCTGTTAATGACGGTTGTCTGTCTCTCTCTCTCTCTCTCCATCCACCTACAGACACAAACACACTTGCAGGAAGAGTCATGACAAACAGAGCTTGGCTGCTCTCTGCTGGAGTGCATGTGAAGCATCGTTGCTTTGATACCTATTCAAAAGTGCCCATGTAGTCTGAAAAAAATATTATTATTATTATTTTTTGTTTTTTTTTGTTTTTTTGTTCTTTTACCAGTGAGCAACTGGTACATAAATAACTGGATGAAAAGATGAAAATATTCAAACTGAATGCTGCAAGCAATGGACATAATATATTGTTTTACAGTTGTACATGAACCCAGTGTAGATATTTGTGCATCGATCTTTTTTAAATTAAATGTTACATTTTGCTTCCAAAATATTTGTATAAGAGAAACCTTTGTTATGATACTGTATTAAATTAAATTAAATTAAATTAAATTAAATTAAATTAAATTAAATTAAATTAAATTAAATTAAATTAAATTAAATTAAATTTAATTTAATTTAATTTACAGGGGGGAAATAAACATTACACTGGGAAAAAAAAAAAGAAAAGTTGAGAAAACTTAAAAAGTTCAAGGCAACCAGCTTCAGCAAATTTTTGTAGGAATTTTTTTAGTTTTCTCAACTTTTTAATCTACTGAATCTGGTTACCTTAAACTTTAAGTTTTCTCAACTTTTTATTTATTTATTTATTGCAGTGTTGTAAAAATGAAAAAAAATTAAAATAAAAAGTTGAGAAAACTCAAAAATCTGCTGAAGCTGGTTGCCTTAAACTTTTAAGTATTCTCAATTTTTAATTTTTTTTTACAGTGTATATTAATCATGATATAGAGAAGAGCATTAGCATGCATTTAAGATCCCATGGATCCCATCTGTAAACATGCATTCAAAAAAGCTAATCAGTGTAAATTCACCCATGTGCAATTTCAGACTATTTAAACAGCCAAATACTGTATGTGTGATGAGTACACACGCGCACACACACACACACATTGTGTTTGGGGGCAGCCATGGCCTACTGGATAGAGAGTTGGGCTTGTAACCTGAGGGTCGTGGGTTTGAGTCTCAGGTCCAGCAGGGATTGTAGGTGGGGGAGTGAATAACAAACACTCTCTCCACCCTCAATACCACGACTGAGGTGAGACCCTTGAGCAAGACACCGAACCCCCAACTGCTCCCCGGGCGCCGCAGCAATGTCTGCCCACTGCTCCGGGTGTATGTTCACTACTGTATTAGATGGGTTAAATACAGAGCACAAATTCAGAGTATGGGTCACCATACTTGGCCACACACCACTTCCCTTTCCCTTTCCATGTTTTATGGGGACATTCAATAGGCGTAATGGCTTTTATGCTGTACAAACTGTATTTTCTATCGCCCTACACCAACCCCACACCTAAACTTATCGCTTACAGAAAACTTTCTGCAGTTTTACATTCTCAGAAAACTTAATTATGTGTGATTTATAAGCTTGTTTCCTCATAGTGACCTAAAAAAAATGGTAACCCATTGTGTGTGTGTGTCTGGTATTTATCACGTTATGGGGTCCAAATGTCCCCACTAGGACAGTAATACCAGTCAATTTTGACCTTGTGAGGACATCTGGTCCCCATAACGTGATAAATACCAGGTACACACACACACGTTACCATTTTTAATGGGTTAATAGGCATAATGGCTTTTATACTGTACAAACTGTATTTTCTATCCCCTTACATTAACCCTACCCCTTACACATTTATTATTATTTTCATTTTTTTTGCAGTTTTATATTTTCAAAACATTTAATAAATAAATAAATAAATACCAACTTAATTGAATTGAATGAATGAACAAATCTATTAAAAGACGTGATCACCACCATATTTGGTATTTGTTTGAGAGCAATCATTGCTATACGATATATACTGAACAATGAATATTAAACAGTTATTATTGACAAAACATTTAAACAATTATTATTAAAAGTGAAATTTATGGCAGATTTCTTAGAATTTCATGTCATTTTTATATCTTTTAAAATTCAGAATATAATTACAATTCTATTTCCTGTCTGCCTCAGTTCAAAGCCAATTCAAATCCAGTAGCTCAAACTCAGGAGTTACACTCTTTATGCTTCCAGAGCCCTCCAAAAAGTGCTCACTGGGGAGCAAACTAAACTATTGTAAAAAATAGATAAATAAATAATATATTCTCAATTACATTTGAAATATAATTTTTTGTGACATTAACAGTACAATAAAGCACACAGCTCTGGTGCAATATAAGAGAGCACCAGCAGGGGTGACTGTTGCTCTACTGGCAGAGCAGGTCTTTGTCTGTGGTCTTGTGAATGGCCGGTTACCTCATGTGAGAAGTGGTCAGTCAACTGATACCCCGAAGAGAGAAATTAATACATGCAGCTTTATCACAGATGGAAAAAGAAGAAGAAATAAAATAGAGGAAAAACAGGAAAAAGTAAAGAAAAAAAATCAGGGATGTAAAGATACTAAATACAGAAAGTCACTCAACCACCAAGTGTGTGGTCAAGTATAATCAAGAACTGGATCTTTGTAAAGCAGTGTGAGGGGCTGAGACACACAGTGAGGGGCTATATATCTCACTCCTCAGTACTATACTTCTGATTGTCGTACAGCTATATGACTATTACAAGTATTTTTCTTTCTCCCGCTCTTTGCTGTCAAACAGAGATGTTGGATAACTGCCAGTCAGAGTAAGTATAACCCACAGTAATTGTCTTTCCCAGCGTGAGTGTGTGTGTCATTGTGTGAGTGTGAATGCACTCATAGTTATCACAGTAGTATCGAAACACACAACGCAGGTTGAGGATAAATTCGTTGTCGTTCAATCCAACTAATTATTTTTGTTCCAGAAAGGTGACAACGGAATATTGTGTGCATGTGTGTGTGTTTGCATATGTTGGCATGCGAGTGTTGTCTTACATGAAACAACACTGCTCGCAGAAAAGAGGATTTTTTTTTCTCAACCAATTTATTTATCCTTTTAGGCAATGTTCCCTGTTCAGAAATGCAAATTGAATCAATCTGAGTCTGACTTTTAAGACTTTCAAGTGGGATTTAATTAGAAGCCGAGGCGCAGAGTTTTAATGAGAGAGGGGGAGGAGAGAGGGGGAGCAGAGAGAGAGAGAGAGAGAGAGAGAGAGGAGGAATGATGATGTTCTGATAGAGATCCTTTGGGAGAGTAAAAGGACAGATACACATTTCACTCTTCTGTTGGGCTCTGTGTGCTGTTTTGACCTGTGACTTTACAGGCCATGAGACGTGACATCATTCAATGGAGCTTTAAAGAAAAGTTAACCTTCATCACACTCCAGGGTTGTATGAAATGTCAGCTCGTGAAGTATACATTGCAATTATTGAATGTAGCATGAATGAACAGTTAAAAACATATCCTCACACAATATGTTCTAGAATCGACTCCACCAACACGCCATGTGTCATCATCTTTCAGTATTTCTGTGTCTGTGTGTGTCCAGAATGAGTTTGCAAGACCCACCTGCTTTTAGACTTTTAGAAAGGGATCTAAGAAAGATGGATAGAGACCAAGCTAACAAACATGTTCTAAGAATGTTTTGTTAATGTTTCTAAGTTATTAAAATGTTACTTCTGAAGATTCTCTGAACATTCATTCATATGAGTCTTTTGAAAGTATGTTAGTTCATTATTTAAAGAGAACCTTGTCAGAACATAGTCAAAGCTTAGCAAATGTTGTTAGCTGGATGGATGGATATGTTATGGATGGATGGATGGATGCATAGACAGACAGACACAGCAGACAGAGTCTCGACTATAATGCTGATGGATTAATCATTCCTCTCTCTGTTTCATTTGTGGTTTCCTTGAACATATCAGGTCAGAGACAAGAGGTTATTACTAGTACATAGTGTGTTTTCATGCATTTTAGTTTGATAATATTAACATTTCAAAGCTGGTTAAAAATAGCAGACTCCTGTAACTTCAAGTTGACACACTCATGCAAGCTACCAGTCAATTCCTCAAAGAGGAATATTTCAACTTTAAAAGGTCAGTTCACCCCAAAAAATGAAAATGCTGTCATCATTTTCCCACCCTCTTGTCATTCCAGACGCATAAGACTTCATATTTGAAACACAAATGTTTTTTTTTATGAAATCTGAGGGATTTCTGTGAAAGTTCATTCCACCAAAACATTTGATGCCTCAGAATTCAGATCTCATAAGAATTCAGCTGTTTAATAAAATTCCATAAATTTATATGAATAAATGGTAACACTTTATTTTAAGGATCAATTCTCACTATTAACTAGAATGCATATTACTAGCATATTGGCCATTTATTAATACGTATAAAGCACATATTAATGCCTTATTCTTCATGAGCATTTTTTAAATCCTTTAATCCACCCACTACCTAAACTTAACAACTACCTTACTATTAATAAGCAGCAAATTAGGAGTTTATTGAAGCAGAAGTCATGGTTAATAATTGGCTAATAATGAGAATCGGTCCTTAAAATAAAGTGTGACCAATTTAACTTTTATTCAAATATTAAAATTAGGTTAAACTTTATTTTATGGTGTCCTTGTTACATGTTACATGTACTTACTATTATAATAACAATAAATTATGCATAATTACATTCAAGTAACCATAAGCCAAACCCTAATCATTAACACTTTATTTTAAGGTGTCCATAATACAGAGTAATTATATAGTTAAGTACTTAGTAGTAGCTGTTGTACTTACATGAAATAAAATGTACTTACCGTGTAACTAAGTTATGGAACAGTCTGTACTTAAGTTTGTAATTATGTAGATGTAATAGGCAGCTACTGTTACACATATGTGACAGACCGAGTCTGTTACACAGCTACTTATGTATCCAAAAGATTGTTACATATGTGTTGCCGACTTTATACAATGTAATTATAAATATAAGTACACATACATAAGCTACTTAAAATAAAGTGTATTAAGATTGTACTTAAGTGTACTTCATGTGTATCTATACTGTACACCTTATCTTGCTGCACCTTTGATTTAACCCACCAGTACACAGATAAAATACATGTAATACCTTTCTAATTACATTAAAATTACAGAATATTACACAGGCATAAGCTACTTAAAATAAAGTGTATCGAGATTGTACTTAAGTGTACTAGTAGCTGTGTAACAGACTCGGTCTACAAGGACACCTTAAAATAAAGTTTAACCTTTTGAAAAACTTAAAAAGCTTACGTTTTTGAGTAAACTCTTTAAATTGTATCTGAGCCTGACCAGAGCCTATTTCTAGAAGTCAGCTGTCTTTTTTTTTTTTTTGAGAATTACTGTACATATAACATGACACAGGAATGACCCAAGAGTGTTGACAGACGGCAGGAACTGAGAGAGAGAGAGACAGTGCATACGGTAAGACTCTTGAATCAGCTTGAATCGGTTGGCGGTTCGGCATCGAGATGTCGTTCTCGCCCACATGAAAGATCTGGGGTTAAGACTAAACGCCAAGAAGAGTGTGCTTTCTCCAGTTCAGAGAACCACTTTTCTAGGCGTAGTGTGGGATTCGACCACGATGCAGGCTCGTTTGACCCCTGCTCGGATCGAGTCGATCCGCACGGCAGTCAAGAGAGTGCGAGAAGGCCAGCCATTCACTGTCAAGCAGTTTCAGAGACTGCTTGGGCTCATGGCAGCTGCCATGAATCATAAATCAGAGATTTATCGATCAGATTGGAGGCAGGTCAACAATCACACTGACTGGCAGAACAAGAACTCAACATCTGTCCCATGAACGTACCCGAGTTTGAACTCTCATTATGCCACATGAAAATAAATTCCACCTCCGCACATGTCTTGTAAATGTATGTTGTAGATCTTATAATGAACGATTCATTATTGTATGCTTCATTTATTATTTATTTATTTTGACCCCATGACCAAAATAACATAACTCAATCTTTCAGCAAAACAACAGACTTCTCTCTGTCTCTCCGACATATGTCTGACTTATCCAGTTATTTAGGATTTTGGCATTTTGGAGTGTATTTCAAAATCCAATCAACAACCGTCCATGTCCTACCTTTTATTTTTATTTTTTGATAATTCTTTACCAATAGGATGCACATCAAAATACAGAAGAAAATATATATTGCACTTCTGTTTCCTTGTGGCTTTAAAGCTCTAATTTATAAGATCAAACATAAACCTAATATAGAATGTTTGATTGACAGGTAAATACCCAACATTATTTTTATTTTATTTTTTTACTACTTGTTTTCCAAAATTGAAAATTAAAGTTCCAATAATGTTTGAAAAATTCTAAAATGTTTCCTTCTGTTGCGCTTCAAATAGAATGCATCAAAGCTAAGGTTCTAAATCCATTTGTATTGTTGTCAGAAATAGCGCAAGCACATGGATGCTAAAGCCGAAAATGCATATCATGTGACCATTCATGCACGTTGTAGCATCATGCTACGTAAGACAATTTTTGTAATAACTTCCAATTGCAATCTAATTTGGGTTTTGGTCATATATTGCGGTTATGTGTAGCTTTTATATCAAGCTAATCACTACTAGCTTAGCATTTCTCATGTAAACATCCTGTATTGTTATGAAAAGACAGAAAAATCACAGGCAAATCATATACTGTCATAACTGTGTGTTTATTAGATTCATGTTTCATGCACAGAAATGTTTCTCTGGGTTTGTTATGTATAGCATAGAATGTGGAAGTGTAATGGAAGCTCAACATTGGAAGAGACAGGGTGGGTAATGAACATGTAATATGACTGACGTCTGAGCAGCGAATGAGCTTTATTCGAGTCAGCCTGTTTTCTCTTCCGCGATATCTGTTCTGAGACCACACTTGAAGCAACTAATTGTCACAAGGAAGAAGAGACTGATTCAAAAGTGGGTGCTAAACAAACAGTTTATTACAGAATCTCCGAAGAAACACAAATGCGAGTCCACATCAGTCTTAAGCCCGGCTCACACTGTGCGATTTTGGCCACGATTTGGTCGTCTGAGACAAATTTTGAAAATCCTAAAAGATTCCTATAATCCTAGGCTAAAATCGCTTGTCTAGATCGCTGGTTTGACATGTTCACCGACAGCCGATTAATGGCCGTTGCGATCAATTTTTTCCTCCGATTAAATTCCGGCAGTGTCAGAAGACTTCAGACACTTTCCTGCAGTGTGACATCTCCTACGACGACCGTCAAACCAAGAACCAATAGGAGCACTGAACTTCATGACGCAATTAGCGCGACAACTTCAAACTTCAACTTCGTTTTTTTGTAAAAACAATATATGTACAAAGTAAAGTTTATTTATTAAGGGGCAGGATGTTTAAACTCGAATAACAAAATTACCTCAAGTTCGCTCTGTAGAACTGGAAGTCCATAAAGTCCTCTTTTGCCCAGCCATGACTTGCTCCACACACGTCGTCTTTTATGTTTTTTTTTTGTTTTTTTTAACATCAAGGCATGTAATTAATAAAACTAACGCTACACGTTGCTGTTGTTTGCTAGCTACCATTATAGCGAGAGAACGCGGGTCACTTATCGATGACGTAAAACTCCGGACAAGTCTTCTTGAGTACGTCCGTTTTTAACCGCATCTTGACTGTCGTACAGTCTGACATTAAGACAACTGAGATCCTACAGTCTGACATGGGGATCATGTTCGTACAGTGTGACAAGCAGCAATCGCAAAAGACTATTAAAAAACGCACAGTGTGAGCCCGGCTTTAGTTGAGGGCTGAAGAGTTACAGTAGCGCAGGGATGCAAAGGGCAGCTCACGGAAGAAGAAAATCCCAGGAAGCTGACCAAGGAGCCAGTTACAGGAACAACAGAGAGACCAGGAACGCGAGGACAAACATCAAGGATCTGACAATACAAGGCGAGGTTAGCACATCTAATATAGAGCCTCAAACGAGCCACACCTGGAATGATTAGCTAATTGCGGTAATCAGACACACCCACTCACACACACATAACAGTACCAAGCACAAATGAGACCGTGATCCCATGAACTGTGACACTAATGCTCTACCACAGAGTCTCTGTTTTTGAGGGTCAAAAACTCTGGAGCAGTGTGGAAGGCAAGTGCAAAAGTAGCAAAAGGTATGCTTTTTAAAATGAAGTTGCACTAGTGTAAACATGGCTGGAGTAGAGGAGTGCGGGGCAAAAACTAACACAGGGTTAGTTGTAACACGTGGTTTAAATATTAACACACATGCCAGCATAACAATATTTACGGTATTTACAAGTTGTATATAAAACTCTATACAGAAAAAAGTGTGCCAAAGTAAAAAAAATATATATATATATATTTTGAAGATATCGCTGAACATTTATTTTACCATAGTAAAAGTACATTTTTGGCTCAAGTAGAGTTTTCATCTCAGTTTTTAGTATTAATTTAAAATGAGACAAATCTGCTATTATTGTGATCTCCAAACTGTTATTTATCTGTTTAGATTAGATAGTTTTTTTAATGCTTTGCTAACTAGCAGAGGACACTAACCGGTTTTAAATTCCAGTTGTGCAGATGGGGAACATTGTAACATTGTGTTACAATGTGCCTCACTATTATTAAAGTTCAAGTTGCAAAGCAGCTCGATAGGAAATTAAGTTTCCACAATATATTTATATATTTCAGAACCTTAATATATTTACTTATGGCAAAATTAGGTAATTCTGTATGTTGTCTGAGCTTTGGCATCCTCTTAGGTCCTCTGAGGGGTTGGCATTATCTTTTCTCAGGTGTTCGGTCATCTCAGATCATTTAAGGGTTGGATCCAGACTGAAGCTTCTGTAATTCCTAGTTACCACTGGATGTTAATCCCGTGACAGAAACAGAGAAACAAATAGAGACATAATGAGCGTAGCTGCTGTTCCATCTAAGCAAAAATGATTTGTTCAGCCCAAGCTAAATAATAATAATAATGTACATTTGATCAGATATAACTGCAGTACAAGATTATATGATGCATTATGCTTGGCTAAAGAGATGTGTCTTTAATCTAGATTTAAACAGATAGAGTGTGTCTGAACCCCGAACGTTATCAGGAAGGCTATTCCAGAGTTTGGGAGCCAAATGTGAAAAGCTCTACCTCCTTTAGTGGACTTTGCTATCCTAGGTACTACCAAAAGTTTTGCGACCTTAGGGAGCGTGATGATTGTAGCGTGGTAGAAGAAGTTAGGTACGCAGGAGCTAAACCATTTAGGGCCTTATAGGCAAGTAATAATATTTTGTAAATGACAATTAGCACTTTATCATCAGTAACTAATACTGTAGATCTGAGAGGAAATCTGTAAATTCTTTTAGGAAATCTGTATATGGCCCTGGCGGTCTATACACAGTAGCCAGAGCAAGATATAGGAGAGATTTCTTTTGCATATCTGACAGTGTAACTGTTACGTGTCTGTTTCTGTTTAGTTCTCTTTTGCCCTTATTTGGTTCTTCCTGTTCTTGTTTCCTGTCATTAGTTAATCATCGTTCATCCTCATCACCTGTGTTATATTAATTATCTTGTTTCCTCGTTTGGCCGATCCCTTTATAAGTCCTGAGTTCTCCCCTTGTCTTTTGTCAGATCTCGAGTTAAGTTTAGTTTCAATGTAAGTTTATCAATGGAAAGGTTGTTGAAGCCGAATAAAGATACTCCTTTTCCCTACTCCCCGTCGTGCGCTATTTCCCACAACACCATATCCGTAACCGTAACATTAAGCAGAAGTATTTCAAATGAGTTAAGTCTCCTGTATGCTGTTTTCAGAGTAACATTGAGAATATCACTATATATTGTTGCCACACCGCCGCCACGACGAGTCTGACGGGGCTCATGTTTATAACAGTAGCTTGGTGGAGTAGACTCGTTTAGACCAAAATATTCATTTGGTTTAGATGTTTTCTGACAGGAGTTTCGCTCCGACTCTGCTGGGGTGCAGGCCATCAGCACGGAAAAGCCTAGGACGCTCCCAGAAAAGATTCCAATTATTAACAAAGAGCAGTTTCTGTTCTTTACACCATGACAATAACCATTCGTTTAAAGCAAAAAGTCTACTCAAACTTTCGTGTCCTTGTCGATGCGTGGGAAGCGGTCCTGACACGATTATCGTCATCGCGGGCGATGTGCTGTGTACCGTCTCGATCAGGCTCCTGAAGTCCCTCTTCAGTGTCTCCGTCTGCCACAGCTTGGTGTCGTTATCCCCCGCATGCAGCACGACAGCACCGATGCTCTCATCGCCCTTCAGGATCATGGGTATCTGCGCAGAAACATAGAGAACACGAGCACCGGGGAAACAATGAGTGTGCACTTTACCTTCAGCTAACGTAGCACGGACGTGCCGGATGATGGAGTCTCCGACGATCACAGCGTCGCGTTCCGTCTCACGAAGGGGAGCGAAATGGTTCCGGTTGGAGATCTCGAAGACCGGAGGTGGCGGAGGGGGAGAGGTCGTCGCCCGGGGCCTGGCTCGCGTCTTCTGCTGCTGGTGCACCCAGGGTCCGTGGCATCCCGGCGCCGGAGTGAAGCACATCTGGGAAGATTGTGTCCTGGGTGCACAGGGTCTGTGCAGAGAAACACATGGAGTAGAGGTGGTGGGAGTGTTAGCAGCGTGCTGTATACTTACCCCGGACTTGTGAGCATCAGCCCGGGATGTTTCCAGCGCAGCTCTCCGCTCTCTCAGCTGGGCCTGCTTCTCCACCAGGTCGCGGATCTGCTTCTCCACGGCTTCCAGCTCCAGCTGCACCGAATGCAGCTCGAATGTGTCCTCACCTGCACTCAAAGGTAGACACAAATCCACCATTTAAGCAAGTAACAGTGAAACAATGGTAATGTGTGTGAATAGAGTATTAGCAGTGTAAGTGAGATTAGCGGCAGCCACGCTGCCGATGCTAATGGGCTATAAGCTAATAGCAGACTCGAGAAATCAAATAAAACTAGTGATAACAAGGCGCTCTGATTGGTTTTGTTTTAGAATGCTATAGGGAATATATTCACACGTTATAGAAACGAAAATGATAGTGTATAATATTGTTTTTAAAATAGAAAATAGACGATACAGAATGAACTTGATGGAGCTCAAACTCAAAACACGCAACTTATGCTATTCTATGACATTAGTGGTGTAATTTACACTATTTACTTTAATGAATTTTAATGAGAAACCACAATAAACGTGAATAAAGACTGACAGTCAATGTTTAATGTTCAAAAATTATTATTTCAAGAAATGTAAAGCATTTTGGATCGTTTATGTGGGACGTCCCAAGCATGGTTGCAATGTGTTCATTGTTCAACTCCAAAATCACATTATATATCCTGTTACCCTGCGCCCCTATTTTTGAGCATTTTGTAAAAAACGATATAACCAAATAAAAATGTCTGTAGCTCTTGAACCCTAAGGTCTATATTTAAAAATCTGGTGTTGTTTGAAACTAGACACTTGATCCTTTGTTACTCTAGAGTCATAATAACTCAAAATTAGTATAGCAATAGAGTAAAACAAGGTAAAATATACATGAAATTGACTCGCGATATGTTTTAATGAAGCTCACTAAGGGAAAAATGGATGAGACTTTCATGCCAAAGGCCTGAAAACACCATAAAGATAAAGCTGAACATCTGACCATGTTTTGATTCAAATTTGAGGATGATACTCCCAAAAATGTAGTTTCTGTAAGCTTTTATTTAAAAAAAATCTAGGCGTCCTTTCAAAAAAGCCATTTGGAGACCCCAAATAGACACTTTGTAAACAAATGTCCAAATGAGTCAAAACTACATAATACATATATGTATATCAATTCAGAACTGCTCTGCCCACCAAAACACACAATAAAAAACTATTTCTGAACAGCATTTGTAGTGCTGACTCATTTAGTCATTTGGTTAGTCTACAAATGGCATTTTTGAAAAAAAACGCCTAAATATTTCCTGAAATAAAATATGAAATAATAAATTTTTTATAGGTAAAGACTTACAGAAAGTACATCTTTATGGTATTTCATTTCAAGAAAAGCTTTGGAAAAGTCATTTGGATATTTTATTTCAAGAAAAGTCTAGGAATCCTTTCAAAAATGCTATTTAGAGACTCCATAAGACACTGCATACTCCATATGTATATCAATTCAGAACTGCTCTACCAATGAAACCACAAAAAAACACAAAACTATTTCAGAATTTGAACATAACTAAACAGTCTTTATTCTGAACAATTCCAATAATGAAAACAGTGAACCAAAACAGATTTGATCATTTTTGAACTAGTGAAAACACAAAACATGCAAAATACATTGTTTTTACAACATTTGTATTTTTTATTTATTTTATATGGTGAATATTATGAATATTACTATTTTACTAATATAGTAATAGATTACTATTACTAATATTACTAAATAATAAAAAAAAAAAAACTATTTACAGTATTTACAGTGGAGGAAGACGCTCTAGCAGCCACTAAAATGGTTTTTTTTCTGACCATCTGGATTCACCAGACCTCTGAAAAGACAGGGAAGAGTGAGAGAAAAAGAGTGAGAAAGTGTGTAAGCAAAACAAATCAAACTTGCAACACTGTTTACATTTTGTACACACACACACACACACGCGCGCACGCACACACACACACAATAACCGGGACATACCCACAAACAAACACACCCACCCACCCACACGAACAAAACTCATGTAATCCCCTCATATTATCCCTCTCCGTTGTCATTTTTAGAATCTAAAACAGCTAACATGAAACAAAAGCTGCAAATACATGATAAAGACACATAAACATTCAAGAGGAGGGTGGAGACACTTACGTGCTAATGCTATCCACGCTTCCCAGCGATCTCAGCGCGTATTCGGCTACTAAATTAGCCATTTTTCTCCCCACGTCCTCCAAAACACCACCAAACGCCACAGAAACACTTCTCAAGTCGAAGATCCACGATGGAGAGATTCAGATGTGAGCTTTGGACAACATCTGTTCGCTGATAGCCAGTCTGTGTAGCGCTGCGACGCCATTATCTGTACGCTTCATGCGTAACCCGAGAGCGCACGAAAACACACGGACAATACGCCGAGCTTCTTCTTCTTCTTCTTGGTTTTTAACGGCGGCTGGCAACCAACGAAAATAGGTGCATTACCGCCACCTTCTGCTCCGGAGTGTGGAACAGATTTTTATATTCTGTTAATCAATCCCGTCTCTCTAATAAAATCATAGAAAGCTTTATTGTTTACTTCACTCGCCCATTTTATTAATACCTTAAAATTTAAATCCTGACTTCTATTTTTACTTAATTGTTCTATCATTCTTCCTCTTTCTTGCTCATACTTCCTACAATCAATAAATACATGAGGTATTGTTTCTTCAACATTACAGTATTCACATAATCCATTTGGATGCTTCCCTAATATTTTAAGATTGCCATTTAAATTTGAATGCCCTAATAGTATTCTGTTATAGATGACCTCCTCTTTCCTTGACTTTCCTATACACTTTATATTTTGATTTACTTTATTTATTAAACTATAAAGGAATCTACCCTTTTCCCCATTGTTCCACTTAATTTGCCATTCTTTATTCACTTCATTCCAGATTAAAACCTTAATCTCTGATTTACTTAATGGGACTTGTATCTCTATTGTTTCTCTCCGTAATGCTTGCTTTGCTAATTTATCCACTTCTTCATTTCCCTTTATTCCTATATGTGCTGGGACCCAAATAAACCTGACTAATGTTTTATTTTGAACAATTCTTGAGTGAATTTGTAGAATACTAAAGAGAATATCTTGGTGACTTGATTTAAAAGATATCAAACTCTTTAAGACTGCAACTGAGTCAGAACAAATTAAAACATTCCCAGGTTTGTGTTCCTCTATCCACTGCAATGCCAACAGCATTCCTATCATTTCTACAGTATAAACTGACAAATGATTAGAAGTTCGCTTTACTCCATTGATACCCTGGTGGCCACTGTTTTGGACTAAAAAAGCAGACCCAGTTATTTGACTTTCTGGATCTTTTGATCCATCTGTATACACTTGTATATGCTGAGGGTATTGCTTTCTGGTATATATTAAAAACACAGATGCCAGGTCAGCTTCTCTTTCTGTTTTTTTAACCTCTAACAGATGCAGGTCTACTTGAGGCGTTACATATATCCATGGTTCGTTTTCCTGAATAAAAACTGTTGGGCTCATCTTGATGTTATTTACTTGTATTTGTTCTGCATATATTTTACTACTCCACCCAAAGCTTGTTCTACATCCTTCATTCTGCTCCCAACAATTCTGTACCACCAATTTTGTAGGATGATCATCTTTATGCCCCTGGAGATTCGCCCAGTAATTGACCGTTAATTGTTTCCTTCTAATTTCTAATGGCATCTCTCCTACCAAGACTTGTAACGCTGGTATAGGTGTAGTCTTTACTGCTCCACAACACTGTCTCATCGCTTGAGCTTGAATTTTATTTAGTTTATCTAACTGGTTTTTTGACGACGATCCATAAACTCCACAACCATAGTCAAGCACTGACCGGATCAGTGCTATATAAATTATTTTTAAAGAAGAAAAACTTGCCCCCCATTCCACTCCACTTACACATCTCATGATGTTTATCACCTTCTGGCATTTCTCTACTATTTTATTTATATGTTCACCCCAAGTAAGTTTTGCATCAAAATACATACCTAGAAACTTAAATACATTCACCCTTTCCAAAGTTTCCCCATACATCTTCAAACTCACTTCTGGAACGACCCTCTTCCTAGAGAAAATTAGTGTTTTAGTTTTCTCCACTGAGAATTTAAACCCCCAATCATAAGCCCATTCTTCCACTTTCCTTATAGTCTCTTGTATCTTCCTATTAATATACAAAATATTCCTTCCTCTCTTCCAGAGAGCTCCATCATCTGCAAACAGAGACTTACCTACCTTTGGTTCTACTTGATTAAACACATCATTGATCATTATGGAAAACAATAGTGGACTTATTACACTCCCTTGAGGAGTACCATTATCTATCTGGAATACATTCGATACTTCATTTCCTATTCTTACCTGGATGCTTCTATTCTCCAAAAAATCTTTTATCCAGTTGTATATTTTTCCACCAATATTCATCATTCTTAATTTTATCAATAGCCCCTCTCTCCACATCATATCATAAGCCTTCTCAACATCCAAAAATACTGCTATTACTGATTCTTTATTTAACTGTGCTTGTCTAATTTCATTTTCTAAACATATAATAGAATCCATTGTTCCTCTTCCTTTTCTAAAACCACTTTGGTAATTTGACAGTAATCCTCTTTTTTCCAGTAAATAAGTCAACCTTTCCGTAATAATCCTTTCCATAATTTTACAAATATTCGACGTCAGAGCTATCGGTCTGTAATTAGAGGGTTTTGACGGATCTTTTCCTGGCTTTCTTATTGGTATTATTATTGCTTCTTTCCAAACTTTAGGAAGTCTTCCGTCCTCCCATACTCTATTATATAACTCTAAAAGTTTCCCCAGAGCCCTATCCTTCAGATGTCTCATCATTATATATCCGACCTGGTCCTTACCTGGAGATGAACATTTTTTATTTTTATTACAAATAGCTCTCACCAATTCATCTCTGTTGAGTGGGAAGTTAATTGGCTGATCTTCCATTCCCCTATTCCTTACCAATTCTTCCATATTTCTTCTCTTTGTTATTTCTCTCCTCCTCTTACCTTCCTCACTTAAGTTCCCTGACCCATGTATTTTTGCAAATGTTTTTACTAGCATTGCTGCTTTGTCTTTATCTGTTATACCTATTTCTCCTTCTGACTCCAACACTGGATAATCCCACTCTTTCTTAATACCTTTCATTCTCTTAATCATATTCCACACTTCACCTACTTGAGTTGTCCTTCCAATTCCACTACAAAAATCTCTCCAACTTCCTCTTTTAGCTTGCCTGATAGTTTTCCTCACAACTGCTTGAGCTTTTTTGAATAAAATTAGATGATTATAATTATGTGTCTTCTTAAGAAGTTTAAAAGCCTTGTTTCTATCTCTCACAACTTTACTACACTGGTCTGTCCACCAAGGAACAGCTTTTTTTGTTATATTTCCTTTGCTTTTTGGAATTGATTCTGATGCTGCCTCTAATATTGCTGCACACACTTTTCCGTTAAAGATGTCAATATCTTGATTTGAATCAATTGCATCCATTTTTTCCTCACACATTTCCTCAAATTTATCCCAATTTGCTTTTTCAAATATCCATTTTCCTCCTCTTTGCGTTTCTGCTCTCTCCGTCTCAATATTCAATGTTATAACTATTGGGTAGTGATCACTCCCAATGCTAGATTCCCCCCAAACTTCCCAATTACACTTACTGGCCAGATTACTCGAAACTAGTGTTAAGTCCAATACTGACTCCCTTCCCTTACAAACATCTATCCTTGTACCCCTCCCATCATTTAAACACACCAACTCCCTTTCCTCTATTAATTCCTCAACTACTTGACCATTGGCATTAATGTAATTTCCTCCCCATAGGGTATTATGTGCATTAAAATCCCCACACCATATCACTCTTTGACTATCTTGACCATGTACTTCCTTTAGCTTCTCTAGCTCCAATTTTTTACATGGATTATAATAATTTATGATAATTATCTCCTGACCTCTACCCCATATCCCCACAGCAATATATTCTTGATCCCTTCCTTTTCCCAGTATTCTATATGATATTTCTTGTCTAATAAATGTTGCACACCCACCACCATTCCCTTCTTCTCTATCGCGCCTTACTATACTATACCCTTTTAAAACAAAATCTAAACAACTTTTCATCCAAGTTTCTTGAACACATACTACATCTGGTTTAATACTTAACTCTTCAATAAAATGCTTGAACTCGTTACCATTTGCTATAAGAGATCTTGCATTCCACTGAAATATTGTTATCATTTATGTGTCCAATCTAGTTTCTTGACTTGATCTTATCTGAAGTTCATCTCGAACTTCTTCCCAAGTCAAGCCTTTCATTCCAAGATGACGTATTGCTGCTATAACAACTAACTGTGTCTTTTGTGTTTTTGATTCAATCCCAGCTGTACTATTTATAACTCCTGCAATAAATGTTACTAATTTCTTCTTTTCAATCATCATTATTTCTCCTGGAACTTCTTTATTTCCTTCATCTGAAACTCCTGGCTGACCTCTTTGTTCTCTAGCTTGTCCTTTAACTTGTTTTGCTGCCTCCGCATAAGTTATCTTCTTCTCCACCCTCCTTTTCTGAATGTCCATCTCTATTTTCATTACTTCACATCCTCTGAATGCTGCACTATGATCCTTCCCACAGTTGCAACACTTTGGTTGTACTCCTTCCTCACACTTGCCGTATTCATGATTTCCTCCACAGCGAGCACATCTACACTGTTCCACACACCTTTTAGCAACATGCCCAAACCTTTGACACTTAAAACATCTCACTGGACCTGGTATATACTCTCTTACAATATAACTCATCACACCCAACATTACTCTTTTAGGAATTTCATTCCCTTGAAACTCTATTACTACTGTTTCAGTGTCTCTTCTGTTTCCATCTGCACCTGATTTTATTCTTCGCGCATTTTCTATCATCCCTCCCTTTAAGTTATCTTTCAACTCTTCCAAACCTATATTGAGAGGAACACCAAAAATGATCCCTTTTCTCCCCTTACTTTTACTTTTATCTCCAACTCTGTTTGTGCTGACAACTTTAATCCCTCCTACCTCTTTTAATTTGAGAGCCTTATTTGCTTGTTCTTCTTTATTACATCCAACTAGCAAATTTCCATCAGAAAGAACTTTAGCGAACTCAATATTTCCTATATCTCTATTTATTATCTTGGTCAATTTTAATGGATTAATTTTGCTTACCCCAATCTGATCTCCAAACCTAACAATGCATATTATGCTCTCTCTACTCTTGTCATCAGACTCTTCTACATCGCTCCTCTTCTTTCGTTTTTCTCCCCGATTTCTCCTTACTTCTTTCCATCCATTTCCTAAAGATTTATCACTTTCCTCTTCGCTTTCTACTTCCATACTCCCTTCACTATCCCCCCACTCAATCCTCTCTGTTCCATTCACGGAGTAGTCGTGCCTCACCGCCGATCCTTTCCGATTTCTCACTGAAGTTTCCGCCATTTTTCCCCCTGTCGCACAATCAAAGATGGCAGAGCGCCAGTCCACGAGAGCCTGACGTCACCGCGTACAGGCGCTACCAATACGCCGAGCTATTCTCTAAACAATCTTACGTAAACTATTCAAACTGTCAATCACTTTAAACGTCCTTGTGGTTGGCTAACACTTCCATCCATCAAAACTGTGCTGGCGAGGCATTGGCTGGGTTCAAACACCCCTACTGTGATGTGTCCGGATTGACACCTCGCTGACCCATTCACGGACGCGCTTACTGTCCCGGGTTATAACAGCTCCTGCGATTGAAGGAGAGAGACGAGGGAGGGCTATTCTTACTCGGAAGAGACGATTCTGCTGGAAATAGATGGCGTTTCAAAGCTGGAATACGAATTATAATCGATATTTATTGGAAAATGGACGCTATCGATAACTATAACTCGAATCGCTTATGTAAACAAAGGAGGATCTATCGTGTTTTCCCCTATTTTTTCGTTGTTTTGGATTAAAAAGTGGATGCATTTTGAAGAGTGGACCCTTCTCTTGAAATGTATGCTGGTGTGTCTTGGAATAGTCTGAGCTGACCAGCGCTATTGGCGATCAAACGTGAGTACTGCGGTTCGCTTTGTTCATTTTAAATGGCCGGTCTTTCAGCATTTCTGTTAACCCTTTCCTCTCTGGTGTATTGATTTCAAAAACAAGCTCACATCGTTAATCTTGAGTGTTTTAGCTTTCAAATGATATATAGTTAATGATAATTGATTGAATATTGTTCTAAAACAAAGGTAATAAAAAGTCCGACCACGCCCGACCACGCCCTTCCGGCCCGCCCGCGGGCCGATGCGGGTTAACAGGTTAAATATATATATATATATATATATATATATATATATATATATATATATATATATATATATATATATATATATATATATATAGACAAAATATTTTAGTTTGTCTTGTATATATATTTTTCCATTAGATCAGACAACAATTTAAGCTGTCATATGGTCATGTTACAACATGTCCCTCAGATGTTACAATGTACCCCACCCACGGGGCATGTTGTCACATTTCACTACCATTTTTTTGAAGGTAAGTAAAGAAAAACTTATACACAGTAATTATGAATCAAAGTGACATATTTGTAATAGACAAGTGTAAAATTACTGTGGATTAAAAAAAAAGTATACTCTGAACCCCCTGTGGATTAACGCAAACTGAGAATGACTAAAAGGGTTATGTTGTGCCCCGTTCTCCCCTATGTCAGAAATCAATATTTTTACCCTCTGTCTTGTGTCACACCACATAGACAGTATCACTGATTAGAATGGTCTCTAAAAGTTTGGGATCATGTGTAGACCTGTGAACAGCGCAGTCTTCAACCGGATCAACTTCAGATCACTCAAGATGATCTTAATATAGCATGTATAAACAGTGTCAGCTAAAGAGAACGACAAACAGAAAGCGGCAGTCAGGAAACGCTCAGAGAACAAGAAAAGGTGTCAACCGTATCAATGAAGGAACAGAACACGTAAGTGAGGGAAAGAGGAAATGGGTTAAGAAGGAGGGGGACTGAGAGAGGAAGTGGAAAAAGACAGGAAGGAGGGAGGGAAGGAGAGATAGACAGGCAGGGAAGGGTTTCTTTAATGAATTAATGACTGCTCTCTCTTCCCTCTCTCTCTCTACATCTCCGCTCAGACACAGACTGAGGGGGGAGAGCAGCGCCGCCGATGAAATAATAAATAAACACATGAATAAGTGAAGAGATACACATGAGGCGCAGCACTCACGCAGGAAGATGGCTGTCTCGCTCTCTCTGCCTCTCTCTATAGTTCCATCTCCTGAGTGATGGGCTCTAACTTCAAGCAGCTGGAAGTGTTGAAATATTTAGCGATCACGGGGAAAGGGTGAATGCTAATTTTGGGCAGTCCTATGCGCCCGTCTCGCTGCGCCATGCGCCGGGTCTCTGGCGACCTTGTGCTTAGCGAGGGGGGAAGAACTTTGGGCATGCTAACAAGACGGGAACGAACTAGCGTCTACACTACAAACGCACACAATGCCATTGAAAACAGACCGCAACAGTTCTGGCGTGTGCATTGATCGGCAATGTAAAGCTGGCTAAATAGGTCCTGTGAAGTAAACTCTTCGCTCTTCTACGATGGCTTCCCAACACTGGCACTATTGTTTTATGCATGCTTACATAACATCACATGACTGTCAGGTCAACTGACTTGACACAGTTTTGGAGCATGTAACTGGCAAGCATATGAATGAGGCAATAATCTAAACATCTGAGGCGTAATGGTGAGATTAAGCCAGATGGCATATCAGTTGTAGAAAACAATAGAATAAATGTCGCTTACAATAAGGCATAATGGGTTATAACCGTCTAAACGGCCTACCGCAGGTGTATCCCTTTGATTAAACGGGTGGCCTATTCAAATGTATTCATCGTTTACTCATCCTTATGTCGATTCAAATCACTTTTTTAAGTGAGAAGATGCAGAGTCTCATGCCAGGTTTTATGATGTCAGTGTTGCCATCGGTTGCATGTCTCGTATTCAATCGCAACGCAATGTGTTTTGAAGTGTGAATCAAATTTGCACTGCAAGAAATCATTTTCTACTTTAGTAATAAATGAAAATAGTCTGGTTTGCCAGACACATATTCAAGAGTCTGTAAAACAACATAAATTGACTTTGTGTGAGATATTAAGATTTGCTTTTTAAATAAATACAAATTATTAAGAATTAAGGTTTAAATATATATTTTAAATATATATTTTTACCCCTCTGCAAACAGTTTGTTCTTGTTTTAAGCATAAACCTCAGATTTATGTTAAAAAAAAAAAAAGTTTTGTTTCTTAGAGGAATAGTTCACCTAAAAATGAAAATTTGCTGTTGATTTTCTCGCCCTCAGCCCATCCGTCTAGGTGACTTATTGTCTTCCTCAACAGAACAGTAAATATTTAGCTGAAGATGTAGTCCTTCGTGATTCATTAAATGCAAGTCAGCGGGTGCCTATTTTAAAGTATTTAAAAAAGCATATCAAAAAACAGAAAATTAATACCTGTGGCTCCCTGATAATAGATTGAGGTCTTATGAAGCAAAGTAATCAGTCTGTGTAAGAAACTGGACATTATTTCTAACATTATTTTCTGAGAGCCTCAGACAAATGGTCCAGAGTGATGTCCGGTTCGTAAACGAATCATTCTTTGAACCAGTTCACCAAATTGGGCAGCATGAAACAGGGCTAAAATACTGACTAAAGGGATATTCCAACCAAAACTGAAACATCTGTCAACATTTACTCTTGTATTACTCTTTGCCCTTGTATCATTCCAAACCCATTTATTTTTAATTAAATATGACAGATTTCTGTCCCTCCACTGAAAGTGCATTCCACCAAAATGTTGATGCTTCGGAAAGTTCATAAAGCCATTGTAGAAGTAGTCAATATGAATAAAGTGATTTAACCCAAGTCTTCTGAAGAGACAGTGTTGCTATAAATGGTGGGTACATTTAATTTAATATAGGCAATTATGCACACATAAACATTGATCAGTGCACATACACAGAGCACATCAAATATGGTAAGTGTAAGCTTGCGTGGCACAATATCAAACCTCTTGGCTCTCAAGCAAGCCTTTGTGTTTGAATCTTCAGTTTACCATATTTGATGTGCCTTATGTATGTACATTGATGTTTGTGAATAAAAGCCTAAATGTTTCTAAATTAAACGCACCACGCAGACATCTAAACTTATAATGGTTTTGCTGTGATATTTTGTAAATCTTGTGTGCTTTCCGCCTATCGATCAGTGTGAGCATTCTTTTGTGTTCACAGAAGATAAAGAGCCATACCGGCTTGGAGTGACATCAGGGTGAGCAAATGATGACAATTTAAATTTTTGTGTGAAGTAAGGCCAGCATAGACTGCTCCTGCTTTGATGCTGGCCTGAAGTGACTGTGGTTGGAGGACACAGAGGGACAGGAAGCACGGGGTGAGAAGAAAGGAGCAGAGGCTTGGCTTAAAGGAGGGATGGAGGCAGAGATGGAGAGGCTCACTACTATGTGACATGATTTACAGACGGGGCTGCTGGGAGACATCTAGCCGCGCTTTCCCCTGCCACTATAATCGCAGCGCTGTGACCGGCTCCAAAGAGTCTACTAGGGCTGCACTACCCCTCACACACACACACACCCAACCGAGGAATCCAGTGTCTGTCCAATTACAGGCTGCCGTTGTCAGACAGACTCCCAAGGCTAGACACGAGAGTGTGGAGGAGAGAGCGAGAGAGAAAAGGAGGACCCGGGAACAATAGCAGCAGTGTGACGTGCGACGCCTTCCCATTGTTTTGGCCCTGGGTGTCCTGAGACCTACAGACACAAGTGCATTTACACACAAGACACTCAGTCAGATATATTCATGGAATCTTATGCACATGGGAACGGGACATTTTTACCTCAATTTTGGTTTCTGTATAATTAAGTACCAATTACAACAGACAGAGATTAAAACAGGAACATGGGAAGGGTCGTCATTCCAGTACTGTGGGGGTAAGATGGTAGAGGGATGGTACAAGATGACACTTTGATATATTAGAAAGACTGTCACAGCCATGCCCTGTGGTATTTACTGTACATGGTTCTCCAACAATGCCATTTTACCAGCATGGTATGTCAGTGATAGTCAACTATCAAACCTCATGCCACTGAAAACTTTTATTTTCTGTGAAACAAAATATAAAAATAAATACTAAATAGTTAGCATTATTATGTATTTCACTTTTTTTTTTTTTTTAAGTATTTAAAGGTGGAAACAGGCTTCCATAAGTTAGCCACAACTTCTATTGGTACAATACAAATATAAAATAACACTACTATAAAAAAAAAAAATGCGTAAATAATTTTAAATCAAAATAAATGATGTTAAAAAAATATGGCAGAACCAAAAAATAAATAAATACATATTTTATATATATCGTGTGAAATAAAAACAACAAAACATATATTTTCCATACAACAAAAATGCATGGTGATCACTGGCTGTCAAATACATAGTTAACGAAATAGTTATTGTCTCGCATAAATTAGTAGTAGTAGTAGTTGAAGTGGAAACATGCTTGAGGTGAGCTACAATTTGTATCATGCTTCCTTAAAATGTAAATAAAATAACAAAATAACAGAAAAAATTAATTGATGAAAAAAAATGCAAATGCATGACATCCTTGGTCCAAACAGCTATGGAAATACCCATAGTAGCACTGTCCAAAAAGACTTTCCACTCTATTGCAGCATGTCAGTCTGGCCAGTGGTCTCGGCAGACGTAGGACATGCTGGCACAGAAGGTGGGTTTGATCTTGACTGGAGATTCGTAAGGTCACACTGCACTCAAAGGCCCAGATCTACTGTCACTCTACATTACCTCTGCTTCTCCTGCAGGTTCTGAGTGTAAGTTCAGAAATAAGCAACGCTTGTATGAGCTCACCGCATGCAGCCCACCTCCATCTCCCTCTGCTTTCCTCTCAATGTGTTTGTGGTAATGACTTACACATGTCTCCATTAAGACTCTTAGCACTTGGCATGAGCCTTTCCCACTGGCGTTAATTGATACGGCTCTCCGTGCTGTTGTGTAGAGGAGTGGGTCCAGAGACCATGAGGACTTGATATAGTTTTGCAAATGCACAAATACGAGTAGCGATTGTGGTAGAAACAATCATACGTATGAAATATCTGATCTGCATCCGTATCCTAAAGCGTTCATGCAGATTCAAGTTGTCAACTTGAAATCCACACAACCACTTGTGGACCCGTAAGTCTCTTCAAGGAAGTGCGGAAGACTTGCTCTTCATCTGTTTAAGTGTGTTAGAGCACTCTTTGAAGACTCTGAGGATCTAATAATTGTGCTTCTGATTGGTGATGCGGATCAAAGAAATTAGAGTCAATCCGATGCTCAATATTTGGTGAGTGGACCGTGGTGTCCTGACCTCTGAGAAGACTTTTGCACGTGGGCAAACACACTCTTGGGTGAATGTGACAGAGTTTATTTTTGATCACACATACATACGCATATGCATGCGCTTTCATCTCCGCGGGCCCTTTGTGAGAGCTGCTGCGGAGCCAATGGAAATGAGGTGCCCAGCTGTGTGCCAGCCGTGGCCCCCAGCTACACACAATGACCCTTGTGTGTCTGTGGGGGAACCGTTCCTGTAGCCAGCCGATGTGAATTTACATTTGTGCATATGTAGGAACTTATTACATGGCTCTTTGGAATACCAATCACAATATTCTGCAGTCAAATACTTTCCTGCAATGACACTAAACTGTATAACTGACCCCATTTTCGCCCAATTTACCTTCGATTTCCTGAATAGCTGTGCTAGGGTCGTGTCTCTTTTTACTCTATATGGTCTCTTTGTTCTCACATAAAACAAATAAAACAATTTAAACTCAAATTAATATTTCATGTGAATTTATTTATTCAATTTATCATTTGTTTAGTATGTGATATGGATGGTAAGATTTGCATTGGTGCATCGGCATAAAAGTTAATGATGCAATGCATCGATTTAAAAAAAAGTGTTCATCAAATTCAAGTTGGCATTTGTTCTGCCATGCATTTTCTATCAAATTCTAAACAATTTATTTATATATAATTATTAGTAGATGCACTATACTTTAATTATTTATAAAGTAACCAATAATTTGTGAGCAATATTTCATATGTAGATTGATTTGTCCTCTCTAAACTGTTTCTGAAACATGTTCTCATCACCACTGCTGCTATGTGAATATGACATATCACAACACTACAGAGACAGAAGGGTGTCCTGAGAGTCACATAGAATATATATCATTATGGTAGAGCTGCATCTTCCACCAAATAATTACAATTAAACTGATCTGATTGCAAACAGAAAAGTGAAATCGGGGAAGAAAGGTTTAGT